>NC_087447.1:3648863-3951893 GCF_036321535.1 Camelus dromedarius | reverse complement strand
CTTTCCGCAGCCCAGGCAGGCCCCTTGCTCTGG
Organism: Camelus dromedarius; assembly: GCF_036321535.1. Taxonomy (NCBI): domain Eukaryota; kingdom Metazoa; phylum Chordata; class Mammalia; order Artiodactyla; family Camelidae; genus Camelus; species Camelus dromedarius. Next base: position 3,951,860 of record NC_087447.1, on the reverse strand, counting down.
GTGCTACCCACTCCTGACACTGACTACGAGCACTTTTCGCTGCTGTTTTGCATGAGTAAGTGCCAGGCCTCCTGCCAGTTGTCCCCCTCTTAAAAGGCAGCCCCGGCGAAAGGCCTTTTTAAGTGGGATCGTGCAGTGCCACTCAGGCTGGGTGAGCATTGTCGGGGATCCAGGGTCCCGGCCTGGTGGCTGGGGTCAGGGGACCACATAAAGCGTCCTGACGGAGGCCTCGTGCACTCGGCCGCAGAAGCCTTGCTTATTAATCTGCAAAACTGGCGCCACCATCTTTAAAGGGGAGATTGAGTGAAAAAGATGTCTTTTGAGGAGTGGCCTTGAAGGCACAGTCCTGGGCTCTTGATTAAATTGATTTTAAAGAGCAACAAAACCTCATGAGGCCAGAAGCCCCCAGAGCTGGGGTGGAGGCCGGGATGTGGGATGAACCCCTGGCTGGTGGGGTGATTGACCTGGTGTCCCCAGTTGAGGTGGGGAGAAAGAGGTGAGTCTTGTTGAGGGTGTGGGCTTTGGCCTGGCTTGAGTGTGCATTTCCAGGTACATTGCCTTCCCCAGCATGCACAGAGCTGGGTCCCAGTGGAACACCCTGGAAACCTGCACTGGCTATCCAAGCCCAGCAGGCGGGAAACTCCGGGCTGGAGCCCAAGATGGCGGCAGGGATGCTGACGCAGGCCTGGGTGTATGGACCACAGGGGAGGGACCCGGGGTCTCCCCATCACACGCCAAATAGACCCACATCCAGTCCACCCAGAACACTGGGCCACCTCCTGGATCTCCCAGAGTGGGTGACTGCCCCCATGGACCCCTCAGCCCAGGGAGGACAGTGGCCAAGTTTCGTGTCCCAGGGTGGTGGGGGGTGCTGTTCTGGGCTGAGGGGATCCCAGCCCCTAAGGGTTCTATCTGCAGAAGCCAGTCCTGCCTTATATACCAAAACATTTGCAGGTGAAAAGATCTGGGGATTTGCATCCAGAAATGCAGGGTTGAGGGTGGTGACTGGAATTCATTCTGCTCCTCTCTCTTCTTCTGTCAATATTTGCAATTCTCCACAATAATTTTTAAAGGCATTTGAATCACAGTTTCTCATGAAGCTAACCCTTTGTCAACCCTGTGACCCAGCAAACCGTGTCCTGGGAAAACACCCAGGAAAGAGGTGAGTACACCACACAGAGATTCGTACAAGAAGGCTCATAGCAACCCTACCCATCACAGCCCCCAGCTGGACTCACCCACATGCCCGTCAGCAGCTGAAGTGATGTTCACACAGTGATGTGTGTCTCGGCCACGGGAAAGGACCAGCCATGGATACGGTGTTGGGGACCACGGAACCATCACACTGAGCGGAAGAAGCCAGGCACAAAGGGCAACGTGCTACGGTGATCCCATTTACCCACAGCTCAAGGCAAGGCTACTCTACCGCAATCAAAGTATCGCTTAGGAAGGGGTACCAGGCGGGTAATGGAAACATTCTCCGTCTTGATCTGGGTGGTGGTGTTGGAGGAATATGCACCAGACAGAAATCACTGAGCTGTTGCGTAAGATCTGGCCGTTTGCATGTAAATTGGGCCTGAATTAAAAAGGAGTCAGTTCATTCCAATGGGAAACTGAGAGGGTGGGGGGCAGGAAGGTGGACAGGCGGACCACCTGTGTCGCATGGGTGGCCTGTGATACCAGAAGAAGCTAAGGTCCTGTCCCCCATCATGAGCTGTGTGACCCCTGGGCAAATTCCTCCTCTCTCTGTGCCTCTCTTTCCACATCTGTAAAACGGAGTCACATGTGACCCAGACCTGGGGCCTGGAGCACACAGAACATGTGACATCAACCTTCCTCCAGCTTGTCTGGCCTCTCTGCTGGCCCCGGCTCCACCGTCTCCCAGGCCGGTGTCCCCACTATTGGTCATGGCTGGTCTGGTTTTGCCATCCTCCTCTGGGTGTCCTAGAAATGTGCACCTAGGTCCATCTCTGGGCTGAGCAAGGCTTCCTGAGGCCCACCATGTGCTGTCAGGATCTCTCAGAAGATGGACAGATGTGTGCCCGCCAAGAGGGATGGGGTGGGGCGGGTGACAGATTCTACCAACCTTGCCACTGGAGAGGCTTTTAAAGCTCATCTGTCCCCAGACCTCCAGACATATCCAGAGGTGACAGGGATGCTGGTGTCCGTGGCCCAGACAGCAGCTGGCCCCAGGATGCTGATGGATGGAAACTGCACTTGATGGCTTGGGCCCCAAGCACTAATGGTAGTTAGGTGGGCTCTGGAGGGAGGGGCATGTCCCGAGCTCTGTGGGAGGCAGTTGGACTCAGTGGGTGGGGGTTGCTTTCTGCCCTCCCAGCATCTCTGAGTGTCGAGGCACCTGTGACACAGGTGCAGTACTGGGGGGACAGCCATCCCCTTGTCCCCGAGAAGCTGCCTGCTGGTACGAGTTAAGGTGGCTTAAATTATGGGGAAAGCTAAAATTCCAGTGCCCCAACGAGGAGGCGGTGAGCTCACCACAGGGGCCCAGTCTGATTTGAGTCCCTGAAGAAGGAGGGATGGCAAGGTGCAAAACTGGGAGGCGAGTGAGTATCCCAGGGACAGAAAACTGTGCAAAGGCCCCGGGGTAGCCCAGGGCTCAGCTCGCTGGAGGATTTGAAAGCAGAGAAGGGACTGCAGTGGCTGGTGCCTGTGCCGTGGAAGGAGCATGGACCTCCGAGGGCCGTGGGGAGCCAGGGCCTGAATTTCCCAGATTGCCTGTCTCAGCTGCATCCCCTCGCCCTGCCCCCAATGCCTTGTCTTCCTGACCAGGCCTCTCCCCCTGCCTGAACCCCGAACCCCGCGCCGTGGGGAATGGAGGAGAGAATCTGGCAGGCCCGCTCACAGCCTCTGCCCTTCCCTGGGCCTGGGAAAGGAGGTGGCTTCTTCTCCCATCCCCCAGAGGACCTCGAGGGCCACAGGGCTTGGGGAGGAAAACTGTGGGAAAGCGCGGAGTCCCATGGGGCTCTGGCTGGATCCTTGCGGCTTCCCGCACCAGATAAAGATTTTGTGCCTCCTCTGAGAAGCCCCTGGGAGCGGGGTCAGAGCGGCATCCTGCCACCTCCCTCCAGAGCCCCTCTGCCACGGAGCAACGGCAGAGCAGGGCAGGGCCTGTCCCTCTGCAGACCGGGGTCTGGCTGCATGAGTTTAGATTCTTGATCCCCACCACTAAGCAGGGTGTTTCCTGTGTGGGTCCCACTGACCATGTCCACGGCAGCCACCAAAACTCGCCATTGTGCCCCAGGCAAGAACAGGCAGAAGCAGGGGCTCCGGAGGAGGCTGGCGGACAGCCGGCCACGTCTGAGCAGGCCGACAGGCAGAGTCGGCGAGGGGGTTGAAGAGAAGGCAGGGGGTCCTCACTCCTCCTCTGCTAGCCTCTGCCTCCTGCAGTGATGGTCCAGGCCCCCCTCACTGCAGACAACAAGGCCCCAGCCCTCAGGGACAGGACCATCCAGGGTAGGGGTCCTGCGCATGGACAGCAGACGGAGGCAGCCAAAGATGGCTGTGCCCCCCGAGAGGGGCAGCTGGACCTTCTGGCTCCTAAACCTCTCTGTGATATTTTTCAGGGGACCAGACCGAGCCCTGCCCGGTCCTAAGGCCCAGAGGCACCCGCTTGGCTAACAGGTACCTCTCGCTCCAGAAAAACCCAAGAAAAGGAGCCCAGAGCACTCACTTTGAAAGCCAAAGGTGTTCAGGGGGCAAAGCATGACCCTGGAGAACATCTTTCCAGAGCCCTGCTGGGGCCGCAGGGGAGCCCAGGGGTGCAGACAAGCCAGGGCCCCCTGCTCCTCCTCCCTGTGGCCTGTGTGATTGCTGGTCCCCCAGGGGTAGCTACAGCAAGAGAAACTTAGAGCAGCTCGGTGCCTCCTTCCCACCTGGGCTCAGCTGCCCAGGAGCTGGAAGAGGGCAGGGTCCCCAGGTACAGGCTGAGGGCAGGGTGGAGGGACAGTGTGGGCAGGGCAGAGCCCACAGAAGGACCGGGAACATCTCCATCTGGCCTGAGGCTCGAGAGCTTAGAGTTCGGATGGGATGGGACCCGGCGGGGAGGGGGCTGTGACGGCAGACCCTGGGAAGTGGCCGTCCTGGGGCAGTGACGGGGTGGAGGGGATCTGGCTCTCCCTGAGGAGGGGTGTGAGGAGGAGACGGCAAACACTGGGACTTCCCTCCTCAGATGCAGGGTCCTGCCACTGATGTAATTTGAATAGAGTTAAAAAAAAAAAAACAAACCAAAACGGCACCCAACCTACATCATACGCATACAGTGTGTGGCTCTCAGCCTGCGCCGAGCCGATCTGGGCCCCTCCCCTTCCTTCATTCAGCTCACACTATCATGGAGCCCTTTTGCTGGCCAGGCTTTGGGAGTTTGGTGGTGACTGAAGGCAGACATGGTTCCTTCCTGGGTGGAGTGTAAGGGGAAAGAAAGACACTAATCACAGACTAAATTAAAAACTCAAATACACAGAAAGCGTCCGTGGTAGTAAGTTCTGTAAAGAGGCCAGTTCCGTGGTTCTGAAAGGCTGTGGTGAGCAGACTTGTCTGCTGGGGAAGTGAGGGGAGACTTCTCCCGAGGATGTGGGCCTGGAGCTGCAGGCTGGAACTGGTGGCAGGGGGACCAGCAGAGGCTGACTGTGCAAGGCCCCGTGGCGGGGGAACACGGTTCATCCAGGAAACAACAGAGGGTCAGCGTTAGTGAGGGGAGATGGTGGGGAGCGTGCAGGGGAGCAGACCTGGACGACACCCTGTGTCTACGTCAGAGGCAGTGGGAAGCCTTGTAGGGAGTGGAGTGTGGGCAATGGTAGGGTCACATTTACGGCTCAAGACATCCCTCTGACCACAGCTTGACCCATCCACTGTGTTAAAGGTGGCTGCAGAACCACATCTTCTAGTCATTTTGATGTGGCTGCCTCAGAATGTCTCCTTAGAATCCTCACAGTTCCTCCCCAGCATCCCTCCCCGGCATCCTCCCCAGCACCCTCCCCAGCACCCTCCCCAGCATCCTCCCCAGCACCCTCCCCAGCATCCTCCCCAGCTTCCTTCCCCAGTATCCTCCCCAGCATCCTCCCCAGCACCCTCCCCAGCACCCCCCCCAGCACCCTCCTCAGCTTCCTTCCCCAGCATCCTTCCCCAGCACCCTCCCCAGCATCCTCCCCAGCACCCTCCTCAGCACCATCCCCAGCATCCTCCCCAGCACCCTCCCCAGCATCCTCCCCAGCACCCTCTCCAGCATCCTCCCCAGCATCCTCCTTAGCTTCTTTCCCCAGCATCCTCCCCAGCACCCTCCCCAGCATCCTTCCCAGCATCCTTCCCCAGCATCTTCCCCAGCATCCCTCCCCAGCGTCCTCCCCAGCATCCTCCCCAGCTTCCTTCCCCAGCATCCTCCCCAGCACCCTCCCCAGCATCCTCCCCAGCATCCTCCCCAGCACCATCCCCAGCATCCTCCCCAGCATCCCTCCCCAGCGTCCTCCCCAGCATCCTCCCCAGCTTCCTTCCCCAGCATCCTCCCCAGCACCCTCCCCAGCATCCTCCCCAGCACCCTCTCCAGCATCCTCCCCAGCATCCTCCTTAGCTTCCTTCCCCAGCATCCTCCCCAGCACCCTCCCCAGCATCCTTCCCAGCATCCTTCCCCAGCATCTTCCCCAGCATCCCTCCCCAGCGTCCTCCCCAGCATCCTCCCCAGCTTCCTTCCCCAGCATCCTCCCCAGCACCCTCCCCAGCATCCTCCCCAGCATCCTCCCCAGCACCATCCCCAGCATCCTCCCCAGCATCCCTCCCCAGCGTCCTCCCCAGCATCCTCCCCAGCATCTTCCCCAGCACCCTCCCCAGCATCCTCCCCAGCATCCCTCCCCAGCGTCCTCCCCAGCATCCTCCCCAGCTTCCTTCCCCAGCATCCTCCCCAGCACCCTCCCCAGCATCTGCCCCAGCACCCTTCCCAGCATCCTCCCCAGCTTCCTTCCCCAGTATCCTCCCCAGCATCCTCCCCAGCTTCCTTCCCCAGCATCCTCCCCAGCACCCTCTCCAGCATCCCTCCCCAGCATCCTCCCCAGCATCCTCCCCAGCACCCTCCCCAGCATCCTCCCCAGTATCCCTCCCCAGCATCCTCCCCAGCACCATCCCCAGCATCCTCCCCAGTATCCCTCCCCAGCATCCTCCCCAGCACCCTCCCCAGCACCATCCCCAGCATCCTCCCCTGCCTCCTTCCCTGGCATCCCTCTCCAACATCCCTGCTCAGCATCCATCCTCAACACACCAGCCATGTCCAGTTGGCTCTCCCAGCATCCTCGTTACCAGGCCTGGCTCAAAATGGCTTGGAAGTAATGGAAAGAACAAGCACATTATGAAGCGATGGAAGACTTGGAGAGGAGAAGACGAAGAAGAGAGTCCAGCAGAGGACGGCCAAGACAGAGGGGCCGGCAGAGCTCAGGGCTGTGGGGGCCAGATGGTCCCAGGGACCCCACAGAGCCCCCAGGAGGGTGCCCGTGTTGGGAGGTGGTCAGAGGGTGCAAGGAGCAGGAGAGTTCCAGCCCCCAGGGGCTCCCGGGGGGGCCAAGGGTGGGGGTGATGTGAGAAGTGGGGAGGGGGCCACTCGAGACGGTGCTGGACTGGTGATGGGGCTCAGCATCCGCCGGCCTCCTTCTGCCCACAGTGGGCGCAGCCAGCAGTGTCAAGCTGTGTTTGGGCACCACGCTTAGAAGTTAAAATTACGGGGTGAAAGCGTTTTTCCCTCTCCCTCCCACCGCATTCCTGAGGCCAGCCTGTGTTTGGGTACCAGGCAGCTGAGGCCCTGGAGGGCACCCACCCTGCGAGCTGGCATGAGTCTGAAATGGCTGACGGCTCCCTTGTTTCAGCAGCAATTAAGCAAGTTCCAACTGGTGACCGGTTAGGAGTGGGACGTGGAGACTGCACCTCCACAGATGGCTGTGGGCCCTGAGAGCGCGCGTGTGGGTCTGCGCAAGTGTGCACACGATCGTGTGTGCGTTGGGAATGTTTGCATGCCTCAGAGGCCACTGGCGCCCCTGAATGTGTTAGTCCCAGGCACCTGCGTGAGTTTACAAATGTTCACCAGCATATGTGCATTTCCGAGGCTGCCCCTGGGTGTGTGCGATGTTTCCATGGCAGGTCCTGCCTCTCTGGGCAGATGCGGGCTGAGCTCACACACCTGGGCACCTGTCAGCGCCTGTGCAAGGTGTCTGTGTACCTTGGGAATGCACTTATGCATTCATCTCTCTGCATGGGTGTGCAACCTGTGCCCATCTGTGCATCTGTGCATGGTGTGGGGGCCCGATGGGTCTGTTCGCTGGTGTGCAGACAAGCACAAACGTTGGTGAGTGCTTCTGTGTGATTCTATGTATATGTTTGAGGCATTGTTACAAGAGTCCCAGCATGTGACATGGGACTCAGCATCCAGAGGAGACATAAGAGATGCTGGGAGATGGATAGACAGGCTGTATTGGTCAGGGTTCTCCAGAGAAAGAGAATCAGCAGGAGATGTATGTACAGGAAGAGATTTATTAGAAGGAATTGGCTCATGGGATTAAGGAGGCTGACAAGTCCCAAGATCTACAGTTGGCAGATTGGAGACCCAGCAAAGCCAGGGGTTTAGCTCCAGTCTAAGTCTGAAAGCTTGAGACCCAGGAGAGTGGATGGTGTCATTCCAGTCCAAAGGCCAACAGACTGGAGACCCAGGAAGAGGGATGTTTCAGTTCGAGGCAGGAGAAGACCCAGGTCCCAGCTCAAGGGCAGTCAGGCAGGAGGAGTTCTCCCTTACTCAGGGGAAAGTTAGCCCTGTGTTTGATTTGGATATTTTTTTTTACATCAACTGATTGGACGAGGCCCACCCACTTCAGGGAGGGCAATCTGCTTGATTCAGACTATGGATTCAAATATTAATCTCATCCACATACACACCCAGAATAATGTTGAACCAAACGTTTGCACCCGCTGTGGCCCACTCAAGTTGATACATGAAATTAACCATCACAGGTAAGTAGAGGAATAAATGGGAGGTGGGTGCGTTGGTGGGAAGATGGGTTGATGAGCAGGTGGGTAGGTGGGTATTGTGGACTGGTAAGCGGGTGGATAACTGGGTGGTAGGGATGAGAGGATTGGGAGGTGGGTGGAAGAGGAGGGGATGAAAACTCAAAACCTGAGAACGTTCTGGGTCCCCATGACATGAAGCCATTTCAGGGCCCTGTCCGTCGGGACCCTCTAGCCCCACCGAGCTCCCTCCAGCTCTTCCATGAGCCACAACTCCCCTTCACCCCCAGGCCTTTGCCCCCGCTGTGCCTGCCACAAGGCACCCTCTTTCTCCCCTTCCTGCGGCTACTCCCTCCTCATCCTTTGGGTTTTAACTCAAACACCACCCTCTGGGAAGCCCTCTTGACCCGCTGCTCCTCAGGCGGGGATGGGCGCCCCCTCCAGGTGCTGTGTGTTGACCTGTGCCTCCGGGCCTGGAAGGATGGCAGAACGCTCGAGAGCTTTGCAGAGTGTGTGCTCAACATCATGTGCTTCAATAAAGAACGTACCAAAAACATAACAAATCAAACAGGACGCTTAGAGGAACGGGGGAGGGGGGCATGTGGCCCTAGGGGGATGTCACACTGTCTTTAAGCACCTGGACGACTGTCTTGTGGAGGGAGCTCCATCTTTCGCTTTACAACTGAAGATGGAGCAGGTAGTTTCAGGGACCCAAGGGCAGACCAATTTGGGGACGTAATGGAAGAACTTTCTGGCAAAGAGAGCAGGCCACCCGTGAGGGGAGGGAGCGTGCTCCCCGTCGAGCTGTGGCGGCACGCTCCCCTGCAGGGCGGGCAAAGCTCAAGGCCGCCCCAGCCGGTGTGATGGCCCAGATGTGGTGACCCGCTCCCAACTACGTTTTGTGCTGTGAGGTCCTTGTAACACAGGAGGACATAGATTTTCCAGCTCGGGCGGCAGAGCCTCAGGTGGCCCTGGATGTAACCTCCCTACTAAAGAAGACTATTATCACAAGGAGAGCGTGCCACCCTTGGCATCTCTGGTAACTTCTCAGCCTTGTGCTCAGACAGTGCCTCAAACCCTCTGGCTCAAAACCTTTGGGTGTCGGAGGCACACACTTGAGGCAGAAGGTCTGAGCAATGTGGCCGAGCCAGCAGCTGCCTTTTTTACCCCTTCCATCCTTATAACAACCCACTTCTCCTTTTTAATAATAGCAAAATACCCATATTACGTTTATTCTAAGCATACAGTTCAATGGCCTTAAATACATTCACAGTGTTGCATACACATCACTACTACCTAGACCAAACGTTTTTTGTCATCCCAAACAGAAATTCTGTGCCCATAAAACAGTAGTCTCTCTTTTTACCTTCCCCCAGCCTCTGGGAACCTCTAGTCTGCTTTCTGTTTCTGTGAATTGCCTGCTCTAGGGAGCCCGTACAAGCGGGCTCATACAGTGTTTGTCTTTCTGTGTCTGCCTTCTTTCACTTAGCGTCATGTGTTCAAATTCATCAATGTTACAGCTTGTGTGAGAATTTCATTCCTTCCAGGTCTTCGGGGTACATGCCTAGGGGTGGGATTGCTGGGTCATTTGGCTGAGTAGTTCTCTGTTGAACTTTTCGGAGGAACCACTGGTTTTCACGGTGACTGCACCATTTTACATTCCCAACCAGCAACGCCCAAGGGTTTGGTTTCTTGCCATCCTGACATCCTGACATCCTGACAACCCTTGCTGTCTCCTCCTCCCTTTTTACTAATAACCAGCCTGGCAGGCGTGAGGTGGTCTCTCACTGAGATTTTGATTTGTATTTCCTCAATGACTAATGATGGCGAGTATCTTTCCTTGGGCTATTGGCCATTTTTATATTGTCCTTGGAGAAACATCTATTTGAGTCCTTTGCTCACTTTGGAATTGGGTTGTTTTGCTTTTATTGAGTTGTAAGCGTTCTTTAAATATTCTGGATATTAATCCCTTGTCAGAGACATGATCTGCAAATATTTCTTCCATCCTGTAGGTTATCTTTTTTGTTTTCTTGATCGTGATCGTGATCGTGTCCTTTGATGCACAAAATTTCTTCAAGTCTGATTTATTATTTTTTTTCTTCTGTTGCCTGGGCTATTGGTGTCGTGTCCATAAAACTGTTGTGAAATGCAATTTCATAAAGATTTTCTTTGCGTTTTATAGCTTTAGCTGCTAAGTTTGGGTCTTTAACCCACTTGGAGTTAATCTTTGTGCGTGGTGTAAGGCAAGGATCCAATTTCATTCTTTTGGGTGTGGATGTCCAGTTTTCCCAGCACTGTTTGTTGAAAAGACCATCCTTTCTCCACTGAATGGTCTTGTCAGAAATCAATTGACCATCAGATAGAGAAAGACAAATACTGTAAGATATCACTTACACGTGGAATCTAAAAAAATACAGCAAACTAGTGAATATAACAGAGAGGAAACAGACTCACAGAGATAGAGAAGGAACTAGTGGTGGCCAGTGGGGAGAGGGGAGCGGGAGGGGCAAGGCGGAGGCGGGGATTAAGAGCTACAAATTATCGGGCATAAAAAAGCTCCAAGGCTGTGCTGTGCAACGCGGGGAGTATAGCCGATATTTTGTAATAACTATAAATGGAGTATAACCTTTAAAAAATTGTAAATTATGATACTGTATATCATATAGCATATAATATTACACATCAACTATACTTCAATTTTAAAAATATGATATTGTAAAATAAATACACAAATTTTAAAAATGAAAAAAAAGTTGTATAAAAGCTTAAAAATAATCAACCGACCATATAGGTGAGGGTTTATATCAGGGCTCTCTATTTTAATCCACTGGTCTGTCTGTCTGTTCTTATGCCAGTACGTACTGCACTGTTTTAATTTCTGTCGCTTTGTAGTAAGTTTTGAAGTTGCTCCCACCCTCTCAAGCTTTATTCTTCTTTTTCAAGAATGGATCTGCTGAGGCAACTAAAATGATGATGCCAATCTTTGTTTATTTATTGACATGCATGGGTGCCCCTGCTATACCAGTTTGTGGGAAAACAGGCTACAGAAAGTGTGGCTAGAACCACCCCATCTTTAAACAGTCTGCCTGTCTGTGTGTGTTTTCTAGGCATGGAGGCCTGGGTGGGCAGTTGGGGAAATTTTTTAAAGGATTACTTGCGGGTTGGGGAGGGGTGACATTTTAGGGTTTTTCCCTTCTTCTATTGCTTTTTACAGTGAGCTTTGGTCATTTGTATTCTTGGGGCTGGCTCTTTGTAACTCATATGAATCTGAAGATTGGCTTTTCCATTTCTGTGAAAAAGTATCTTATGATTTTGATAGGAATTACATTGCATCTATAGATCACTTAGGGGAATACTGACATCTTAACAAGGTTAAGTGTTTCTATCCACAAACGTGGGCTGTATTTCCATTTATTTAGATCTTCTTTCATTTCTTTTAGCAATGTTTTGTGATTTTCAGCATATCAATCTTTCACTTCCTTGGTTAGATTTATTTTTCCTAAGTATTTAATTCTTTTAGATGCTATTGTAAATGAATTTCTTACTCAACTTCCTGTTCAGATCTTTCAATGCTCGTGTGTAGAGCATAACTGAGTTTTGTGTGCTGATCTTGTGCCCTACTTTGTGAATTTCTTTATTTGTTCTAGTAGATTTCTTGAGGAGTCTTTAGGATTTTTGATATATAGAATCATGTCTTCTATGAATATATAATTTACCTCTTCCTTTCCATTTGGATGACTTCTATTTTTTTTTCTTGCCTTATTGCTCTGGCTAGAACTTCTAGTACCATGCTGAATAGAAGAAGTGAATGTGAATATCCTTGTCCTGTTTCTGATTTTAGGGGAAAGCTTTTATCCTTTACCATTGAACAGAAAATTAGCTATGGGTTTTTCATAAATACCCTTTATTATTTTGAGGCATTTTCTCTCTGTTCTTAATTTCCTAGTTTTTATCATAACAGGATGTTGGATTTTGTTAAATGGCTCTTCCATATCAGCTGAGGGGAGCATGTGTTATGTTTTCTTCATTGTTCTAGTAATGTGATGTGTAATACTGACTGATTGTCTTATGTTGTACCACCCTTGCATTCCTGAGATAAATCCTACTTGGACAGGGTGTATGATCTTTTGTAATATGCTGTTGGATTCAATTTGCTAATATTTTGTTAAGAATTTTTGCATCTCTATTCATAAGGTTATTGGTCTGTGGTTTCCTTTTCTTGTGATGTCCTTATCTGGCTTTGGTATCAGAGTAATGTTGGCTTCATACAATAACTTAGAAAGCGTTCCATCCTCTTCAATCTTTTGAAAGAATTTAAGAAGGATTGGCATTAATTCTTCTCTAAACATTTGATGGGGGGAGTGGCGGGGGAGGTGGGAGGAGGAGGCAGAAGGAAATGCTTGCTCTTTCTAGGGATTATTTCACAATGGTTCAAGCCAAAACATGAGAATTGGACGTTGGCTCTTAGTGGGGCTAAAAGCTATGTTTTTCCAGAGATAACCTATAAGGTGGGGGCCTCTAGAGGCTGAGGGGGCCTCCTATGTGCCCCCAAGCCCCAGCCATGTCGCTCCTTGTCCAGTCCTCCTCCCCACCACAGCTTCTTAAGTGGGATCTCACAGGGACCCCATGGAATGTCCTAGAACAGTGCCTATTACATGTAATAATTTAGTGTGTTATGAAGGCAGCATTTCAAATTCATAGGGAAGATGGAACTATTTAATAAGGGATGCTGGGATCCATTAAAGCTTAAGTAAGTGCCAGTCTCATCGCTGATTCCAGAATAAATTCCCAGGGCCTCTGCCGGCATGGACCCTGCCTGGAATGCTGACCCTGGACTGTTGCATGGCCTGATGAATGTTGCCAGGCCCTCCTCAAGTGTCTGCTCTAACAGACCTTGCCTCCCTACCAAGTCTGTGGTCTTGAATCCCTCCTCATCTGCTCTGTCCCAGCCCAGTTTCGTCTCCCTCCTCGCTGGCTATGCTGATGTTATACATCCTTTGTTGATTGATATTCTCGGACCCCTGAGTTCATTCTCCACTGAATCCCCAACTCAACTCCTGGCACAGTGGACAACTGAGTGAGTCAATGAATGAAAACATGGCCACACGAAGAGCTGGAAAATACAGAGCCACGTGAGAGCTGGAAGAAATGTCTCTGCATATCCCCAGGACTCGGCTGTCTACGGGTATGAGTGAGGCCACAGGTGTGCACACACCCACGTTCCACCAGCTGGTCACCTCCCCACCCCCCCACCCTAGGTAAAGCCTCCTGCAGGTATAAACAGAAGTCCTAGGTGTCTCCCACCTAAGCATGAAGGATGCTCTCTGGTTCTACTGCTGCAGCTGGCTATCTGGTTGAAGGCCACATTGGCAGGGTGAAGGCTGCAGCCTTCTGTCCAGGGTGGTCGCCCAGGGTCCACACACTGAGCTGTGCCACTTTCTGCAGAGAAATGGGGAAAGCAGTCTCTTTCCGCAGGCTCTGGTGTAGCCTCCTGGTGGGATCAGGCATCCACCCACACAAGCTCCTGCCCCCTAGTGAAGCAGGTACCCCCCTGCAGGTTGGAGGTTCACCACCTGTTCACTCACTGAAAAACTCTGAACTCCAGGTGAGGTGTTGCTCGGTTCCTGCCGCAGAAAAGTAAAATCTACAGTGAACTGATCTCTGGTTGAGAAAGACCTTTCTGAACATTAAAAAAAAAAAACCCAAAATAGTAACAATAAATAAATTCAAGACATTTGATCATACATAAACTTCTTTACATCAAGGGAAAAAAACAAAACAGAGTCCAGAACTCCGAGAAAAGGTTGCAACACACAAAACAAAAGACTAACATATTCTTAATATACAAAAAGTGCTTATAAATCAATAAGATGAACAAGGCACTAGATCGTTGGATAAAAGACAAATAGGAATTTCATCTATGAAATACACACAGTGATAATCCCATAAAAAGATGCTCATTTTCACTAGTAAGCAAAGAATGGCCATTGAAACCTCCCAATGCCATTTGCAGCCGTCATGGAGGAAAAATGTCGTTCTGCAGCGTTGGAGGCAATATTCTCTTACGACGCCACTGGGAATGTAATTGCTAGCAGCTTTCTGGAGGACCATTTGGCAATATGTAGCTGGCCTGGAAATCTCTCTTCTAGGAATTCACGTGGAGAAAACCCTCCCACGTGTGTGCAAAGGCTTCTGGACAAGGATGGACATCATGGCACTATCTGTACGCCTGAAAGCTGGAACAAGCAAAGAACAGATCATTTATGAAACAATCTGCTTGATAAAATAGTACTCAGCCATTAAAAATCATCTTTCCAGAGACTACTGGACAGCATGGGAAAATAATCATGATCTGTTAAGTGAAAAAGCAAAAGACAGAGCCGCAACCACCGTCTGATAGTAATTATGTAAAACTCATAAATGTGCGTCTGCATAACAAATAGACTGGAGTGAACATACCAGCATGTAAACAGAGCTGGCTGGGGATTCTGAGTTTGGGCGGATGGTGTGTTTTCTCCTTTCTTAATGCCCTGAATTTTCCAAGTTTCCTGCAATGATCATGAGTGAACGAAATGTGCATTTTTATTAACTTTTCGAAGGCTGTGGAACAACATAGGATAGACTTATGCCATGACAGGTAGTGAAACCAGCATTATGTGAACGAGACAGACTGGCTGATGGGTGAATGGATAGGTGAGGTCTGTGTGGAGGATCAAATCACCTCATTCTCGTTCACTGCACATGTACATACTTCCCAGATTTTCTACAGTGAAAAGTATTACTTTTATAATCACGTAAAGAAGCTATTCTTAATAAAAGAGGCGCTGGCTGAACTCATCAAGAACCCTGTGGTAGCACATTAAGGGTCCGCTTGCCAGGAATCCTTAGCCATTTTCAAAAATGCAGAAGCCCTTCCCGCAGGTGTCAACAGAGACAATCTGCAAAACTTTTAACCCAGAAATCCCACCTCCAGGAACTTACCCCACAGAACAGTTCACATAAACGTATAGGGTATGTGTCCAAGGTTGTTCTGCCGGGGTGTTTATAGTGGGAAAATTGGAAACAAAATTAGCCTCTGCTTACAAGTGCATCATTAATAGAATTATGAGGCAACCTCACAATGGATCTGCTGAGGCAACTAAAATGATGATGCCAATCTTTGTTTATTTATTGACATGCATGGGTGCCCCTGCTATACCAGTTTGTGGGAAAACAGGCTACAGAAAGTGTGGCTAGAACCACCCCATCTTTAAACAGTCTGCCTGTCTGTGTGTGTTTCTAGGCATGGAGGCCTGGGTGGGCAGTTGGGGAAATTTTTTAAAGGATTACTTGCGGGTTGGGGAGGGGTGACATTTTAGGGTTTTTCCCTTCTTCTATTGCTTTTTACAGTGAGCTTTGGTCATTTGTATACAACACAACAAGGCTACTTTAAGAAAAAGTTAATTTGAAAACAAATGAAAATCATGATTCCATCAAATTTAGATGCAACAAAGTAATCTGAAGTCACTTTTAGGGGGAGCAGGTGGGGGACAGGGAAAGGGACTTCTAGCCCTCCAAGTGGTGACACCAGCTCAGCCACGCCTGTTATCCCACTCGGCCCAGCGGGGGACCAGCTGCTCCCTGCACAGTGACAACGGCGTCAGGCCTCCGGCAGTGCCCGGCCGGGGTCTGGACCCTGCTTGGCCCCGAGCCCAGCATGCACTTGACCTCTCCAGGCCAGTTTCTAATAAAGCCCAGTCATCCGGCCCAGCACCCACACTGTCTTACCCGGGCTCTAAGGCCGGCCCCCGACGTGAGGACGGGAAGTCACAGCTGGATGAAGGAAGGCAGCCCTCTCTGAAAGTGTTCTGTAATTCAGACTTCTGCTGCCCACACACTGTGTTCCCCCAAGTCCTCCTGACCGAGGCGAAGAGGGTCAACCCTGGGGACTGCAAGGAAGCCTCCTCTCTACTGAGCCTGGCACAGAGTAGATGCTCAGGAAACACTGTGGATGGAGCACTGAACAAGCCTTCCCATCCCGGCATTTAGGGCCGGCGGGTCCCACCCGTTCACACGGGTCTTAGGCAGTATGACTCCAGGCTGTCCTGCCACACAGTCCCTTCTGTCTCCCTCTCTCACTGTCTCTCTTTCTCACACACATACACACACACACAATCATCTGCTTGTTCACAGGGTGGTTAGAAGTACAGACCCCCGAGCCCCGCTCCGCCATGTTCAAATCCCGAGTTTTCCTCAGCTTTGTGGATTTCAGCAAATCATTCACAACTCGCTTGAATTCAAGGTGCCGACCTCATGGGCTGTTCCAAAGGGAACAGAAGTACCAGTCTGTTCACATCACGCCCCGAGCCTGGGACGGCACCTGGTGCGAGGTGGGCGTGTTGAGCAGTTTCGCCGGGTGCGAGGCCAACTCTGAAGGCAGCAGCCCCCCCGCCCATGGGGGCACAAGGCTCCGCTGTGACTCACTCCTCGGTTCACCCAAGGCCTCCCCTGACACCCCGGGTGCCTGGTCCCGGGAGGCCCACAGAGCCTCCGGGTGGAGGAAGTCTGAAGCCCCTACATCCTGCCCCAGGACCAGCTGGCCTTGCGGATTCCAGAGCTTTCTGCAGCGGCCGCTGGCCACGGGGCAGGAAGCGGAAGGTGCAGAAATAGAATCGCACAGCCAGGCAGCAGCTCTCTGCCCCGTGCGAGGAGGGGAAGCGGGGCTGGAGGCGGCGGGGAGGGGGCAAAGGAGAGCACTCACTCGGGCGGGGCTGGGAGAGGGCGGCCTCCCGCACCCCGTGAGCGCACCCGGTGCACCCCTCTTCCCCGACAGGAATCCCTGACCCTGTGGTGACCGCATGAGACCGCGTCCTCCCGGGGCATGTGGGCCAGGGCTCCACACAGTCATGACCAAATCACCGTCACCGCCAGGGCCTCCCAAGAGGCAGGTGCAGAGGGAAACCAAGGCCCAGGGAGGCACGGGACTAGAACCCCGGTCTGCCCATGCCCAAGCCTGAGTGCTAAAGCCCCCGTGGCCCCCAGAGAACCTGCCAGAACAGAGGCCTGGCCTCCCAAGGGCCCTAGCTGGGCTGGGCAGGGGCCTCTGACCCTCCCCTGACCACACCCAACTCCTCCACCCCAACTGGCCTGGGGAGCCCCCAGGCCCGTGTGGGGGCAGTGAGTGCTCAGGTCCAGCCCCAGGCTTGCTCAGAAGATCGAGTCTGAGCCAGACTCCAGGGCTCCAGTCCAGACTCGTGGGGCCTGCAGTGTCTACATGGTTGGGCTCCCCTGGGCCCAGCTGGGTCTCCCCTACTCACTCAGGGCAGCTTCCCCAGACACCCCGTCCCCACCATGGCCCCCTGAACTTCCTGTTTTCACAGGAAACAGGAAGACAGAGGGTCCTGCACCCCAACCCCTACCCACGAGCATGGCCAAGAGACCCGGCCAAGCAGAGTCTGGAGCCGTGGGCCAGGGTCTTCTTCCTACTCTGGCTCCTACTTTTTTTTTTCTGTCCCTCATATGCTTGTGCTCAGGCCAGCTCTGAGGTCCCTAAAGCAGTCCCAGGAGGGAGGGGCTGCAGCTCCCATGTGTGACCCTGGGAGATCCCATCCCTGCTGTGTTCCCCTGTGTGGAGACACTTCAGCCCCGGCCCAGGATCCAGAGGCCCAGAGTAAGGCTGCAGGGACTGGGAGCTGGTGCACGGAAGACATGGTGGAGGAGGGCAAAGCTCGTACCCACCACCCTCCTGCCGCACGGCCCATAGCCCCAGAAAAGCCCCGGCTGTGGCTAGATGGCACTGGTCACATGGAGAGGGCAGCGGGGTCTGGAAGGAGCCCCTGTCCAGCCGGCTGCCCAGGTCTCCAAGCAGAAGCTCCTAGACCAGCAGCAGCTGAGGGACCTGGATTCAAGACCTCCCGCTGGCGTTAGTATTGGAGAGCCGGGCTCAGACCCCAGCTCTGCCCCTCTTTCCCCTTACCTGCTGTGTGGCTTCAGATTGCTGAAGCGACTTCTCTGAACCTCCATCTCCTGGTCTGTAAGAGGCGTGAACTCTCCTGCCCATCTCCGAGGCTGGCTTAAGGCTCCCAAGCTTGGCGGAGGCGAAGATGTAATGGACCTGAGCGGACGTCACTTCCTGCCTCCAGACCCCCGCGTGGCCGCGTTCCTGCGCTTGTGCCGCTGCCCCTCCTCCGCAGCCCCTGTGGCCTCCGAGACACCGGCAGGGCTGGCAGCGCAGCTGAGGCCTGGCCCTCAGTTCTGTGCTTCCTCCTGGGCTGCTCACCAGCAACGTCACAGCAGCCCCCTGCAGGCACAGGCCTGGCTCCCCAAAACCCTGCTACCCCAAACCACTTCGGGGACACAGTGGGGGCTCATTCACAGTCACTGATTGACTGAATGAATGAGTGAGCGAGCTGTGGTCAGACCTATACCCCCAGCAAAGCCACTGGGACCCCCAGCTGCTGGCCACGGCGACCAGGCTGGGCCATGGAAAGACAGCAGAAGACGTGCATTGAGGGGGAGAAATAAGATCTGGGAGTGTTTAGGCTCTGCCCTTGTGGCCAGGGGACCTGGGGGAAGTCACCACCTCTCCCAGCCCCAGGCTCGTCCCACACAGCTCGGGCGTCCAGACCCCACACACCACAGGGATGCCATCCGGTCTGGCTGGTGAACAGGCCCACCGAGGCCTTGCTTTTCTTGCGTTCGGACATTAACAACGTAGATGGGGGGAAGGGCATAGCTCAGTGGTAGAGCGTGGGCCTAGCATGCGCAAGGTCCTGGGTTCAATCCCCAGTAACTCCAGAATAAATAAATAAATAAATTCACAATTACCTCCCCTCTCCAAAAAAAGAAGTGAAATGGAAAAAAACCAAAAAGCCAAAAACCATAGATGGAGCCCCAGAAATGTGCAGGGTGGCAGGGCAGAGCCGGGCAGGCAGGGACCCCCCTCCAGGGACCCTGACTTCCCGGGACCCCATGCTGAGCTGGCTGGCTGACCTTGTGAAACAGGAAAGGCCCTTCCCAGCTCTCAGCACAGAGGCTCCTCGAGGCCCCCTCGACGGCTGAGGCCTCTTCCACTCAAGTTGCCAGATACTCATCCCCTACCTTGGGATGGGTGGCTGGCGGGGCTCTGTGGGGTATCCCCTCTTCCCACTGTGCATGAGCCTGTGTGGAGACGCCAGGCTGAAGCCAGGCTCTGGTCTGGTCATCCTGCAGAGCCCACCCTCCCGGCAGGGGGCAGGCAGGACCCTGGCCCCTCACACAGCATGGGACTCCCGGCCTCCCTGCGGGGCGGCTGTCAGCTGGGCGGGGGTGGGGGGGAGTGGGGGTGGGCAGAGCAGTTAAGAAGTCCTGGCCTCCCGGCCTCACTCCTGAGAGGAGGAGGAGGACAGGAGATCTAGTGCCATCAGGGACACACTCAGAGACCTCCATCTCCACCACTGGACACTCACGGGAATCTCTCTAGATGTGGCGCTGCAGAGAGCTGCCCCAAACGGTGGCAGGCAGTGACAGCAGCAGGGAGGGGACAGGCAGGGCCCCCAAGGGGCCTGGTCACCCTCCCTGATGGACCACCAGTTTCTTAAGCATGAGCCAGCGCACCCCTCTCCCCACTCGCTCCAGGAAGCAGAGGGCCCTTTCTGCGTAGGGCTACCAGGCAGCCCTGAGAGGGGACGAAATGTCGCATGTCCTTAGAAGGCAGATCAAGGTCTGTTTTTTTCAACTTCATCACCAAATGCATGGTCTTTCCAAGTTAGGGGCTGTACTCATCTTCCCGAAATGTCCTTTTGCCCTCAGGAACGCTAAAAAAAAAAAAAAAAAAAAAAAAAAAGATGCGACATGCCTTTTAAATAGCACACGCTTTTCCGCTAATCAGGGAAAACTGAGCTTATGTTTTGCTGAAGTGACGCGATTCTTTCCCCTCAATTCATTGTACAAAGGAATTCAAGACAGCCTTCAGCCTCCAGAAGCAGGAAGGGTGTAGGAAAAGTTCAAAATTAGCATTTCCCCAGACTCCCTTTCAGATTCTGGGGCTGGACACCAGCATTCTGCGAGCGGAGCTTCCTGCCCGGGAGTCTCTGGGTTTTATTAGTACGAGCTCCCTTTTTATGGCCTGGTTTTCCCGTGGAGCCAACAAGTGTGGAGACCAGGATTTAATTTCACCTTGACTGGCCCCGGAGGGTCTGGGCCTGGGTGGGTCCCTCTTACCTGTCCCAGCGCCCCTTCCCCTGGGACCCAGCTTCTCCCAGGCTCCATGGCTTTGACCCTCGTACGTGCTTGAGAGAAAATGAATGAGCCAGGTCCATTGCGGGTGATGGACAGAGTCTGTTTCCATCGGGTGGTAATGATTCCAGAGGCATCGTTAAACCTGAACTTCTCTGCACCCACTGCCCAGGATGGGCTACCTGCCACCGGCCTCTGGCTGCCTCCGAGCCCCAGACAAAAAGGTTTCTCAGTTTCACATGTATTTCCCCACATGTAAGCCAGCGATTGGAAGCTTCCTC
This sequence comes from Camelus dromedarius, assembly GCF_036321535.1. Lineage (NCBI taxonomy): Eukaryota > Metazoa > Chordata > Mammalia > Artiodactyla > Camelidae > Camelus > Camelus dromedarius. The sequence goes on along the minus strand of NC_087447.1, from coordinate 3,931,392 downwards.
CTGATAACTGTAAACTTCAGAATTGGAATTTACGAGAAGGGGCTTCGGGTGACGTTGCCGGCAGCCCAGGTGCACGCGGGCGCACAAGGCGGGCCTTTTATGAGCAGCTGCTTGGGTGGCACATCCCCAAGTCCCACTGCGGACCCAGGCGGGGTCAGCCATCGGGCAGGAAGGGGGCCTGAGCAGGCCTGGTGGCAGGGCAGGGTTCAGGCACTAGGAGTCACTGGGTGAGAGCCATCTGCTGTGTGGGTTTTGGGGGGCCAAAGATAGACCCCTATGCCTGGATCCTGTTGGCATTCTCCCAGGGGCTCACCTGCTTGTCCCTGGGTACCAGTACCTGGGTCACTTTCCTTTCTGCTCGGGAGAGGCGCAGGGGATGCAGGAACTTGCTCGCTGAGGTGACCAGCTGGAGTTGTCCCATCTTGCTGCGGGTCCAGGAATGCTCTGAGGTTGTGTGGCCCAGTGTGGCCACTGCTGGCCACCAAGCACTCGAAACACGGCTGATCTGCACTGAGATGTGCTGGACAAGCAGGGTGGGTACTGGATTGTGAAGATGTACTTAGAAAAAGGAAATGCAAGATATTTTGTTAATAATCACGATTGTGACTCCATGTTGTTATATGATGTTTGGGTATGTTGGATTTTAAAAAACACATTCTTAAAATGGATTCCACCTGTTCTTTTTGACTTTTTTCGTGTGGCCAGGGCGGTGTAAAATTCTGTACGAAGCTGGCTCAATCTTCCTGCTGCAGACGCTGCTTTGGACATCTGGCGAGGGTCCCTGGATCCTACACACAATTCACTCAGAACCCACGTGGGCATTGCCGGTCCCCACAGTCGGCCAGCACTATCTCACTCGTTGTGGTGGCAACCCTGGATGCGGGGTTGGCTTCATTCCCATTTCACAGACGAGGACACTGAGGTACAGAGGAGCCAAGCGCCCAGGATCCCAGGGCTGTACGTGTCAACACGGCTCCATATCATCCCTCCGTGATAACCTCGGGTCCCGGAGATGGGGACGCTCTGCCAGGAAAGGGCCCTGTCTGCCTTTGGGAGGGCTTCAGAGAAATTCATGAAGCCCCTGTTTCCAGATCGCTTCTCCCATTTTGTCAATGTTCCCTGCTGCTAAAATCGGCAGCACTTTCCAGAAGCTAAATCCACCTTCAGAGACAAAGATGTGTTCCCTTTGGGATAAAAGGGTATTACACTCAGCCCTCTGGGGGAGGGGGGGTTGCACCTGCAGATTCAACCAACCATGGATCCAAAATATTCAGGGAAACAAAACGTTGAGAAAGCTCTGAAAAGCGAAGCTTGCGTTTGCCGTGCTGGCAATATGACACAACACTTGCACTAGGTCAGGCATTCTGTGTACTCTAGAGATGAGATGACTGAGCGCATGCTGGGGGGAAGGGATGGGCATAGGCTATAGAAACACTACGCCATTTCATATAAGGGACTCGAGATCTGGGAGTTGTGGTACCCACAGGGATCCTGGAACCAAATCCCCACAGACACCGACGGATGACTGTATGCACATATACACCTGTATGAGTATTTATGCATATGAGTATATTTATGCACATGTGTACACGCGTGAGTATGTGTGTGCACACGTGGATGCCCCTGTGCATGTATATGTGCGGGTAAAACATCTGCGTGGCTATTCCGGAAACTGGTAACACTGGTTAAAGGAAACAGTGGAGGGCTGGCGGGCTGGGGACGAGACGTTTTCACCAGACACTTATTCTTTTATATGGTTTGAATTTTAAACTATGTAAGTGAATTATTACAGGTTAAAACTGTTTTCATTTATTCCTTTTTGAGAAAACTCAGAAGCGTGTGAAAGGGCAGCTCTGAGCCTCTCCTTATCAACCTCCATCCCCCTCTGTCTGAAGTGTCTCCTGTTTGCTGGAGGCTGGGGCTCCAGCTACCCTGGCATCCCTGGGGGGAGCGAGAGAGAGACAGAGACAGAGAGGCCAGGATGGGCGCGCCCCCCCACCACCCCTGCCACCCAGTTTGTCCCCCGTGGTGATTCTGGGCTGGGTGAGGCTGGACCTGCCGCAGGGCCAAAGCCTCTGTAGGGCCAGACCTGGAATCTCAAAAATGTCCTGTGGTCAGGCCTGCACTTGGCTGGTGACTCAGCAGAAAGGCCCAGCCCGCCCTGCCTGGGGCCGGCCAGCTCAGCCCGGGTGCAGCCTCAGGGTTCCAGCACCCAGAGCCAAAGGCTGTGGGAATGTGGGCTCAGTGGGCGAGTGGTCACTGCCTAGACCTGCAGCCTGGCCAGGCATGGAGGGCTGGCAGGGCCGGCTGCCGGGGGCTCCTGGCTCAGCTGTGCTCTGGCCCACCAGCTGACGCAGGGAAGGTCCCTTTCTCTCTGGGCCTCAGTTTCCCCATCCATTGGAGCAGGTATCAGCAACACGCCTTCAATCTCTTCCAAAAATAATGTTCTGGTGGGGGAAGGGGAGAGCACAGTGGTAGAGTGGATACCTAGCCTGCATGAGGCCATGGGTGAGGTCCCCAGTACATCAGTTAAATTAAAAATAACGTAAATAAACAAACAAACAAACAAACAAACCTAATCCACCCCCCCCACAAAAAAAAAAACCCAAAAAACAAACAACAGCAAAAACCAAAAATAAGCTTCTGTGTTTCCATGGAAGGCACCAGAACTGCCCACTCTGCGTAACCAGAGCCTTGGCTTTTACCCCAGCCGTTCTGTTACGGCCGCTGTCGGCACTGTGTTCGCCGCCACCTGCGCACACGGCCTGGCTGTCATTGGCCTAATGCTTCCGGCCTCCTTGTTTTCTTTCTTTTTTTCCTCTTTTGCTTTTTTTTTGTTTTTAATGGAGGCACTGGGGATTGAACCCAGGGCCCTGTGCATGCTAAGCATGCGCTGTACCACTGAGCTACACCCTGCCCCTCCCCCATCTCCTTATTTTCTCAAGCAGATGTATTTTTTAAGTTTTTTCTTTTAACATGTACAGCTATGCTGTGTCTGGTGAGTCAGTGTCACTTGTCATGAAGAGATTTCACACTAAAATTCACCCTCCCTAATTCATCCGTGTTCACCGAAGTCAGCTCACACACCTCCACGCCGGGGGAGGCCGTGAGGAAGGAGGCACTGGGCTCGGGGTGAGCGCGCTCGGTGGGCGGGGCCCCACGTGAAACGTAAGAGCTGCTCGGGCCATCAGAACGGGCCTCTTTGTCCCAAAACACTGTCACTGCCCCTTCCTTAGGCAGTCAACAACAACAACAAATACTAACAACTCATGATAACCACCACCAGCCTGAGCAGAGCCAGCGCTGGATCTTGCCAGCACATTAGCACCTAAAGGGAGGCTGTGTGTCAGTGTCCTGGGGACACAAAGAACACAAACTGGGTGGTTTGTAACAACAGAAATTTATTCTCATAGAGTTCCAGAGGCCAGAAGTCTGAGATCAAGGGGTCGTCAGGGCCGGGCTCCTTCTGAAGGCTCTGGGGGAGGACCCTTCCTGCCTTTTCCAGCGTCTAGGGGCTCCGGGCATCCCTGGGCTTGTGGCGGCCCCACCCCACCCTCTGCCTCTGTCTTCGCATGCCCTTCTCCCCGTGTCTGTGTCTGAAATTTCCCTGTTCCTTCTCTTACAAGGACATAGTTTTGGATTTAGGGCCCTTCGGGATAATCCGGGCTGATCTCATCTCAAGATTCTTCGCTTTCATCTGCAAAGAAGTTCGTCCAGGAAGGTCACGTTCACAAGGTCCGGTGTGGACGCATCTTTTGGGAGGGAGAGGACGCCGTTCAACCAGCTGCAGTCAGGCAGGGAAAGGGCTTGGGGGCAGCTTTACAGAAAGGAAAGGCTCGGTCCCAGTTCTCAGCCTGGGCGGCCACCCCCCAGCAGGCTGTCACCACCACTGTCCCGTGGCTGCAGTTTCTACCCGGGCTCACCTGCCCAGCCTGATGAAATTCCTGCAGGCACACGAGGACAGTGACACATTTTCCCCTCCCTGTCCCTGAAATCTAGAAAGGCCGAGGGGAACCGTCCACGCGGTAAAACCATGAAAGCAAACCTAACTGCCCAGACGCTCCTCCTGCCAGCGGTCCACTGCATGTCCCTCTGGCCCCAGTTCGGCCACGTCTGTCTGCCACGGCGCCTCTGCCCTGGCCAGTCAGGGCCGCGCGCTTCCTCCTGCTGCACGGCCTCCAAACAAAGTATTCTCCATTTCTAACCAGGTTCGCCAGCGGAGGCGCCTTCCCTTGAGCTGAGGAGGTGGCCGGGGTGAGGCGGAGGGTAGTGGTAGGAGGCTGGTCCGGGTCTGGCTGCGAGGTGGAGGCTGAGGGCCTGGCGTTCCGGGTAGCCGGGTCCAGCCCTCGAGTTGATCCCCAGACAGAGGCACAGAACTGGACGAGGCTGCAAGACGAACGACATGACAGTTGGGTTCTATCGGGGTGACTGTTGCAGACACCAGATCAGGGGCCGGGGCAGAGTGTGGGGTCAGGGGAACAGAAGGCGCTGCCTTCCCTTTGCCTGAGGGAGTTCTCACCATGTTCTGGGCATGGGAGCTCCCGCAGTGGACCACACATGGCTCTGCCCCCTAGAAACCCAGAGTGTGGGGGCGGTGTCATAGGGACCCACGGGACCACCAACGCAGGCACAAGGCAGCACGTGGAGAGGGGACTCGCAGAAACACCCAGGCGAGCTTCGTCTGCAGAGCCTAGGCTGGGTCTCCCAGAGCTGGCTGCCAGGGGCCCAGACGGCTGGCCTTTGTCCACTCATGTCCACGTACAAGCTTTTTTCTGCTCTTCTGCCCAGATTCCATTGCAGGCTTTGGGTTCCCATCTCCTCCCCCACCATCAAATTGTCTCTAGCCCCGCGCCTCCCTGAGATCAGCTCTGCCTCTCTGTCTTCTCAAACCGTCCCTGCGTGACGGCTCAGGTGAGTGACCAGGCCTTGTTATTCTGTCCTAGGACCATCCAAGGGACCACCCACCCACGCCACTTGGACCGCTGTGTGTGTCCAGGAGGCACTGGCCCGGGCTCCCCTGCAGTTAAACATGACTCCTGACCCTGCCTGCTGCACCCAACACACAGGCAACAGGTCCCGCTGCCTCTGTGGCCTCCCCACTCATCAAGCTGACCCCGGCTCGGCCGGCCTCCCCGACCAGAGCTGGCCCAGGCCCACTCCACGCTCCCTGGTGTTGGGCACCCGGGGGCGCTGGGACCCTGGCACCTCCCGCCCCCTCCCTCTGAGCCCCTCACACTGTGCCAGGAGCTTCCCCCTGCGATGTCACAGTGACCACACCCAGAGCCTGGTGAATCAGGCAGACCCACAGACCCACGGCCCAGAAGAAACCGAGGCAGACGGGGACGCCACTTACCCAGTGCGCTCAGAGGGGCGTTGGAGGGGTGGGGATCAGGCCAGAGCCTGGGTACCCAGACCCTGTTCATTCCCCTGTGCTTGCCTGCTGGCTCACCTGCTGATGAGCGCTGGGTCGTTCCCACTTGGGGGCCATTACAAATAAAGCTGCTATGGTCATTCATGGGCAAGACACCAGGAGACCATACACTTTATCTTCCCTTCGGTTAATGCCAGGAGTGGAGTGGCTGAGTCATGTGGTAAATGGACATTTAACTTTTGAAAAACATCCCAAATAGTTTTCCAAAGTGGTTGCAGTTTGACAAGCCCCCTGTGGTGGGGAGATTTCCAACAGTTCCACATACGTGTGTGTGCCCTTCACGTGGCTGGCTTCTTCTCCTCTTTGAGTTCACCTCTGATCGTTTTCCTAACATTGATTTGTCTGATCCTCGCCAGCATGGAGAATAGCCTGGCTTCCGGAGTCTGGACATTCTCACAGGAGAGCAGTGGCATTTCCGTGGCTCATCAGAGACCGCAGTTACATGTATGTTGGGCTGTTTGGTTTGTCCCAGAGCACACGGATGCTCTGTGCTCCCTTCTTGTCTCTCTTTTTCTCCAAGTGTTTCATTTTGGAGAATTTCTATCGCCATATCTTCAAGTTCATTATTCTTTTTTTCTGTAGTGGCTAATCTGCTGTTAACACTCCCCTTGCCCCCAGTATGGTTTTTATGTTGGATGCAGTTTCCTTGCTAGAAGTTCAGTGTGGGTCTGCTCTGGAGCCTCCGTCCTCTCTCCCCTGGGCAGGTGCAGTGCCCTCTGCTTCCACTAAGGCCCCCTTGCATTCTTCCCAACAGAAGCCAGAGGAGTTTTCCTTTTTTAACTCCATGGAAGCCCCCCTCAATGTCTCCCTTTGCATTTTATATAAAAGTCAAACTCTTGATCATGTTCACAGGGTCTTCACAGCCTGGCCTCAAAACACTCCTTACTGACCAACCCCCCTTTCACTCCAGGCCATCGAGAGAGGAATACACACACATACACGTGTGCATGAATGCACATGAACATGAAGACGTGCATGTACACACAAACACAGACACGTGTGCACACACAGGCATGCATGCATGCACGCTCACACAAATATAAACACGTGCACCCACACAGACACATGTATGCATGCAAGATATACACGCACATGCATGCGCGCACACATGCACACAGAGAGACCCATACGCGTACACACATGCACGTGCACGTGTGTGCCCTTCACGTGGCTGGCTGCTTCTCCCCTTTCAGCTCACCTCTGATCATTTTTCTAACATTTATTTGTCTGATTAACCTGGGTGTTTTTTCCTTCCTCTCCATCAGGATGTGACCCCCTTGAGGCAGGGATGGTTTCTCTCATTTCTTCCCAGCACCTAGTATAGGGCTTAGCCCATAGTATGTGCTCAGTGAATGAATGGATGGGTGGGTGGATGAGTAGACGGATGGATGGATGGAGGAATAGATGGATGGATGGATGAACAGATGAGTGGTTAGATGGTTGGTTGGAAGGCGAATAGCTTTGAACCCTACCTCTTCCACCTTTATTCCGTGACCACTGGCAAGTTGACACAATATCCTCGTTGAATCTCAGGTCTCGCAGACAGAATAAGTAGGTATAGTCCAACCCAGCACAGTGTTCTATTCATTGTCTGTCTTTCCCTCCGGACAGCACATCCTTTCAGCGCTGTCAGTCATGTTTCCTGCTCTATTTCCTGTGCCTGGCATGTCTCCAGCATGCAGTAGGTGCTCAGTAAATATCCTATTGAAAGGACCAATTCCCTGCAGTCGCAGCAGAAATGCTCCAGCTTGTCCAGGTCTCTCTCCCTCACCAGCGCCTTCCAGGTATCTTTTACTCTCTTTCTCTGCAAAAGAGCCGAAAGCCTCAGTCCCCCAGCCAGTGTCCTGAGAAACTGGAAAGAGGGAGGCCTGGAAGGTCCCTGAGCCGCTGGGGTGGGAGCCAGCTAGGCAGCCCCTCACTCCCTGCTGGTGGCTGGGGAAGCCTATGAGCTCAGCAGGGCCCTCACTCTAAGGAGGTGTGACCTCCGTTGGGTGGCAGTCCCCAGGAGAGCTCTGCTGTGCTCTGGAGCAGGCCCCCAAGAGGGACAGGTGCTGCCCTCTCTCCTGCAGAGCTGCAGGGAGCCACCTGAGTGGGGAAGGGAGGCAGGGAGGGAAGCGGGGGGGGGGCAGGGAGGTGGGGCTGGCGGGCACCACTCTGCTACTCACAGCTGGGGCACCCACTTATCAGATGGGGGGTGAGGCCACGCCCCTTTGTCAGGTGGCTACCACTGTAGCCCCTCAAGTGCTCTCCACGGCAAGGTGAAGGACAGGCAGGTGCAGCCCATTCTCAGGGGAAGAAAAAAAAAAAGCACAGTTTTACCCCTGGCTGATCACACATGCTCACCAAGTCCAGAGGCTGGCACCCTGTGTGGGGCTTGCCGTCACGGCTGCCTGTGCAGGCGCGGGGTTGTCTACATCTTTCTGACCGCTCTCCCTGCAGGTCTGTTCCACCCTCTGCCCCCGCCTCCTGGGGGGCCGGCTTCCCCCTGAGGATGAGGAGCACGAGGAGCACAAGGAGCACAAGGAGCACGAGGCCCGGGGCCCCGGGAGCAGCCCTTCCGGGGAGGGGCTCTGGCTTCTCTGCCTCTTCATTCAGAGGAGCTCCCACCCAAACCCTGCATCTCACTAACAGTGGCCCCCTCGCCTCGCTTCTGTGAAGCATAATTACACCAGGCGGCAGGCCTCTCCTGGACCGAGGTGGGGACAATGGCAAGGGTCTCCAGAAATGAGACGCTCAGGGTCTGCGGATGAATTCCCAGTCGTGGGAGTGGAAGGGGAGAAGCCAATATCTAGAGGCTTCTGGATGGGGCTAGTGGAAGGGCTGAGGTGGGCTTTGCCGAGACGGGGAAGATGGGGTGGGGGTGGCTGGGAAAGGGTTGGGGAGGAGAGTCCAGAAGTCCAGCTCAGCGACAATCTGTTTGACATGTCTGGGGGACCCCACAGGGAGATGTCAAGTGGCCGGATATGCAGGTCAAAGTTCATAGGAGAGGTCAAAGCTGCAGAGACAAATTTGGAAATCCTCAACTTAAGGATATTTAAATCCATGGGAACTGATGGGATCACCCGGGGAGACGGGGAGAGAGACAGGAGAAGAAACCGCGTCCAGACCCTGGGGAACCCTCAAGACCGTAAGCCCCAGGGCGTCAGGAACACTGCGTGTTTCAGGCACCACGGTGCTGCCATCCCCAGAGCAGTGAGGGGCTCACAACAAATCCACTAAGTCCTAGCTATTCGGGGGTCTGCAGGGAAGCAGTATTGAGGCAGGAGGGAAAGAGAGGGGAAGCAGAGAAGCCAGGAGAACAAAGTGCTGGGAGGAGGGAGGGGCCTCCTGGGTGGACTCGCTCCGCCCTGGAAGGCAAGGCCGGAGAAGAGGCCCTTGGATCTGGCAACACAGAGGTGGCTGTCCCCACCAATGTGGGCCCAGCTGATAGGGTGGGCAGGCCAGAGGCTGGCGCGGGGACCGATGAGGAGTAGAGAAGTGGGGGCAGGTGGGAGGGATGCAGAGGTGATGGCCAGACGACCCCTCCGATGGGAGGTAACTGGGTAATTTGTGGGCCAAGGGGACCCATTCAAAAGAGAGGGAGAGACCAAACTCAGGGGGCAAGAAGCCCTGGGGAGGGGGCGAGGGAGGCATCTGTATGGAAACAGGACGGGGAGCCGGGGAGCCAGGCCAGGAGGAGCCTGCCTCCACCGCCCCCATTTCACACACTGGAATACTGAGGCTCTGAGAGAAACAGGGCTGTGGCCACAGCGCCAGGGAGGGGCCTGGGCTGCACACTCTGGCTTTCTCTCCAGGACCCGCGCCTGCAACTCAGAGGACCAGCTGGGACTTAAGTAGTCCTCTCTCCTTTTCTCTGTTTTCTAGATTTCCCACAGCATAGCCTCTTGGCCCCTAGAGTTCTGATTGCAAAGGAAATGCTCAGATCTGTGAAGAAGGCCCCAGATCGAGTCCAGCTCCCTGCCAAACCTTGAGCTCCTCCTCTTCCCGCCCCACCCCGGGCCAATGCCGCCACCCCAAACCTTCCTGACAGGGGCCTCTGGACGCCCCAAGCCAGGCCCTTCTACCCGCTTCTGCTTCCGGGCCCCAGGTCTTAGGGGAGGGGGGCCCTGGGCGAATTCCTAGGGCCTGATGGTGCAGGGTGGGAAGGACCCACCTCCTGAGAGGTCACTGGTCCGGAATTGGAAGGATCCTCCCAGCAAGAGGTGAAAACTGAGACCTGCGAGAAAAAGGCCAGGCCTGAGAAACCCAAGGCCAGACAAAGGCACCCGGCAGGAGGTGTGGGCTCAGGAATGGGGCGAAGCTTGGGGGCTCCGGGGAGGGGTGGGCTGGCCAGGCCCGAAGCTGAGGAGCCGGAGTCAACCCCAGGGCTTTCAGATCACAGATGCCCAAACGCGTGGGCCCTTGGGGCCCAAACTTCCCAGGCAGGGGTCTCCATCCCGAGTCACTCCCCTGCCTGGGATCCAGCGGGAAATGTGGGCTTCAGATGGCCTGGGCTGTGTGACCCTGGGTAACTCGCTCACCGTCTCAGAGCCTGGTGTGCTGTCTGCAAACCCAGATTCCAGGAAGGAACACATGTAACCAGGGCCCACTCCCTAAGTAGTTGCCACATCCTTATCTCGGGGCAGATGTTAGGACTCCAAGCTGCAGGCACAGGTCAGGGGCCAGGTCCTGCCGCCCCTAGCAGAATTCCGCCCGCTTGCTCGGGCTGGGCAGCGTGGCGGGAGGGTGCGGCCAGGAGCAAATTGCATTCCTGAGGGTTTTTTACCTCTTATGCTTCTGCCCTCTTATGCTTCCCCTGTGTGCATCCCTTTCTTCTGTTTTCTTCCGAGACTGTCCGAATTAGCCAAACACTGGAGCAGCCACAGGGCTCGGAGATGGGAGCCCGAGGCTAATCTGGTCTCTGCATTGCATTCGGAGGAACAGGCGAGGCCTTTGTCCCCCAGGCAGCACCACTTTGCTCAGAAGTCTTCAAAGGGCCCCCAGATCCCCCTACCCGTTTTGCATAATCCCTGGAATCGGCCAGACAAAGGCCGCTAGGGAGTTAATTTGGGAAACAGGTAACCAGTGAAAGGTGTCCCAGCCGGAAGGGGGTCTGCCTGGCGCTGCCACGCGGACAGATGTTCCCGGTTTATCCGAAGCATCCATTCACGCCGAGTGGAGCTGGATGTGGGCTCCAAAGCGAGATGAGCAGGGACTCCATAGGGAATGTGAGTCTGAGCCACACTGCGGCCTCCGAATTCTTCTAGGTGTGGGGTGGTTTGAGTCCCAGGCAGCGTCCCGTTAACCAGAGTTGCCAGGCCTACAGACCATCTGGACTAAGAGCTCTGGCCGCCCAAGTCGCCCAGTAATTGAGGGATTCTGGGAACCCTGGCCACCCCGTGCCACCGGCAGGTGACATGTGTGTCTTGCATGTTATACCGTGTATCCCTTAGCCGTTCTGAGCCATCTGCTGAGTGGCCGAAGTGGGCCAGCGACCGTGAGGACTGTGAAGACGTCCTTATAGGGCTGACCCAGTGGAGGAGACGGACAGAGGGAACCAGGCTGGCAGACAAAGCCACGTCCAGAAAATGAGGCAAAGGAGAGGCTCGTGGGGTGAGCTGTGTCCCCCCAGATTCATGTCGGAGCCCTAAGCCCAGCACCTCAGAGCGTGGCTGTATTTGGAGAGGGGTCTTTGCAGAGGTAATCAAGTGAAAGCGGGGTCACCAGGGTGGGTCCTAACCCCACAGGACAGGTGCTCCTGTAAGAAGAGGAGCTCAGGACACAGACACACACAGAGGGACGACCAGGCGAGGACACGGGGGGAGAGAGGCCTCGGGAGGAACCAGCCCTGCCCACACCTCGATTTTGGACTTCTGGCCCCAGAAGCGGGCCGCCGTACGTTTCCGTTGTGTAAGCCCCTCACGCGCGCCGCGCTGCCACGGCTGCCCCAGCAGCTGACGCGGAAGACGGCGGGGGGCGTGGGCGGGGGATGTCAGTGGTGGTCCAGGGTGGCCTCCCTGAGCAGAATTAAAAGTAAGGGCTGAAGGGGGAAAGTCCTGAAATTGGAAAGCGCTTGGCCTCCTCCCCAAAACCAGCAGAGGCGCGGCGAGGACGCAGCGGAGCGGGGAAGGGGAGAGGGAGGCGGCGGGGGCGCCCCAGCCAGCATGGCAGCTGGCATTCCCAGCCCTCGGGAGCCGGGCCTCGCCCCGCAGACCGCGCTGGCCTGGGGCCGCCCGTGGTCAGAGCCCACTTGCCTCTAGCAGGAGCGGCAGTTTTCCGGAATGTTCTTCCACCAGACCTGCTCTCCTGTCGCTATGGAGTTGAGGGCCATGGGAGAGTTTCTTGGGGTTCTGAGCTGCATCTGAACCCAGACCACAGCCCCCCACCTCAGCCCCCGTCTCGTCCCTTCTCCTCCGGTCTCTGGTTCTTCTGTCCTGGTCCCGTAGCCCAAGACTTCAGCCCCTGGTGTCCTCGTGCTTCAAACATGAATATTACTTTTATTTGCCTTTTTCCTGTCTGCAGGGTGGCAGCCTCCCAGCTCAGCTCGGTGTGGGGCCCCCTTGCAGCCACGCTGGGTTGAACAGATGTGATTTTGACACTACCAAGTCAGGCGTCCAACAGCCTCTGGACCCAGCTCCGCACACAGGGCCGCGTGCCCCACACATCCAGGACTGCAACCGAGAGGAAAGGGCACCTTCCTCCAGACCGGGGTCCTCTTGCACCAGGACCCCCACTTTCCAGAAGGCCTGAGGCTCAGAGAACTGAAGCCCCCAGGCCTGCCTTTCTCTGGAGGCAGAGCCCGTCCCTCCCTCTGTCCAGCCGCCGACCTCTCGGGGGGACAGTGTTGCCAGGCCACAGCATGGTCCCTGGGGTGGTTCTCACAGCCAAGAGGGGCCAACAGGTGTAGACAAATGGCCGGCCAGCCCTCCCTGGCCCGGCATCCCAGGAATGTGATAAACCACCCATGCCGCTGACCCCCACCCCAGCCCGGCTTGGGCCCCTCAGCACCGCCGGTTCCCAGGGCCACGGCTTCACTGTTAATTAACCAGGGGAATGAATAAAGCCCGGACCAGGGGCGGTCGAGGGGCCGGCGCTTCCCAGGGCTCCTTTCAAAGGGCCTGGCGGCTGCGGCTCTACACTCAGAGGAAAGAGAGACAGAGTGACAGGAGGAGAGACAGAGACAGAGAGAGACACAGATAGAGAGTGAAGAGGAGAGACACACAGAGAGACACACCCAAACATTCTGGCCCAATGTCAGCCCAGCTCAGAGGGTCCCGCAGAGAGGGCGGGGCCCAGGCCCAGATGCAGCAGTTTCTCTAGTGACTATTCCCTAAAAACCCTCTGTGGGATTGTGGGTGCTTCCACCTCATCGTGGGAGGACCTTTGCCCCCTGCACATCCTTGGAGAGGAGAGAAGGGGCAGCCAGGCCCAGTGAGACCAGGGGCGGTGGGCCTGGAAGCTGCAGGCCTTACGCCCCAGGCCATGGAGGGGCCCACTCGGGCCCTCTTCTCCCAGCCTCTCAAATGGGCTTAGGAAGTTCTTAAGCCTCACATCCTGCCCGTCCTGCCCACCCCCCGCACCCCTCTTTTGGCCAGAAGGCCATTATCAATGGGCAAAGCTGAATGGTAGCAGGGCTTCTTAATAAATCCCTGACTTCCTACCCTCCAGGGTTACTGTCCCATTGAAGAATAGATAGATAGATAGATAGATAGATAGATAGATAGATAGATAGATAGATAGACAGACAGACAGATACATATATATAGCGCTGTGCTGGCTTTTGTTTATCAAAACCAACTCTTGGGAGCCCCTAGTAACTGGCACACTGGTAAATACCTAGCACCGCCCTTAGCAGCACCATGTCAGGATTCTGTGTCCACAAGCAGCCTGGGTGCTGATGTAGGGTGATTCGGCACCCCCATCCCGGGAACAGGAGGACCATCCACAAGCCGAGCAAACCCTGGTGGTCCTGGGGCTGTGGCGTGCCTGGGCCTTGGCTCCATACCCCTCAGACCTCCCCAGCCCTGAGCTGAAAGGCTCGACTCCCCTCCACTGCCCATGCCCACTCGGGCTCCCCTCTGCAAGCCCCCTCCTCCATCCTCAGCAAACACCTCGGGGAGAGCAAGGGGTGGGGGCACGGAGCCTGGACCAGGTGAAAATCTAGGTGCTCACAAGTTCACTGGTTCCTCGCTCTGCCTGCGTCCAAGCCGGCCTCATGCCATGACCGGTTTTGGGTCATTTGTCACTGAGTCTCTCACCAACTTGTGCTCCAGCTGAAGCTTCAGCCCCTCCCAAGGACGACTATTCAACCTTCAACCAACAGGGAGTTTATCCATTCCTACAAACTTAATGAAATCAGAAAGCCCTGGGCTGGGGCCCAGACGCATGTGTGATGTGCTGATCAAGATGCAGGCAGCAGGTCATAGCTCAGTGGTAAAGTGTGTGCTTAGCATGCACGAGGTTCTGGGTTCAATCTCTGGTACCTCCATTTAAACAAACAAACAAATAAATAAATAAATATCTAATTACCCCCACCCCCAAAAAAATGATACAGGCTAAGCCACTGGGATAAGAGAGCCCCAGGAAGTTGAGCCTTCTTTCCCATGGGATCCCAGGTAGGCAGTCCAGGACAAATCTGGAGGCGTCATGGAACTGGTGACCCAGGCTCCGCCACCTCCTGAAGGTTGCCCTTGGTCTACAGGCCTGAGCTGGCTCATGTTCTTGTCCCCATCCCGGTCTGTGGATGGAGGAAACGGAGGGGAGAGCTCTCTGCCTTCCTTTCAAAGGCAGGACGCGGCCACTACACACATTGTCCCCACTCACTGGGCTGTCCCACTGCACATGTCCAGGCAGCTCCCTTCGCATGTGTTCCACACACCCCTGAGACCCCGCTGGGGACTGCTCACAGCCCACCGGCCAGGGTACCACGTGGCCAGACCCTGAAAGCCACCAGGAAGCTAGGCAGCCTCAAACTTCTCCCTCCAGACTAAAATAGCCCTCCACGCGTGGGTTCAGGAAGACTGAGAGGTCGAAGAGACTTTCATGGTAACACTAAGACGTTATTTGTCTCTTTTCTTCCCATTGCCTCATGAGAGTATGGTGGGATTTTCCAGAGGCTACAAGAAATGTGATGACATCGTCACTCTGAGAGCTAATATATGCTTATATGTTCCTGTGTCTTAAATGTTTTCTCCATTTTAATTTCTAAGGCAGTAAATATCAACAGATGAAACCCATGTCAACAAGATCTCTTTGGAGTCCTCGATAAGTTTTAAAATGTGGAAGGGCCCCGAGACCGAATAATTATAAACTGCTGAACTTGAAGATAAAAAACAGATATTGGGCAGACAGCTAGCAGAAGTAGGTGCTTCGGCGTGACACCTACAAGAAGTCCTCAGGCCCAGTTCTGGCTGCCTGCCCACGGAGTCATGCAACCACCTGGGAGCTCAGAGTCTGGCCCTTAGAAACCTGGGGACAGACACAGTCCTCACCGATTAGGCACCTAGTTGCTGCTGCAGTGATTCGGCACCAGACCTGGCGCTCAGGGTTCTACCTGTGTTGTGTTACTTCATCCTCACGTGGGTCCTGAGGCAGTGTGGCCAGTGGAAATGTACTTCCTCCAGCATAAGACAGAGCCGGTCTCCGTTCTGGGCTTTGCAGATTACTTGGAACCTCAGTTTTCTCATCTTTAATATGGGAATGATGGCCCAGGAACTTGTGAGGAGTAACCGGGAGTTCCAGAAAGCAGTTTACATGGGGTTAATATTACAGTTCCTGAAATGGTCAGCGCCAGCCAGGCACAGGGTAGGGGGACTAGGAGAGGGGAGAAATACCACTCCCAGGTTCACCAGCTTTCCCTGCCTCCCTAGGGCTCACTCTGGCATTCAGGGCCCTCCCGACATGGCCTCAACCCACATGACAAGAGAACTCTCTGTACCATTTTTGAATTCTGCTGAGTCTGACTTTCCCAAGCAAGGGGGTCTTCCTCTGAAGACCAAGCCCCGCTCTGTCAGTGACATGATCAGTCTGGGAGGGGAGGCCGGAAGCGGGCCCCTTAACCACGTTCTCCCCAAAGAGCCTTTGTAAACACATGCCTGCTTTATAACATCAGCAAACAGAACATGTTTTCCTACTTAACAGGAAATGCAGCTGAACGACTGGGTTCCCCCACTGCGGCCCCAGCCCTCACATGCAGGCAGGACATGCACTGAGGACAAGGCCAGTGACCAAGGGGGGAGGGGGTGGCAGTGGCCAAGCCCTCTGGTTTGAGAAGTTCCTGGCATACACCCGTGTCAGGAGCCCCCTGTACTGGCCAGGGAAAGGGTCCCGCCTCCCCCCACCCTCTGCCTTTGTCCCTGGCAGCCTGCCTGCTCACGCTGGAGGGCTGTAGCTCTCTCCTGAAGCTGGAGTCAGGTCGGATCCTAGGCAAAGAGACGCACTCCTAACCATTCAAGCCTTTTCACTGTCACCAGATCTTGAATGACAACACTGGCCACGTAGGGAAACCCAAGGGCTGTTGTCAGGAGCTGCAGCCAAGACTCAGAATGACACAACCGTACCAGAACCCCAATCAGCCTAAGGAATTAAAAAAAAACACACACACACACACACCTCCTAGTTCCCCTGGGGGAGGGGTCTCCGCAAGGTAGGCGGTGGCCGCGCCATTCACGGCTGCAGGCACCCAGGCCTCATGCGGGGCCCAGACGCTCCGCGGCCGCTGATTGGGTCTCGCGGCCGGCTGCTCAGCCAATCCACTGTCTGGGAAGCTAGGCCATTCATGAAAGCTGTTGCGAGGAGGAAGCCGGGGCGGGGTAGCGCTGGGTTATCTGCGTGCCTCCTGGTCCCCCATTAGGGCGCCGGGCCTAAGTCCTGGCCCTCCGGGAGCCGGCACAGCGTGGGCCTCTGGCAGGGGAGACCCCAGCTAGAGGTTTAGAAACAGGCCCGGCTTTCTGGAAGTGCCTCCCGGGCAGGGCCTGGCAGCCAAACGCTGCCTCCTTCAGTCAATTGCAGCCATGAAGTCGTTTTTTTCCCTCTGCTGATTGAAATCAGCTGTTTTCAGTTCCCTGACAAATTCATTGAGTTCTCTCTGAGGCTGGGGCCCCTCAGCTGCATAGTCTGAATCTGGAGCTATGGCCCAGACCCACACAATTTTATCTTCTTGGATTTATGTGGGCTCCGGCTTCCAGAGACCCAGTGAAAGACACACTTGTGTGAGTGACGGACGGTAGACCTGAGCAGCCCTGGCCCCAGGGAGGATGCTTCTGAGAGGGCTGTTTGCTGGCCTGACGAAGGTCCCTCAGCCCTGGCCCTTCATTGTCCAGGGGCCTCAGATGACAGCATGGCCAAGGAAAGGCCCAGAACACCACACATCTGCTCTCTGAAAAGGGAAATGGCCAAGTGGAATGCTGGCTGCATCCCCCTGCAGGGTGAGCCCCTCATTTCCTCTTGCGATGCCGCTAGCGGCTCAAACAACACACTCATGGGTTGAGTGATATTTTGGGAGTGGCTGTTGAGCAGCTAGGAGAAGAAGCCCTGTCTGCTTTTACACGTACCCGAGCAGGAGCATGCTAACTGGTGCCCTGACCCCATCAACTGGCTGCCTCTCTGGGCCTCAGTGTTTTCCTCTGTAAAATGGGTATAAGAACCCCTAGCCCTTGGCCACTGGGAGTGTCCAGGAAAATAAGCAAAGAAAGGGCCTGGCACATGGCAAGAACTCCGTGGCTGACATCGGCTGTGGGTGTTAGGTCAGCGGTGACTAACTTAGAAAGCAAAAAGGGGGGTCAAGTTCCATTTCCGGGTGCCAGAATCAAGACACAGAGCCGGCAGAGAGCCATGGGCTCTCAGCCCTGGGGACACCCCTTCTCAATCTGCTCACACCCCCCAATGACAGGCTGGAGCCACTGGGAGCATAAGCGGGAGGGGAACTTTTCTCAATGGAAAGATTTCTTCATAGCAAGTGTTTCGCAAACCCCTCCTGGCCTGTTGATAATGAATTTTGGCTTCTTGACTTCCAAGTGTGTTACGTAAGGCTAAGAAGTTGGTCCAAAAAAAAAAAGTATGTAGCTGGAGATAGCGGGCGGGCAGGTTCTGCAGCTGTTCAAACTTTCAGCCACCTTCCCAGGCTGAGAGAACTCCCCGCTCTGGGCCTGTCAGAACCAGGCTGGAGAATGTGAAGCATGAAATCCGGGAAAAGGATGCCAAACAAGCCGGGACTGCAGAGAAAGCAGAGGGCGGGCCTCTCCAGGCCTTTCTGAATGGTCAGCACCCCTCCTCCAGGCAGCACCCCAGATTTCACCCCAGCAGCTCCCATGTTGTGGAGGAGGGGCAGAGAAGGCTGCCCACCTCCCCCGCCATGCCCATCACACTTGGCTCTGCCGCAGCCACGCAGCAAGAAGGTGCGTGCGTAGGCCTGGGGAAGCCAAGGCCTGGAAACCAGCAGGGCAGTGGTTGTCCCCTGTGGCTGGTCCTTCCAGAGGTCACATGGGCCTGGGAGGTGAAGGCCACTGAGAGCAAATAAAGGAAGCAGAGAGGAGCGGGGATAAGTGGGGAAGCCAGATTTCACCACTGCTCACTTCTGCTCAGGGCTGAGTGGGCTTCTCTTTTCATCTGTTTCCTTAAACCACAGGTGTTGAGGGTAGAAGGGCCCGTGGGCTTCCTAATCTGGCTCTTGGTCTGGCTTTGGCAATGCAGATAAAACTGACAAAAACTCAGGGGTCCATGTCAGTGTGGCGTCAGTGGCCTAGTTAAGCCCTAGGTAACTTCAGACTGGCCACTCACCTCCCTGGGTCTTTCTTAATCATATGCCAAGAGGTGACTATAGAGGATGCTCAGCAACCAGTCAGTGGAAACCGGTTGGAAAAACCTTAAATGCCCTGCAGATATAGAGTCCTTTAAATTGTTAGAACATGTGACATGACATTCAGAAGTTTTGAGCATAACTAGAAACTGTATCAGTCAGAATGGGCTAGGTCCTGGTACAGTAACAAACAGTCCCCTGGATCTGAAGGACTTAGATCAGGGTCAGGAACAGGTTTCTGTAAAGGGCCAGATAGTAAATACTTTAGACTTTGTGGGCTATCCAGTCTCTGTTGCAACTCCATAACAATTATTACAGCACAAAAGCCACTTCAGCGGCTCATGTTTAGCAGAACATGAGTGCGTTCTGCTAAAATTTTATTTACAAAAACAAGTGTGAACCCAAATTTGGCCCACAGCCTGTCGTTTGCTGATCCTTGGCTTAAAATAACAGACTTATTTTTCACTTGTACCACACCTCTCAGTCAGAGTGGGGCATGTTCAGTGAATGCTTCAGGGACCCAGGGGATGGAGGGTCCATCACCAACCACAATTCCACCATCACTCGGACCAGGCTCATGTACCGGTTCTTCTGCTCACAAATGACCGGAATCCTTCTACTCACATTTCATTGGCCAAGCAAGCCATGCGGCCATGCCTGACTCTGAGGGCGATGAAAAGAACCATCTTATCATTTGCCCAGAAACCAGGGAGCTGAGAACCTTTAGTCTCACCTCCCAGACTAGAAGAGCTTGCTTCGGGCCCTTTCCTCTGCCACTGGCTGACTCTGTGGCTCTTGCAGCCCCCCTGCATCTCTGGCCTCCAGCTCCCGCTCGCAAGAAGGAGGCCTGTTTTCTGGATTCCTCTCTGGCCTGGGAGCAGCACTGCTACCATGGACCCCACTTTTCAAGGCAAGGGATGATGATTTCATTCCTCCTGCTCATCTGAGGAGCAAAGACAAGTTCATAGGTGGAAGCCCTTCCCCCTAATGAGACAGAATTAGGAGGTGGCACCTTTGGAGGGTGATCAGGGTTAGATGAGGTCGTGAGCATGGGGCCCCCATGACAGGATTAGTGCCCTTACATGGAGAGTGTGCCTCTGCCTACCTAACCCTGAGTCTGCTTTCAGAGGAGGAAATAAGACACACATCCCAGGCCCAGGCCCACCCAGCATCTGCCTCCAAAATATGGTGGCAGCTCAGAGGAGCCAGCAGCAGCCTGCTCACACATGCAGGAACTCTGTGTGCCCGCCCAGGTCTCCCCCCAGCCCACCCTGGTCTCCTTGGGTAGCAGAAGGCCCTGTGGCTGGTCTGGACATCTCCTA
The DNA here is from genome assembly GCF_036321535.1 of Camelus dromedarius. Taxonomy (NCBI): domain Eukaryota; kingdom Metazoa; phylum Chordata; class Mammalia; order Artiodactyla; family Camelidae; genus Camelus; species Camelus dromedarius. The sequence continues at coordinate 3,911,864 of NC_087447.1, read as the reverse complement.
TTCCTTTGCGTCCAAAGGAGAATCCTCTGGTTTTGCAGATTTGCAGACTCCTCCAGGGTCACCTGTGGGAACCACTAAACAGCTTCTCAGCTCCCTCAGTGGATGGAATCATGGAAAATCAGCATATAGTTCAAAATGAAGGAAAGTGATAAAGGAAGTTGCCTTCTGGAGTTTAAAGAGATTTCTCTTCTAAGAGGAGAATTGGATTTGGGAGAGTGTGGAGAAATCACAAAAATCAGTATTCAAGGGGCCCGCCGAGACCCTTCTTGCCAACAGTAAAAACCCTGTTGTAAAGAGGACACTTTCTGTGAGTGGAAGTGGAAATTCTAAACATAGAACGCAGGAGGTAGGGAAGTGAAAATCTTTCCTCATCTTCCCCCAGCCCTCGTGGTTTTCACCCCCCATCTCCACCCCATCTCTTTGGTTCCTGACTTTGGGGGTCGGGTGGAGGCCCAGAGAGAAGAGAGTGATCAGGACAACACAAGCTGCACCTTTTTTAGGAATGATTGCACCAAACAGCAGCCTGGTGCAGATGGCCAGCGTGCACCGGCGGTGGGGCCCGAGTTGGTGCAGGCGCCAGGGCTGCAGGAAGGTGGCTCGGTGGCCGGCGTGGGCTGCAGCCGCAACCGGGAAACCGGGGGGCCCAGCGAGCTCCCACTCAGAGGAGAGAAGCTGGCCGCCTCTGTTCCCTTTTCTTGGGCTCTGGAAGGCCTGGGCCATGGCCCTGAGCCCTGTGTGTCACTCCGGCCATGGGGAGATGGTCTGTCCCCAGCACAGACTGGGCTCGTGGCCTTCGGGAAGAGCTGGACTGTCACGTGACTCGCTCAGTTCAGCACAAAGCTTCCCCGGTGGAGCGGGGCCTGTCGGGAGTGCCACTGGCAGCAGGAAAGGAAGTACCCTCGGGCCTGAGCTAATGCACTGCGACCCCACGGTCTGGTCACAGCGACGGCCTGGTCTCGGCTCCCAGGCCGGCGTGGTGCAGGGACTGACGCTCTGCTCCCGGCCCTGCCTGCCAACGGAGGCAGAATTCTGCATGCCTCCAAGTCAGGCGTTTCCGACAGCTTTTCCTGCCCGAGTCAGAGGGCAGGACAGGATGGGGTCAGCGGAGCCCTGGCTCCTAAGGCTTGCCTCCAAAAATAGGCCTTTCTTCCTGTGTCCAGGATCTGCCACGGGCCCTGCAGGAAAATGTACATTTCCAAGGCGGACGGAGCATCTGGAAACTCCAGCTGGCCCCACGCTCCTGGGTCAGGCCGCAGCCGAGAGTCACGGGGCCCTGGGATGACACCTGGCCCTCGCTTCCTCGCAGAAAGCTTCTGTCCCCTTTGCTGGGTGAGAAGGATGCACATTTTTGAAGCCTGAGTCAGGGCAGAATCTGGACATGTTGGGACTGGCAGATGAGTGCTCCGGGGACAGCTCCCACTGCCCTGATCCAGGCGAACCTCCCAGAACTTTCTCTTCCCACCCATCTGGGAGCCTGTGGCCACCCAGCCCAGCGACAGTGACAGAGCCCAGGCCGCTGCCCTGGGAAGGCCGTCCCGCTGCAAGGACTGTCCTGCTGCCCGAGCACAAGTCCCGGCCGCTCTCAGCAGCGCCCTGCGGATCCAGGAGCCCGAGCCCGTTTCCTGCAGATAAGAGATACACGCAGGGGAACCTGGCAGGGGAGGGGCCCCGCCAGGAGACAGCCCTTCCTTCAAAGCCCCCAAGCGCTAATTAGCAATTCCAAGCATAGTTTCAACAGCATTTAGGGATTTCCTCATCACAATAAACTTCCTCCCATGTTATCTTCATTTTTGGCATCTGATAGGATCCTTTTTTTGGGTCTCATTTGTTTATTTATTTTGCTGCAAGAGCCACACTCAGCCCAGAGGCAGGCGGATGGGCAGGTGAGGACAAGGGGGTGTTTGAAGCGGGGCCGGGGGGGGGGGGGGCGTGGGGGCTCAGCCTTCCCCACCTCCTGTGCCCACCTGGGCCCCTCCTCCCTGGCAAGCCGCACGCTTCGGCCCAGTGTCTGTCTGGGTGGTTGTGGAGAACGCCCGACTGGGTGGGGCTGGTGGGGTGCCCCGCAGTGTCCTGACTCAACTCATCCTAACCCCCTGACCCAGGGCCCGGCCACCCCTCTGGGCCCGGGCTCGCCCATCCACCCTGCCAGCCCGAGGCCCTCAGGGGAGGATCAGCTGGAGCTGGCCAGGAAAAGTCCTGGAGCCATCTCGGCCAGCCCAGGGACACAAAGGGAACGTCCACTTGGGCCCCACTGGGCTCTGTGAGTGATGCAGAGATGAGATAAAAGCCTGATGGAACTGGAAAGGTCATTCGTGGTGACCACCTTCTGGAAAGGAGCCCCTTGGTGAAGCCGTGGGTGCACACCCCCTGGCCCGGCAGCGGGGCCGCTTTGTGTACCGCATCCCCAGGCACCCCCGCCGTTGCTTCCTGCGGCTCAGCACAGGCCTCGGAAGGCGAATTTTAACCACAATAGGTGATTTCCTGAAGGATCTGCTGATGCCGGGGGTTGACGGGCCTCTCCGGGCCTGAGATGAAGCTTGATAAGACAAGTGTTGTCTGGGCCTGGACAGTCTGTCAGGAAATGAGGTAGCGGCTGGTAACGGAAGTGGGATCACTGCGTGTTATTTGGAGGAAACGATGGCCCTGGAAGGCCGTGTCAGCACTTCTGAAGGCGGCGCGGCAGAGCCGGCCGGGCCCGCACTGCCTTGCCCCTGGGATGAACAGGCGGCCCACTCTGGAGATGCTCCTGGTGCCGGCCAGGCGGCATTTGGGGCCCTGTGTCCCAGGGACAGTGGCCCAGGCTGGAGCGGCTCACACGGGAGTGGGAGGAGGCTGTTCCTGAAGCCCCAGGGGCAAGTCCACCACCAGAAGGGGCCTTACTGTGACCCAGGGCTGCCTGGATGGGGCCCAGAAACCTGGTGCTCACAGCCCAGTGGGAGGCAAATGGAGAAGAAAGGAAGGAAGGAGCAGATGGATGGATAGACTGAGAGATGGGTAGATGGGTGGATGGACAGACAGATAGAGAGTGCATGGATAGATCGGAGGGAGGGAGGATGGATGGATGCCGGGCAGCACCAGACTGGTTTAACTACAGTATAGTTTTGCAGGGCATTTCCTAATTTTTTTTGAGAAAAAAAGGAAGAAACTAAATAAAATAAAATTTGAACCCCGCTGATTGCTGCAACTCAGCCCGCAGTACAGAAAGCCAGTTTCTCAAGCAGACAGGGAGATGGGCCCGTCCTGAGAGGCAGCGGCTCTGCCCTGCTGCCTGGAGGATCTGGGCCGTCTCGGACCCCCGCAGCTCCTCTCCTCGGAGGGCTGACCAACTAGTCTGCAAACCCCAGCCCCAGCCAGCATCAGGCCCCTCCCACAACCCCACTCACAACAACAACAACAATAATAATAACAGATACTGCGAGTACGGAACGCTGCTGCGTGCTGGACCCAGGGCTGAGCCCCGTATACGTGGCCCAGAAGGAAAGCAAGGCAACCAGGCCAAAATGGAAGCTGGTTGGGCTTGGAGCGTGGAGGAGGGGGAGAGAGGAGAGGGAGCTGTCTTTGAGGGTAAGGGAACCATTTAAAGGGAGTTTTGAAGACATTTTCTGTGCCAGGTTCAAAGTCACTCTCGGCTTGTTATCTGCTTCGATCAGTGTTACCCATCAGCTCCCCAGTGGTCCTCTCTCTGCTAACAGAGCAGAGCTTTCATTCAGGATGGTGAGCAGCTAGAACGTTCCACTTTCCAGCTTCCCTTGCGGTTGGGGTGGCCACGTGCTCCACCTTTGGCCGACAAAACACCAAAATGTGCAAGAGTTCCCGGGGAAGAGTTTACTTGCCTCATCTAGGCACTGCTCCTTCCTGCTTCCACATTCTTTCTGCAAGGAAAGCAGAATTACATCTGGATCCACAGCAGCCATGTTGTCACCATGAGGACAAAAGCCACACGCCAAGGATGGTGAGGCAGGAAAGCAGAAGAAGCCTGGACCTGCAGCAACGAGGAGGAGCTGCCCCCTGCCCTGAACTGCTAGCCCCTAGCAGACAAAGGATCCACCCGTTTAGGCCGCTGGGGTGTGGGTCCCGTGATCTGCATGCAAGTGCGCCCTTTTGCGGGATGTCCATCAATGAAAGCCAAAGTTGCAAGGTTACAATCCCTCCAGATAAACCAGGGTCGGGCCACCCTAAAGGCACAGAGGCCCCGGGGCGGAGGGCTCTCCTCTGTGGCTCCCCCGACTGAGGCACGCCACGGGGGGCTCCCTGCCCGTGGCGGCAGGAACGCCAACATCCAGGTGGCGGGCAGGGCTGAGTGTGAGGCAGCAGTAGAGCGTCCACGGGGCCACCTGCCTGCAGGGAGCCAGAGCGGGTCCCCTGAGGGGCAGACTGCCTCCCTCTCCCAGGGTGTGAGGCTGGGGCAGCACACGGCACGCAAGCCAGGCTCAGGCACCAAGGAGGGGCCTGATACTTGGAGAACGTTCCAGGGATAGGGGACTAGTTCTGTTCCAACAAGCTATGCGCCTCCTATTTATAATTCGGAGGGGCAGCTCTTCAGGGAAAGCTTTCCACCTTGTGGTCCCAGAGAATGCCCACGTGCCCAGCACCTCGCAAAGGCTGTCCTCAGAGGCTGGGGCATCCGTGGCCCAAGCATCCCGTGACGCTGCAGAAGGGAAGGTAGCCAGACGTGCTCCGGGTGACTGGACTGGGTCCCTGTGACTATTGTAACAAATGACCACGAACTGCGTGGCTTCAAATGACAAATATTTATTTTCTCATGGTTCTGGAGGCTAGAAGTCCAAAACCAGTTTCACTGGGCAGAAATCAAGGTGTCTGCAGGGCCGCGCTCCCTCCGGAGGCACTGGGGAGGATGCTTTCTCACCTCCTCCAGCTTCTGGGGGTCCAGGCACTCCTTGGCTTGTGGCTACATCATCGCAACCTCCCCCGCAGGGTCATGTGGCCTCATCTCTGTCTGGGTCAAATCCACCCTCTGCCTCTCTCCCATAAGGAGGGGCCCATGGGATGGCATTTAGGGCCCCCGGGATAATCCAGGCTGATCGTCTCATCTCAGAGTGCTCAACATCATGACATCTGCAAAGACCCTTCCTTCAAATAAGGTCACTTTGAGGGGTTTCAGGGATTAGGATGTGACTTTCAGGGCAGTCATTATTCAGCTGACCTCAGTGACACTGCCCAGTCTTTCTCGGTTCAGCCACTCCTGCTGTCCCCACACCAGGTCACAGGCAGAAACAGCCGCTCACCATCCTGTCGTTACAACGCCACACCAGCATTAGCCCAGGCCACAGGCGCGGCTGTACTGATTCGGGAGGCCAGAGGGTGGGGTGGGCAGAGGCCCTGGGCGCACATCTCTGCTCCATCACTCACTGGCTCCAGGGCCATGATGACTTTTTTTTTCTTAACCTCCTTGAACCCTAATTTCTTCATAAGGGATACAAATGCCCATCCCATGAGATGCGAATGAAGATTCAAGGAGAACACGACATTCGTCATGCGGCGTGGCCAGACCCTCGGGGGCAGCCCTGACTGATGTTATGGGGCCAGAGGGGCTGTTAGTTACCCATCTGAGCCGGACACTCGGGCTGGCCTAGTGCCCAGCACTTGCGAGCTACTTGGTAAGAATGACTTTCCTTTATTTTCTCAACCAGAGGAAGTGGGCCCACCACGCGTTCTTGAAGAAATCCACAAACTCTAAGGCGGGCAACAAAGCCCCGGGTCTCCGTCTCTGCATTCCGTGTCTACAAGTTAGACCTCTGAGCAGAGGCCAGTAGCAGTCACCACGCAGGCCTCCACCAACCTGTCGGTGTCACAGGCGCAATCCAGTGACAAAGACTGGTGTCCCACCGATGGCCGAGAGAAGCAGGCTTCTGCCCAGGGTCCTTCAAGAGAAAGTGGCGAGCCCCCCTGCCTGTGCACGCCCATCCACCCACGGAGCAGATGCTTCTAGGAACTTCCACAGCCCACTGCCAATGCCTCCAAAATGGCGCCCTCCTAGAAAATGGCCCTTCTGCACGGACCAAGCATGATTCTGCAAAGTTGCACCTGTTGGAGGATCTTCCTGGCTGATAACGACTGTACCCTAACCTCTGCCTGGTTCTACTTCCACCTCCCATAAATAGAGTCCCACCTTGGCCACACAGACCAAATCGCCTTATTCTGCGCGGAGCCTGGGCCACACAGAGCGCCCTGCCGTGGCCAGTCTCCCTCAGCCCTCCTCCTCGCCCCCTGGGGTGGCCGGGGTCACCACCTGCAGCCACTCAGGCCACCTTCTCCTGCAGACACGGCACCCTCCCGGCTCAAATGCCTCTGACCTTGACCCTTAAAGCTTCCCTTTGCCTGTTTGCTCCTGTGCCCTCTAAACTCTCCTTCCCAACTTTCCCAGCAGCACTTCAGAAGCTATACACACACGCGTGCGCACACACATGTACACGTGCACGCACACACGTGCACACATGCGCTTCCGTATACGCACGCCCGCACCTGGGACAGATGTCTCTGCAGTCACCTGCTGACCTGCATGTTGAGTTCACCTTCCTCTGTACCAGGGTCATTATTTATGTGTAAATTGTGCTTCCAGATTCTATAAAAATGCATTCTCCCAGTTAACGATCTTCTTTGCAGACTACACACCATTGATTTACTGACAGATTTTCGTTAATATTGCAGAGGCAATTCAGCCCTCCTTGGCCCGAGGCTCCTGAGTCCTTCACGAGTAAAGCCTGCATTAGTGACACTGACCTTTGGTGTCCACAGTGCCACGGCCCCACGAGCCAAGGATCCCGTAACTCCACTGGCACTTTATGGGATGTCCCCCGTTGGCACAGCACCGCTCCAACTTGAAGCACCTGGGGACCCTTTAACTCGGAGGTTCTGATGCAGGGGTCTGGGCCAGGGGCAGCATCTGCGTTTCCACAAGCTCCCAGGCGGCGCCCCGGCCTCTGGAGACAGTGCCTCGCTTGCAGTTTGGAAATGGTTCACTCGAGAAGAGAGGGTGAAACCCACACACCAATGCATTCAGAGCAGGACGGGCGGCTCACATCTCATCTTCAAGAGCAGCACGTGGAGCCCAGCATAGACAAACAGCCACCAAATATCAGCACAAGGGATGCCAGCACAGGGGGACCGGCAGCTGGCTGCTCTGAGGCCAAGGGCACCAAGGACCCCACTCCTGAGGTCTTGTCCACAGGTGCCCCAGCAGAGAGCATTGGAGGAGGCTGTGTCCCTGGGGGTCTGCCCCCAGCCATGCAAGGTGACAAGACAGACCCCATCCCTGAACGCTCCCAGGAAAGGAAGCCAAGGTGAGCAGACCACAAAGCCAGACATGTGCACAAACTGCCTCGACCATTCCTGGAAAGGAAAAACTGTCGTCTGTGAGACAGGGTCTCAGAGGCCTTGTCCCTCATCCCAGATCCATAAGGATGAACATCGGGAGGTCACAGGAAGCGCATGGGTTCCAGGTGGGAGGACGAACTCCCAGACCCGCTGCTGTCTCTCCTTTGAGACCACGGGGCCTGGAGAAAAGCAAGGATGTCAGTGTGTGATCCATCCACACGGAGGCCAGAGCCAAAATCAACACTGGTTCTCCACCACCAAGGCAGGGCCCGTCTTACACAAACGGGATGTTTGCCCTGATGACCAGGCCAGGAACTCGGGAACTCTGGGGCGTCCGTGTTTGTTTCTCTGAGAGGCTTGCAAAGAAGCCAGGCCAGTCCAGGCTCCAGGGCCGGAGGCCTGCGTCTCGGTTCCAGCACCTTCTCCAGGCTCGGGACCTGGCCGGGGTTAGGGAGAAAAACGACACCGCGCCTCCGTTTCCTTTCCTGGCACTTGGGAATCATAGCTCTGCCCACCAGCTCGGCTTGTTCTGGGGTTGGACATGGTGGTAGGTTGACCATAACACAAAGAAGTGCACCCTAGGCAACAATAAACCTGTGTCCACGTGCCCCCGGACGTATCTGGTCATAAGAAATGCCTAACAGGAGTGGGGAGGGTACAGCTCAGTGGTAGAGAGCGTGCTTTCATGCACGAGGCCCTGGGCTCCGTCCCCAGTCCCTCCGTTTAAATAAATAAATGAGCCTAATTACTTTCCCCACAAAAAAAAAAAAAAAAAAAAAAAAAAGAAAGAAAAGATAAAGCATTTCTAAAGAAAAAGAATTGGGTTGGGGGGGACAAGAAAGAAAGAGACCCCTAGCAGGCTTGTGACCCGATTCCTGGGCCCCACCCCTACTCCAAGGGGAATCTGCATTTTTACAAACTGCTTGATGATTTGTATGAGAAAGGAATTTGGGGACACGCTATCCTGGAAAAGCAGAGCCTGCAACACCAGCCAGCTTGGACTGAGCACAAGGTGTTAGGAATTTTGAGGCATGAAGGGTCTTCTCTAGGGAAGAGACGCCCCGGGCTCCCCAGGTACAAGAAGGCAGGCACCCGCAGGGTAACGTGTGAGCACAGACGCGCTGCCCCAAGGGCGCAGAGAAGAGACAGGGGCTTTGAAGCAGGCAAAGCTTTGTTTAAAACCTGTTACTCAGAGCTCTGTGGCCTCAGGCACCTCCTGGACCCTCTTGCTGCTGCAGGGTGGTCCTGGGGCCAGCAGCATCCACATCACTGGGGGCTGACGTAGGATCCCAGGCTCCGCCCAGCCCTCCTGAGTCAGAATCTGTGTCTTAGCCAGCTCTTGGCATCCTTATGCACTTGACAGCTTGGTAAGCAAGGTCTTCACCTCTCTTGGCCACACTATCCTCAGCTGCAAACGGGAAATACTCTAGGTCAGTAAGACTCCCCACAGCTCCAGGTAACATACGGGCTGTTTCAAAGAAGCCTAAACAATCAAGAGATGTGCTGGCTGCTGAACCTGGAGCCCAGGGCCACCACGCCAGCCCCTCCAGAGGTGTCCCAACTGTGCGCTGCTGCGCCTGTGGCTCACTGTCAGCCTGCGTGCAAGGTGGTGCAGCTTCGCACGCCTCACATCTGCACAAGGAACGTCTGGCAGGAGAGGGGAGCTGTCTCCTCCCTAGGCCCTCGGTTAAGAGATAGGAAACGTTTTCCCCCACGTCTCCATGAACCTTGTCTTGCATCTCACTGGTCTCTACAAAGCCGTGGTCAGCAGTGGAAATGACCGAGGTCTGGATTCCCAGACCAGGAACTGATAAAAGGGACAGAATCACACTCATATCCACCCATGAAAACCAGATAGGGTTGCCACCGTGTCTGCCATGAACTGCGTGAACCCAAATCAGGACAGTTTATAGGAGGGAGATGCGGGTGGGTGGACACCTGCGTCTGGTCCCTACGCCTGAGGCCGGTCCCTACACTTGATGTTGCTGTGCAGTGGCAGCCCAGTTAGCACACTTCCTAGAATCCTGGATCATACTAAGTTCTCATAAAAGAGCAGTAAATCTTCATCTTAATCATTAAAAGGCTCTGGTAGATGGGGTTTTACAAATTTGACCACTGTGATATTTCTGGTCCCATGTACTGTTCCACTCCCTACGAAGAGGTAGGGTCTGTTTTCCCCTCCCTTGAAAGTGGGTGGGACTTTGTGATCATCTCGACAAACAGAGTGTGACAAACGGGGTGCTGCCTGACTTCCAAGCCTAGATCATTAGCAGCGATACAGCTTTCTCGTGGTTCTTTCTGTGGGAACCATCGCCTTTGGGACCCAGCCATCATCTTGTAAGGAAGCACAGACCACACATAGAGGTTGAATGTGGGTGTTGCACAGACAGCCTCAGCTAACTCTCAGCCGAGCCAGTATCAATTGCCGGATGAGTGAGCGTGTGCCTTTTCTGCTCATTTCAGCCTTGAGTCTCTGAGTCTTCTAGCTGAGGTCCCAGAGATCATGGTGTAAAGGTAAGCCATCCCCACTGTGCACTGTCTGAATTCCTAACCTACAGAATCAGTGAGCATTACAAAATGATTTAGGAGTTTGGGATTAGCAGGTACACACTACTGTATATAAAAGAGATAAACAACAAGGTCCTACTGTACAGCACAGGGAATGAGAGTCAATATCTTGTAAGAACCTATAATGAAAAAGTGTGAAAAAGAATATATATGTAAAACTGAATCACTATGCTGTACACCAGAAACGAACACAACATTGTAAATCACTTATACTTCAATTTAAAAAAAAAAAAAGGACTGTCTTCTGCCACCATGGTAGGCAGACTAATGACCTCTCAAAATGCCATCCTCCTGATCCCCACAACCTGTGAGTGTGGACTTGCACAAAAGACTGCAGATGTGATTAAGATTAAGGATCTTGAGAGAGGAAGATTATCCTGGACTAACCAATCAAGCAAAATGTAATTGAAAAAGCTCTTGTCAGTGGGAGGCAGGAGGATCAGAGTGAGCAGTAGGAGATGTGATGATGGAAATAAGGTGGAGTCATGCAAGGAAGGGACAGTGCTCCAGAAGGTGGGCTCTGGAGGCTGAAAAAAGACAAGAAAACATTCTCCTTTGAAGCTTCTTGAAAGAACACAGCGCCGACACTCCTATTTTACACTTCTGACCTCCAGAAGTGTGAGAGAATAAATTTACTTTGTTTTAAACCATTAAGTTGGTGGTAATTTGTTACAATGGCAATAAAAACAAATGCAGAAGGGTTTTGATAATAAATTCAGTTTGGGAAAATGAATTTCAGATTTTCTGCTTTTTATGTCAGTTTTAGTAAGTGATATTTTCAAAGGAATTCTTCAATTCCAACAAAGTGGGCAAATTTTTTGGCATAAAGTTGTTCATAGTATTCTTATATCTTCCTTTTGATGTCTGTAGGATCTGTAGTGATAGCCCCTCTTCATTTTCCACCTTTGTGACTTGTGTTCTTTTTTTTTTTTCTTTCCTTGATCAATTTTGTTGATCTTTTTCAAAGAACCAACTTTTAGGTTTCTCAATTTCCTCTACTAGCTCTTCTGTTATCTCTCTTGTGTTTTGTTGGTTTCTGCTCTTGTGTTTATTACTTCCTTCTGTTTGCATAACTGCAGTTTATTTTGCTTTTTCTTCTCTAGCTTTATATGGAGGAACTTTAAGTTATTGCTTTTACACCTTTCTTTTTTCTAATATAAGTATTTAAAGGCTTAAGTTTCCTCTTCAGCCCTACTTTAGTTGTATCCCGTACATTTGAATATGTTTTTGTTATTACTAAGGATTGCAATACTTTTAAATTTATTGAGACATGTTTTATGGACCAGTATATGGTCTATCCTGGTGAATGTGTGATGGCACTTGAAGAGAATTTATCCTAAAATTGTTTAAAGCATTTTCTAAAAATATAAATTTATAGGTCAGGTTGGAGATTTTTCAAATGCCCTGCACATTTACTGGGGTTTCTTTGGAAGGGAGGGGCCTGGTTCTATCAATTACACAGAGAGAGGAAGTTGAATACTCTGCTATGATTGTACAGTTATTTCTCCCTTTAATTTTGTCAATTTTTGCTCATGCATCTTGTGGTCTACTAGTGGGTGCACACACATTTAAAATTCTGTGACTTGTCCTGTTCATTATTATAAAATGTCTCTGATTATCTCAATTATTACACTTTACCTTGAAGTCTGTTTTATCTGATATAAATATAGTCACTCTAGCTTTCTTATGCTTACTGCTTACACAGGATTTCTTTTTTCATGCGTTTTCATCCTGTGTTTATGTTTAAAGTTTCTTATAGGTATATAGTTAAGCATATAGTTGAGTCTTGTTTTTTGATTCAGACAATCTTTCTTTTAGTTAAAATGTTTATACTATTAAGATTTGGTGTAAATACTGACATGGTTAAATTTAGGTCTATCGTGTTAGTGTTTGTTTTCTATTTGTGCCCTCTAATTTTTGTTCTTTCGTTTTCCCCTTTCTGTCTTCTTTTGGACTATTTGAACACTTCTTGTTATTCCATATCTCAGTTCTAAAATTTCCTTTTGGTTCATTTTTATATTTCTTACTTCTCTACTGAGGTTTATAGTTTTTTCATTCATTTTTGGTGTGTTTTCCTTCACCTCATTGAGCATAATTATAATAATTCTTTTAGAAGTCTTGTCTGATAATTTCAACATTTGGGTCATTTAGGGGTTGGCATTTATTGATTTTTAATGGGCCTGATTTTTCTGGTTCTTTGTATGTCAAGTAATTTTGAATTATATTCTGGACATTGTGATGATTATGCTGTATTGACTCTGGGTTTTATTATATTCCACTGAAGAATGTTGATATTTTTCTTTTAGCTGGCAGTTAACCTGGTTAGACTCACGCTGTCAGCTCTGCCTTACCTTCTGTGGATGGTGATCAAAATCTCAGGTCAATTCTTTAAGCTTTTGCTCCTTCCTCTGTATGTGTGGTCTGGGTCAGCATGAGATCTGTGTGCTGTTCAATCACAGAATTCTTCTGCAGCTCACTCTCCTCTGAATTCTCTCTAGTGGCAGCTGAAGCTGCCCAGGGTCCCTTTCCCTGGTCCCTCCAGCCAAAAAGATGGTGAGAATCCTCTCAGCATCTTAGCCACCTGTCCCATGCTACACTTCTCTGAGACTGCAGTCCATCTGGAAGATAGTTATAAAAAGTAGAGAACTCACCTCTCCGTCACTGCTGCCAGCAATGACGACTGGCTGTAAGCAGACTGTTGGCAGGGCTTCTGGGCTTCCTCTTGCTGCCTGTGATAAAAGTGGGAGAACGGAGACCAGCTGAAGAAAGAACTGCTAAACATGAAGGAGCCCAGACGTGATGGATCTGAAGGTCAAACCATTTCTCATTCCCAATGTCTGCTGTTCCCAGATTAAGAAAAGGCTTTAGAGCAAAGATCAAGTTCAGGTTAAAGTTACAAGAGCCTCTGTTCAGATCTCAGAAAGATCTAAGGTGATGCCCCAGAGAACTGCACAGCAAACAAGAGGCCCTCTAAGGATCTAAGTGCGTGCCTTGCAAGTCCACGCCGTGAAATAAAATGTTACTCACAAATCTTCAGACAGATTTCCCACAGCAGTGTCACAGGAAGCTCGGGGTAGAGAAGAACTTATCTTGAAGACATTTGTCTTGTCTTAGCTTATTTAGCAGAATAGATTATAAATTGATTCATTAAAATCTCACAAAGGTTTAAAAGCATTGCATCAACTCCGACTAAAAGAGACAGAGACAGACACAAAACCCAAAGAGGACTTTGGACTCCCAATGTCAAACAGCAAGAGGTGGACTGAGAAGAGGACACAACTGCTGGCCTGGCTGCTTTTCATGGAAGAGGAAAGAGGACTCAGAGGATGGAACCCAGAGCCAAAACCACTGGCTGTGAGCCAGAGCCCCTAACACGTGCCCTAGCTAGACCTCAGAACTGCTATGGGTGGATGGCTCGCATCTTTGCCTGTTCTCAGTGGAGGTTTCCTGGCAGCTCCCCACTGCCTCTCTGACCCCTCTGTCTTGGAGTGAGAACCAGATAACTCTGTGGAGGAGCTGTGCTCAAGAAACTGAATCTGAGATCATCGTTCACCTGAGCTGATGGTGAGCGTGGACTCCTGGACATTGAGCTTGGTGCTGTGATGAGCTGAGAGCTGGGAGGAGGCAGGCACCACAGGTGAAACAAGGAGGATACTTTGTGTGTGACGTGTCATATTTTCCAGAAATACACCCAACCCCATGTTTTCTTCCAGAACCCTGCCACTCCCCATCATGAGGCAGAGTTTGCTTCCCCTTGAACCTGTGACTGTCTTGAATGGCTTGTGGTAGTAGCCATGTTGTGTGGTTTTTTTCAAGGCCTGGCCATTAAAAAAAAATGTGGCTTCCACCTCCGTCTCTCCCTGCCCTAGGGATCACTCAAGAATCCAGCTGCCATATTGGGAGGGAGCCCAAGACACATGAAGAGGCCACCTGTGGGTGTTCCAGCCGAGAGCCCCACGTTAGCTGCCAGCAGTGTGAGTGAAGGAGCCTCCTCGCAATGCCTTGTCCACGTTCCTGACCCACAGCATCTGTGAGCATCACAAACAGTGGATTTACCCACTAGGTTTGGCCTCATTTGTTATACAACCACAGGAATCAGAACAATGGTTTTGCAACAGATTCTCAGAGGTAGCGCATACACCCCAAGTCACACTTCTCCAGGTCGGAAGAGGGAAGTGGTCCTCTGAATCAAGAGCCTGGTAGCTGCGGAAGAAGTCCACCTCCTCCCCAGGGCAGGAGGCACACCAGGAAAGGTGGCCTGGTTGAAGGGTGGCCCTCAGCTGGCCTGACCCTCCCCAAGTCACTGGAAGAGGGTGAATGCTTTTCAAGGAGCACCCGCACCCTCCAACCCTCCACCCCTCTCCCTCACACCAGCTGGAGTCTAAAAATGCAGGGAAGGGGCAAGGGCAGCACATTTCTGGGAAGGTGACAGACAAGGGGACTGCAGCTCTCCGTGGGAGGCCCCTTCTCCAGCCAGGAAGAGAAGAGAACGCCCCCAGCTGCGCACGTCCAATCACAGCTCAAGCCTTGGACCCGCCCTCTAGTTTCTTACACTCTTTCTCCGCCTCTCGGAGTTCTCCGCCTCGGTTTCATTTATCTTAGTGTTACCTGCCTCCTCGCTGCTCTAAATCTGGTCCTCCACCCAGCAGCACCGGCAGGGCCAGGCAGCTGGTTGGAGAGGTGGGATCCTTGCTACACCCAAATCTGCTGACTCAGAACTTAGAAGATTCCCCAGGTGATTTGCCAGCTCTACAGAGTTTGAGAAAGGTGGCTCTGCACTGACTCATCAGCAAATCCAGTTTGTTGGGGAAGCAGGGGGAGCCTCAGCCGCCCTGGGGGGAGAGTCAGAGCATGGACAACCGCACAGCAGTCGGAGCAGGCACCTGGGGGCGGGGCCAGCCCCACACCCGGGAGGCTGGGTGTCATCTGCGCACACTGGTGCCAGAGGTCTTTGGGCAGCGTCCAGCGCAGGAACGATGAGTAGGACTGCTTGTCTCACGTGCAAACGTGGTTAAAAGGTTTTGGCCAGGCCTGCTGGGCTGAGGACGGTTTGGGAGGGGAGTCTAGACTCTGCAGGAAAGAGTGCTGTGATCCATTAGTGATGTCTGCCGGGGCTGGAGCGGGGAGGCACCTCTGTGCTTTATTTGCTCTCTTGGCCTAGAATGTGCAGTTAGTTCCCTGCCATTTAAAAGCCTCTTTCACTCTCCCTGCTGGAAAGTCTTCCAAAAGATGCTGCAGCTCTTAAGCCCATGTCTACACGTGCCCATCAACCATCTGCCTCTCTCATACTCATGAGGATGAGACAAATGTGGGGTCTGGCTTCCAGCCCTCCATGGCCACCCTGGTTGCTCAGGGGCCAAGAAGCCTTCCAAGCCGGCAATGTGGGTGCCTCGCCCTCACCCCCCTTGCCACCTCCCCTCCCAGAAAGTTACCGT
This sequence comes from Camelus dromedarius, assembly GCF_036321535.1. Classification (NCBI taxonomy): domain Eukaryota; kingdom Metazoa; phylum Chordata; class Mammalia; order Artiodactyla; family Camelidae; genus Camelus; species Camelus dromedarius. Next base: position 3,896,526 of record NC_087447.1, on the reverse strand, counting down.
CTGACTCACTCCCAGTGGCTGTTCTCTTTGCAGACCCTGCATAACTGTCTATGGAGCAAGGTGTCCAGGTCTTAACAAGTCTGGTTTCAGTTACGTTCTGAAGAGCTGCATGTCTTAGATCTGGAGACACTGTGTGGGTCCCTTTATCCCCAAATTCCTGGTCCCCCTTGGGAAAATCCCTCACCCCTCAGGAGGGGCAGCTGTTCTGGCTTTCAGAACCCCCTAACTCAGACTTGACCCCAAGCTGGGCAAGCGATGCTGTTTCCATTTCACAGATGAGGACGCAGAGGCTCTGAGAGGCACCGGGAGCTGCAGACCATGCAGCCAATCAGGCTGAGCTGAGCTGAGCCAGCAGGAGCAGCCTTGGCCCCATGTCCTGCGCACAGGCTACGGGCTCCCACGGGGCACCGAGCGCCAGCGGCAGAGCTGGGACCGGGCACCGCTGCGGGCGGGCAGCCTCCTCCAGCAACCCCTCGGGAGCGCGTTGGCCCCAAACCCACCCACAGAAGCACGTTTGGAAGCAAACCTGATGACCTCAGCACATTTTTTCCAATCACACCCTTCCTCCCTCTCCCAAAATCTCAGTGTCTTTGGATCATTTCCCTGCGGAGAGGCCAAGGCAGGCTTGAGGACCCTGGAAGGGAGCTCCTCCCAGAGGCTGCTCTCAGCCCCCGCCCCTCCCCAGCCACCGTCCTGGCCTGCTCGGCTGGGACACTAGGCAGAGAAACCACAAATAATTTAGCTGTTTAGGAGAACATCAGTCTGGATTTCCATGGCGACAGCCTCTGGAGCCAGCTGCCCCGGCAGCTGACAGCGCAGGGCCCGGCCAGCTCCCATCTCCAGTCGCAGCAGAGAAAACAGGTCCACTCTGGTTTCTGAGGTTCCAGAATCTCCAGGCTGGGAGCTGGGATCCTCCAGGACACAGAGGCCAGGCAAGGGGATATTGGAAACCCACTGGCCATGGGGCAAGGAGGATGCCTGGGAGGGTAAAGTCACAATCCCAGAGCAACCCACCCCCCAGGCATCACACGTCGGCTGGCTGCGAGGCACCCAGCATGAGCATCCCTTGTCCATTCCTGCCTCAGCCTCCCTGCCCTGCCAAGTGAGCCCCACTGTGGCCCCATTAGGCAGATGGGGAAACAGACGCCCAGCAAGAATCCATAGCTCAGCCCTGGTTCCAGACCTGGCATCTGCCCATCTCTCAGCTTGTGGCAGCCCCTCACCCCCACCCTGGATCCCGGAGTGTGCACACCCCCAGGAGCCTCCACCTGGCTAGTCCCTAAGCAGAGGATGGGCTTCTGCTCCCAGGGGACCCCTCGGGCTAATGGAAGCTAATGTGTCCTGAGTGCTGCTGTGTGATGCCTGGTTCTCCAAGTTTTTTTACTCCCAGCTTCTCTTCTTCCCCCAAGAGGGATGTGCTTTTCTTACTTTTCCTTCTTAGGAGAAAAGGGAGGCTCAGAGAGGGCAAGGTGTTTGTCCAGAGTTGCACAGCTCCTAAGTGGTGGAGCCCAGATGCGAACCAGGTTGACTCCAAACCCAAGCCAGAGATGCCCTAATGGTGGCCTGGTGGATACTTTGTGACCCGCGCCTCCCAGAGTCCCTTCAATCCTGAGATGCCCCAGGACAAAACAGAATTTTGGGGGATGCAGCATCTCCAGGACACGGGAGCCTGGGAACAGACCCTGCAGACATCTCCCCATCCCCTGAGGTCAGCCCTGAGCCGGGCACCAGGGCAGGTGCACAGAAGCAGGAGTGAGCTGCTGCTTTCCAGGACCTCACTGTCTAGGGGAGGGGGCAGTTATATGGACAGGCAGCCACAGAGCCACAAAGCAATGTCATCTGTGTGACCCTGAGAGATTTTAGCTAGCAACAAGGAGCCCCAGGGATGGTTCCTAGGAGAGGGAGGCTGGCAGTGAGTGGAGGGCTGGGAGCAGTGTGGAGCCCAAAGTGTGGAGACAGAGGAGTCTGGGAGCACCGGGGGGCAGGGCCAGGGCCAGGGGGAAATGCAGTTCTGCTGAACATGCGCAGGGAAACGGCTGGCCTGCGTGTGAGGGACAGGTGGAGCCAGAGCGTGCACGATGCTCAAAGAGAGAGGAGCCAAGGACTCCGCATCTAACAGACAACCAGAGGAGAAGAAGCCTGTGTCTTTCTTTTGTTTATTTGTGGCTTCGTGTCCTTACTTTGTCACAAGAAAAAACTTTAGGTGGCTTACAAGACATACACTATACAACATGATTTTTAGTCAGTGAGGAAAACAAGAAGGAGACACATAAGACAAAGCAGGGGTAGAGTTAGTGGTCAAAATATAGGTCATCAGGTCCTCTATGTGCTCTTGGATATAGTGGCAAATTTGACTCTGAGTTCCCTGACAACCAAGGCAAAAAGGGAAACACATTCTGCCATTCAATTTACAAGACCTCCAGGATAAAACAAATGATCTGCTGGGAGATGCTGGACTCTAGCTACTTCTGCAAAAGGAGAGGAATTTTTCTTCAAGATTGACTTGATGATGCCTGCATGCTTAGTAGTTGGACGACATCTCTCCACAAAGTGATGTCTCGAAGTACCCCTGGGGACAGGAGTACGGCTAAGACATCGTGCACGGGGTAAGTCTGGGCAGACAGACTTCTCCAAGCTGTGTTTAAGCGCAGCTTCTCAGCAGGAGTGAGGCGTATCCAAACACAAACCTTGCAACGCCCATACCCACAAGATTCTGCAAAGCCCCTGCCCCGCTGCCAGGTGAGCCCACACCACAGCACTCAGGTGGGCCATGAGTGGGTGGGAGGCACTGCCTTGGAGCCTGGTGTTTACACTTGGCTGCACGCTTGAATCACCTGGGAGTTTGCAAGATGCAGTCCTGGGGTCCACCCCTAGTTCTGATCTAATCTGCTCTGGGTGCTGTCCAGGCATGAGGATTTTTTCTTAAAGTTTCCAGGTGATTCTCACGTGCAGCCAAGTTTAGAACTGCGGCTCCAGATGAGCTGGATCACCCATCTTCTGTGTAGTTAAAACTCGGGACTCAGAGTTTGGCAAGTGCCCAGCAGCAGAAAATTGGGGTGGCTCCCTGCGGAACCCAGTCCCCGAGGGGAAGATGGGGAGGGAGGGCAGCCTGACAAGCCTCAAGGCGACAGGGAAGGCCACCAGCTCGGAGTAGGGTTAGCCAATGGCCACGAGGGGCCTCTGAAAATAATCCAGGCTCCTCTCCAAGCCCTGATTAAATGGGCGGTGGGGATCCCTAATTTTACTCCTTAGATAAACCTTTCCCAAAGGCGTTGCTCAGCACAGCACCTATTTCCTGGCTTTGTGGGAGACAATGGTAAGGCGAAGAGGTTGAGGAATAGGCAGCACTCGACTTAAGCAGGGCCAGCGAGGCTCCCAAACCAGCATCTTTACCGAGGCACGTGGGGGTCTCCCCAGAGCCTCTGCCCAGGAAACTCTACGTCCCACATCCAGTATTTTTCAGGAACTGGTTTCACGGAGCTAGGTTCTCTAGCATTTTCACTGAGAAAAGCTGTTGTTATCATTTGAGGCAAACCCAATTTTTTGAAAATTCTTTATTTAAAAAACAATCTCTGGCCAGTGCAAGCACAACACCCAGCTATGAACAGTGAAGCTGCTGAGATAAAGCGCTTGGAACGGGTACTCACGGGTAACCGAGCAAGTTGAAACAGACCCGTTAGCAGTCAGTTAGATACTGACAGAGGTATGCTGAAAAGGGCGATTCAGGTTTTGGGAACATTGGGTCTTTGCCCTGCTTCCTGACAGCAGTGAAATCCTAGGGCCAGGTGCCTTTTAAGGAGATTCCCAGCTGGTGACAAAACAATCACATCACTACAAAGGTTAATCTTTTTTAACACATTCACAGCTCTGAAAAATGGGGAAGGAAAAAATACTACGTGTCAATAGAAAACTACCAGGGACAAGGGAAAAAACAATTGAAAAAATAAGGAAGACAGGCCGCTAACACATGCATGATGAACAAGCTGCGTGATGCTGCAGAAACAAACATCCCCCAAACTTCAGTGGCTTCAAACTACAAAAGCTCATTTCCAGCTCACACTGCTGGTCAAGTGGAAAGCAGCAGGGTCTCCGCTCATCATCAGGAACCCAGGCTTCTGAGATTGCTGGGGCAGAGGGGCAGAGGAAGGGTATGCAGACCCCGGCTCTGAGGGTTGTGCCCAGGGGAAGTACAAACCAGCACTGAGCCCAGGAGGGAACCCGCCCACTGTGACCATCCCCAGCAAAGACCAGCACAGTGAAAAGAGACGGCCTCCTTTCAACTGAAAAAACGCAAATCTGCAGCAACGTGCATGGACCTAGAGATGATCATACTGAGAGAAGTGAGGCAGAGAAAGACCACTGTTACACGGTATCACTTACACGTGGAATCTGAAAAAACAAACAAAAACCAAATCAACTTATTTCCCAAACAGAAACAAACTCACAGACATAGAAAACAAGCTGATGGTTACCAAAGAAGGAAGAGGGGCATGCATAAGTTAGGAGTTTGGGATTAACAGATACACACCACTGTACAGAAAATAGATAAACAGGGACTTACTGTAGAGCACAGGGAATTGTATTCAAGATCTTGTAATAACCTATAATGGGAAAGAATCTGAAAGATACATATTTAACTGAATCACTTTGCTGTACACCTGAAATGAGTACAATATTGTAAATCAACTAGTTTAATAAATAAAAATTAAAAAAACAGTTTTAAAGTACGAATCAGAACAGCAGAGAGACAATGCAATTGCTTGCCAAACATTACAAAAAACCGAAAGCAAAAGTGAACGAAAGCTTGCCATCACCCGTTAGGCAAATATTCATTCCTTTGGCGAACAGGTAGCCCTCATTCAAAATCAGAAGCCACCGAACTGCAGCCCGCGGATCAAACCACTGACTGTTCCCGCACAGCTGTGAGTGAAGATAGCTTTTAAAATAATTTCTAGTGATTGAAAAAAAGTTTTTAAGACTGTTCGTTCTTTATTTAATTGTTTTTTTACATGGCAGTGCCGGGGATTGAACCCAGGACCTCGTACACGCTAAGCACATGCTCTGCTACTGAACTGTACCCACTCCCATCTCCCCCCCAAAATTTTTTTAATTAAAAAATATCAGAAGAGGAACAGTTTGTGACACATGACAACTACAGAAAATTCCCGTCTCAGCATGCGTCGCCTGGAACCCAGGCACGCCCACGTGTCTACAGAGCCATGCACAGAGACAGAGTCGGTGGTTGTAACCATGTGTGGCCCACAAGGTTGGAAATATGTACAACTCGGGCAAGGGCTCCAGAATCCCTGCCGGAACCTCCTGGGGCCACCAGCTCAGGCCTGAGAAGGTTCTGGGCAGCTGGGCCCCGAGTGGCACCAAGGCTGCCCAGGGCGGCTGGAGCCTGCGGGGCAGGATGGAGGGAGCGGTGTCGCAGCAGGCAGCCCATGAGAAGGGGCTTTCCTCTACTAGAAAGGTGGTGCCGCCGGCGCCCCGTCTCTGTGGTGGAGGTGGAAACGGCGCGGCAGGAGTTGGAGGACCAGCATCTCCAGGCCGTGCCTGGTTTTAAGACGGCGCTGGGTGTGCCTGGCCAGGGTGACGGCCCAGGGTAAGGTCCCTCACACCCCCCACCCCAGCTGTGATCCAGCCCCCTCTGGAAACTGTGTGCTGAGGGGGACACGGAGGGGAGCTGGACATGCTCCTGCCCCCAGCAGACCTTGGACAATGAGGGGGGAGATCCTTTTTTTTTTCAGCTTTCAGTTTTATCACTGTTACAATTTGACTGCACATATACAATATATCGCACGTAAATACATACACACAATATACTGCACATTTTTTTTAGTTTACGTGTATGCACTGTTCATTGTTTCTAAGAATAGTTTAGAGCTTTAGCTTTTTAAACTAACATAGTTATCAAAGGAGTAAAGCCAACCACAAAACAAGAAGCAACAGAATCCGCTGATCCAGTCATAAAGGACAGTCAGATGTGCTCGCACATAAGAAATCAATCATCTAAGTGATAAATAATAAGTTGTTCATTTGTGTCCTTTTTTTTAGATTCCACATATAAGTGATATCATATAGCATTTTTCTTTCTCTTTCTGACCCACTTCACTTTGAATGATGATCTCCAAGTCCATCCATGTTGCTGCAAATGGCGTTATTTCATTCATTTTTATGGCTGAGCAGCATCCCGTTGCACACATACACCACAGCTGCTTCATCCAGTCATCTGCTGAAGGACGCTCAGGTCGCTTCCATGTCTTGGCTGCCGTGAGCAGCGCTGCTGTGAACACTGGCGTGCCGGCGTCTTTTTGAATTACAGTTTTCTCCAGGTACCTGCCCAGGAGTGGGCTTGCTGGCTCACGTGGTAAGTCTGTTTTTAGTTTTTTTAAGGAACCTCCATACTGTTTCCATAGTGGCTGCACCAAACTACACTGAGAGGGTAGTTGATGACAGCCATCCTCAAGGAGGTCAGGTGAGCAGCTCCCCAACAGAAGGAAGAAAGTTCTAGAACATGTGAGGCAGAGACGAGAATTTCAGGCTAGGGGAAAATCGGAGCTAAAAAAGGTGATCTCTGGAGGCAGAAATCACAGACCAGGGGCGGGAATGGGAACTTCGGGGTGATGGGAGCCCAGAGACTTATGAAGGGTTGACAGCGGAGATGAGGTGGTGACCCCCTCCAGGCGTGGGGAGGGGCTGCAGCCACCCTAAGGACATTTGTTTGGCTAATTAACTGTACTCTGCTGGGGTCAGGGCACAACACCAGCAATAATAATAATGCCAGAGTTTGCGGCGCGGGCCGGGCTGCTGCTACACAGACTCCGAGGGTGAGCACACCTGGCCCCGGTGACAGCCCAGGGGTGGGTGCAGTGATCACATCCACTTCGTAGGTGGGGTAACTAGGGCTCAAGCAAGACCACAGGGCAGTCGTTAGAGGTTAGATTTCATTTCCATCAGATTCCCAGGAATAAAACCGGAAACACAAGGGCAGATGTCCTATGTGTGTCGAGGAGTCTAGGGGGGCTGGGTTGGGGGGGGGCGACACGAAGACTGACAGAACTGAAGCACTGAGGGCTGAGCTTCAGGTAACAAACAGGCGCCCTGGCGGCATTACAAATCCACGTCACTGATCCAAATTCTGAAATCCAAGAAGCTCTGAATCCCAGAATTTTCTGCTCACTTTCCTGGCATTAAAACCTGACCCAACTGAAATTTTTTGGTGGCAAAACCTTACCTGGACTGTCAGATCTCTGTCTCCTTTGGGACAAGTATTCATATGTTTCATGGATTTGAAAGTGGGGTACCACCCCAGCCACACACTAGGAGGGTTGCCTAATGTATGGGATTCATACCCAGTTACCTTCCAAAAATCAAAAAAATCTTGTCTTTTGGCAAAGGGTGGTCTTTGCTCCTGCTGGGGACGGCTTGCTGTCAGTCCTGGGGGTCAAGAGCCCCCAGTTCTAGGTCCAGCCCTGCCCCCTCCCCATTGATGCAGTCCCGGGCAGAGGGATGGGAGAAGCAGCAGCTGGCCCTGCTCACCAGGTGGGGCCACTGAGGGGGGTACGGGAGACCTCTGTACAGAGAGAAGCTGTCAGGATCCCAGCATTTCTGGAACGAATGGCGCTTTTGCGAGGCTTGGGCTCACTAGCCGGTGGGAAGTGGGTTTGGATGCGGGAGGCCCAGGTCCTATCACTGGCCAGCTCTGATATCAAACTGCTGTGTGACTCTGAGTAAGTGTCCATCCCTCTCTGGACTTTGGTTTTCTCTTTGTAAAGTGCAGGCCAAGGTCAAGCCCAGCAGGCCTTCCCACCTGTCATCCACCCCCTGCCCCCCAGACTCCTGGGCCCCAGGATGGAGCTCCAAGCACCCCTGTCTCTCTGCTCCCCTTTCTCTAATTGAAGGGGTGGGCAGGCTTCGCCTTTCCCATTCTCCGTGGCATGTGCCTGCTTCTCGGGGTGGAGATCAGAGCCTTTCCGGAGCCTCAATTCCCACGGGTGGGGGCCTGGACTGCACCCCCGCGCCCACCCGCCATCCGGGCGGCTGATGCGGCCGCGGGCAGTGCGGGCTGGGCCAGGCCGCGGGGCCCCAGCGCTCAGCGTCTGCCCGCTCACAGCCCGGGCTGGGGAGGGGTTTCCATGGGGCTTATGGTGATTTATAATGGGAACCTCGGCCTTCCCCCAACATTGTTCTCCCTGACAGAGCGAAGAAAGAAGGCACTAAATCTCCTCTCATCATAAGTGATGATGAAGCCAGCCGCTCGGGCCCCGCCCAAGGCCCTCGACCGCGACAAAGTGCTCTATTGTCATCTATTACATTTTTCTCAAAAAACCTTCAGCCGCGCACAAGGCCAGTGCAGTATCCTTAACTGGCTCTTCCTCATTGTCTGCGCCGGAGGGAAACAGAACGTGTCAGTCTGAGTAATGCCCGTCAGTACTTCTCAGGAGCCTGCTCGGCCCGGCTCGGATAAAGCCGCCCCCACCATTTCTCAGGCCCCTCGGGCGGGATGAAAGCTGGCCTGTGCCGGCCAGGCCGCCGCCCCGCCACCTGGTCCACGGGGACCGGGAGAACTCGGCTGGCCGGGCTGGTGGCGGTCCCCTCCTCCCCAAGTCCGCCTGGGGGTTCCCAGGGGAGCAGGAGGGCTGGGGCAGGGTGGCCACTGGAACCAGGGGTCGGGGAGATGCTGGAGTGGACACCAGGGTCTCTGTAGGTGCTGTCAGCCGTCAGATGGGGCCCCTCCCCGCCATGCGCGGGACAAAGAAGCGGCAGCCCCCAGAGGTCTGCGTCCCAGAGCCCTTTAAAGAGCAGCTTCCGTTACTTCCAAGTGTATAGTAAGCAAAGCCCAGTCCATTTCTCGGACCAATCCAGCCGACTGCTTTCTGGACCACTCGCTCGTCCGCCCCTTTCCTCACAATCCATTCACTCCCACCTTGCGCAGGCCTTCACTGAGTGGGGAAAGGGGGAGGAGGGCCGTCATCTGTGCCTTCCAGGGCTTCGGGGAGGCGCGTCGGCCAACAGCTTGGGTCCCACCTAACACAGTGCCCCACGTAGATGGGGGGGCCCCAGAGCGCAATGAAAGCACGGCCCCAGTTCAAAAACGACGACCGGGTCTAGGCCAGACAGCTGGGCCTTGAGCCTGACTCCGAGTCCTTCTGAGGGCCGGCCCTGTGTGACCACAAGGTCACCGGCCGATAAGGCCGCCCTGCTTTTGGGGTCTGAGGGCAGCAAAGCACTGCCACTGGGTTATCACCAGCCTGCCTCTCCCTGGCCCTGGAGCAGGACTTACACACTCCCAGGGAGCCCACTGGGAAACTGGGGGTCAGTCAGAGAGCCTCCGAGCCCCCAGTCCAGCTGCAGCACGCTGTGCCTGGTCTGAGCTTCACCCCTGCCCGAAAGACAGGGTCCCTGAAGCCGCGTGCAGGCTGGGAGGTGCAGAGGTGCCAGGGCAGAGGCAACGTGGCGGGTGGGGAGCTCTCCCAAACAGGCACCTTCTCCTGATAATTCTGTGTTCCTGCCATTGACTGAGAACAAACACCCACCCACCTTGCCTTCAGTGATGGGCCCCGCAGCCTCTCCCATCAAGAAGGGGGTGGGTCTCCCTGCCCTTTGAGTCAGACCAGCCGGTGACACACTTTGACCCACAGAATGTGGTGGAGGCAGCAGAGTGCCAACCCTGAGACTCAGCCCCCAGGGCCCAGCCTGCTGTCCTGAACGGCGCAGAAAGGCTAGCCTGCCGCCCTCAGGGGGACTCTGAGATGTCTTGTTGAATTGGACGGAATGAGACTGAACTGAGCTGAACTGAATGGAAATGAACTAAATTAATCAAAGGAACAACCCTCGGCTGTCTCCCTGGGTGGGGGCGCAGCCTCATCTCCAACAGGGATTTCGGGATGGGGGCCATTTCTCTCTCTTTGGGTCTCCGCCCCGGGGGCAGGCGCAGGACTGGGGAGCAAGCCAAGGGGGCTCTGGCTGAGACAGCTGACCATCTTCAAGAAGATTGCCTTTCTTCTTAGTCAGAAAACTCCAGGTCAGGTACTGTCCACTCATCTCCTTCGTCCATTTGCCCCTCAATTACTGGGGACGGGGTGGGGAGCACCTCCTATACGGTATGGGTATGTGCCAGGGGGTCTGGAGGGAGAGGCGGCAGGAGTTACAATGGAGGTACAGAGGGGAGCCGTGGCTAGGGACCTAGATCCAGGAAGGCTTCCTGGATGAGGGCACCCCCTGGGCCGGATGCTGGAGGAGGGAAAAAATGACACTGCGGGGGAGGGGAGGCCGGCACCCACTTGCCAGGACAGGGTAGAGGCAAGAGGGAGGAGGAGGGGGGAGGAAGCCAGGGCAGGATGGCCAGGAGCTTCACTGGCCACAGTGAGAAGATTGTCCTGGAGATTGTCCTGGAGGCAAACAGGGAATGGAGAGGGTGCCATCGTGCTGCCCTGTGGCTCCCAGGCTGCACCTTCTTCCACATGCAGCTTTGCATGTTCACCCCTGGGGTGGGATGTGCCTCCCCTTCAGAGGTGGGGCTGGGCTGTGGGATGAACAGAGGTTTGGGTGTCCCTGCGCAGACCTTCCACCAATACATGAGAAGTGGCCGAGGCGGCCCACTGGCCCAAGGAGGAGGGGGTCCTTGAGCAAACCTGGAGCCCAGCCTGCGAGCCCTGCCCCGCCTGGTGGAACACCTGCCCAACTCCCCTCCGACACTTGCTGGGATCACTTCCCAAATAAACACCACCTTGGTCCACACAGGCTGTCACACCAGAATACAAGACTGGGGGGCTTCTGTTTCTCCTAATTCTGGTGGCTGCAAGTCCAAGAGCAAGGTGCCGGCAGATCTGTGTCTGGGGAAGGTCTGCCTCCTGGTTTGCAGACAGAAGGCTTCTCTTTGTGTCCTCACAGGACAGAGCAGACAGAGGTGCAAGCTGTCTGCCTCCCTCACAGGGGCCCCAGCCTTATGACCTGACTACCTCCCACAGCCGCACCTCCTCACCCCGCCTCCTCACTGTGCACTGCGCCCCACACACGACCCCCACACTGGGGTTTTCTGCTTCTGGGAAAACCCAGGTAGACATGGCAGCCACGTGTGCAAACAAGAGAGGGCGGCGGCGGCGGGCTCCGGAGCGGGCGAGGCCGGGCCGCGGGACTCCGGAGCCGGACCCGGGGTTTGTCTCTTCAGCCTGACATTCTCCAGCCCTGTGACCTCAGGCACACCTCCTGACCTAGGACGCGGGGACAGTCCTCTGGCCTCCTGAGGTTGAGGGAAGTAAACACAGAATACTTGTCACGTGCCGACACCTGACAGGTGCCCACGTGATGTCGCTAGGATGCCGTGGCCCAAACCTGCAAACGAAGCGATTCCAGGCAGGAACCAGCCCCAAGCTGTCCTCTCCCTCCCTGGGGGCCCGGCTGCCCCGAGCCAGGCCCTCGCTCCTGCCGACCTCCTGCGGGAACCCAGCCCTGGCCCCGGCGGCACCCTGGCCTCCAGTGGGTGGTCAGAGCGCGTGCTGGAGGCGGGGCGGCCGCCTCCTCCCTGCTCTCCGACCTAATCGACAGCGCCCCCCCACCGGCCCCGGCGCGGGCCTGCCTGACCGGCCGGGGTGCGGCCCCTTCTTCACCCTGCGTTCCCCCCGTCGCCGCCGCCTCCCCCTCCCTCCTCCGCGGACCTCCGGGTGAGCCGCTCGGGTGGGGCGAAAGCCGCCTCTGACGTGGTCCTTCCATGCAGAGGGTCGTGGGCCTGTCAGATGGGGCCGCCCGAATCCAGGGTGATGATGAAACCTGTCCCTCCAAATTAGGCCAGGACCCTGCAGCCCCGCTGATCACAGGCAGCGCACGCCAAGGACAAAGGCGCCACGCAGGTCCTGGAGGATCATTAATATGGATTGAGGTCCATTGTTGCCTCAAATTAGGCCACGGGGGTGCTCCTTGGGGAAGCACAGAGCAGGCATCCACCCAGGGTCCTGGGTTCCGGCCTGGGGTCCCTCTGCTGATGCTCCGGGGCAAGGCGGGGACTCGCCTGAAGAACATTCTGGATAAGTGGCTGTGGGGACCAAGTAAGCAGTCCTGACTCCTCTTCGCAATGCATCGTAGAGTCACAGCGCCTTCTGACCGTCCCCCACCCTCTGGGAGGTGGACAGCACTCCACAGTTTATAATGCATCCTTCATTCATCCTTCCATCCGAGCTCCGCAAAAAAATTTCCAGATGAAGTTCAAGGACTGACCCAAGGTCACACAGCACATCCAAGGCTCCCAGCCACAGAACTCAGGCATTGCCACCCCACCCCTTCCCTGCACTGGGACCACCACGCCCGAGGCCCTGAGCCAGGACAGGGGCCTGCTGACCTAACTCAAGTTGGTGTGTCTCCAGGAAGACCCCAAGTAGAGGCTGAAAGGACGTACCACCACCTCTACACACGCCTAGTTCAGGGAGCCTCAGGTCAGAAAGACAAGTAGTCAGCCACCCCAGCCCCCAGCAGGGTGACCCTGGGCCAGGTGGGGGACAGGTCAGAGCAGGGCAGGAGGACCCCCAAGAAACCGCCTCGCTAAGCTGCCCAGACGGTAACGGCCAACAGCAGGGCCGGTGACATCGCGTGTGGGGCACAGTGCGTATTGAGAAGGCAGGCCTTTTGTTCCAAAATGATTGGAGCATTAAACCAAGGGTGGGGCCTCTCTGAGTGTGGGGCCCTGTGCACCCACAAAGGGCTTCATTCAACACCTGTCTGACAACACCTGCCCCAAATCGGCCCAATTCCCTCCCCTGGAGCGCTCCTGCAGGGTGGGGTGGAGGCTGATAACAAATAAATCACAAGAGGGTTACAGACGGTGCAATTCCTTGCTCTGAAGGAAATAAACCGGGGGGCGGTGTGATGTAGGATATCCCTGAGGGGGCCACAGTGCAAAGCGTGATCAGATCAACTGAGGCCCCAAAAGTGACTGTGAGAGCGGCGCCTGCAGGAAGGGAAACAGGAGGAGAGGGGTGGACGCTGGAAGGCCGCGGCCTGGCTCCCCCGCCCCCCCCCCAACGCTGAGCCTCTGGGAGCCCCTAGGGACCGCCCTTCTCCTCCCTAACTGCCTGTCACTTGGGTCTGGGCTAGGCTAAGACCCCCCCCAAATGGATACGTTTTACCATTTCAGAAAGGTGCTTGAGTGCCTTGAGTATTTTCACTCAGCAAGTTAATTACTTAACATTCAGTAAGTGTTGAGTCAGTGTTTTCACCTGAAAACAAGACGTTAGGAAATAATACAGGGTGTGAAAAACCAGCAGGAGAGCGTGCACGTGGGAGGAGAGAAGGAAAGACTAGACGGAACTGCGTCCAAATGTTCCCCAGGATTATTTCCGGGCAGGACTGTTGGAGGATTTTTATTCCCCAATCAATAATTTTCTATGTTTCTGATTGGTTTTGCTATCAATGTGTGTCAATTTTACAACCAGAAAATGCCCCGTTGCTCACATTTGGGGTGAGAGGAGGTGCAGAGCAGCCATGAGGGACAAGGAGCGGCTTTTCTGCCAGGTGTGGCCTCAGTCCTCTGCTCCTGGCCTGGCTGCTCCCTGCCCAGCGGTCGTGGCTCTGGACACCCCGCTCATACACGTGCCCCCTCCCACCACACCCATACCCACCCGCTCGCTTCACCCAGGCTCCCCCACCTCCAAACCCTTACCCACGCTACGTCCCCATCTGTCCAACCCCTCCTGCCCGTCTCAGCAGTGGACTTTGTCTTAGCCTGCTCAGAGGCACCTCTTCCAGCAAGCCTCCTCAGATCCCTCTGCTGGGGTGGCCCCACCTTCCCCTGGGTTCCGACGCCATCTGCTCTGGCCTCCTTGCCGAAGCTGCCCACCACGTCCCGTGAGTTAGAGTTCCAGGGGTCTAGGTGCAGAGGTCTCGACTTGGATGATAAAGTCTACAGCTGACTCCTCTCCCCAGCTCTCAGCTGAGTGCACAGTAGGTGCTTAGCAAGCATCCTCTGTACTCATCACTCCCCTGCAGGGGAGGTCTCATCTGGCTGACAGGGCAGTCTGGATGTTCCACTTGAGTCTGAATCACCAATTTTCTCTGGCAGCTGTGGGCACTGGCAAGAAGGGGTCCTCTCTCCCGGGGACAGCTGGAGGAGGGGACTGCAAGGTGGCTGGGTGTACCAGGTCCCATGGCGAGCCCAGGCAGAACCAGCAGCTAGTTCCCACTGCCGTCTCCGGCCCTTCCGCAGGTTTGACCCCAAGAGTGTCCAAGGACCCTGCAGGCTTCCCAGGGAGAGTTTGCAAGAGCCCAGCTGGCCTGAGAGGAGCGTGGGCCCCCTGGTGTGTGGCTGCAGCCTTCATGATAACCCAGAGCCCTGGCACTAGCCAATGTCATCGTTGTCCCCTTGGGATGCTGGGGGAAAATGTCGCTTGGACAGATCTGCAGCGATCCTCTTGGACCCTCTGTTTCCTCTTCTTTGAATGTCCTCATCTTAGGAAAATTGAAAGTTCTCTGAAAGCCTCTCTTCACTCAACACTCCCACCTTCAGGCCTCAGTTGAGGCTGATTCTGGGCCCCCTGAATATGCTTCAGGGTGAAACATCTGGAAAGGAGCCTGCAGTCAGCCTCTCTGACTCGCTTCCTGGGTCTTGCTGGTAATCACGGACCGAGGTGTTCATGCCACCCCAGTGCTGACTCCGGCACTGACCCTGCTAGGGGGGTAGTCGCAGCCCTGCTGTGCGCCCCGAAGTGATCCCACGTGTTCCTCCGCCCCCCTTTACAGAAGGGGCTCAGCCAGGTCAGGGGTCATCAAGGGACGCAGGCACTTAGGGGTGGGCAAGGGGTGTCCAGAGTAGCACCAAGCCTGTCTGATTCCTAGGTGAGTTCTCAGCTTGACCCCACTGCCACCCAGCCTAGGAAGAGGGTCAGGGCCAAGTGCTGGGTCCACCAGCAACCCTGCGCTGGGGCCAGGCCTGGAGGTGGTGAAGGTGGTCACACACCCCCTGCGTGCGCGTGCTGAACACAGCCATATCGCGTTCAATCTTCAGAGCCCCTGTGAAGCAGCCATTATCACCGCCTTCCCATTTTACAGGTGGTGAAATCTGGGCAGCAGGCAGCTGCGTCCCTCACCCAAGGCGATCTTGTGTACCACAGCCGGCTGCCACCCTGGGGGTCAGGCTCCCGGACCTGCCATCCATTCTGCTCTGCCTCACCAGGTGGGACCTGTGTCGGCCCCTTCCCACTTCAGTGCCAGGGGCCTCTACCGGGACCTCAGAGATCACACACTGGGACTTCTGCGTGTGTCCTAAGTGAGAGGTCAGGGCTGAAAGGTCCAAAGACCAGGCCAAATGCCTCAGCTCTTTTGGGCAAGAGGGGCCAGACCCCACTCCCCGTGCCTCCTGCAGTCACCCCAAGAGGGCCTCTCTGACCATTCAGTCTGCTGCAGCTCATGGAGGCTGGAGATCCTTTCTGGCCCAGAGAGACAGAGGTGCATGGAAGCTGGCGGTAGGAATAGATACACAAGCTCCTGCCCTGTGACTCTAATGCTATGACAACTACTGTCGTATGCAGGGACACCAAGCCCAGCGGACAGCCCAGGGCAGGAGAAAAGGACTCTGTAGGCCAGGGGCAGCCAGCGCAGCCCTGAGCACCTGTTAGCAGAGGGGCTCAGAAGGAGGCCCTGGGACCACCTATGGGAGATCCCTGTAGTGGGATGGTCTGGACAAGGCACCATCCACACCACGTGCAGTCTCTGCCAACTCTGAGATTCTAAGGTCTTTAGATGGGGAGGGAGGAAGGTGTTGGATGAATGAATGGAAGGAAGGAAGGAAGGAAGATTGATGGTGGATGGATTGGTAGATGAGTGGATGAATGGAAAGGAGGGAGGGAGGAAAGTGTGGATGGATGTTGGATGATGATGGATGGATGGATGGTAGGTGATGATGGATGGATGATGGATGATGATGGATGGATGGATGGATGGATGATAGATGGATGGATGGTAGGTGATGATGGATGGATGGATGATGGATGGATGGATGATGGATGGATGGATGGATGGATGATGATGGATGGATGGATGGATGATGATGGATGGATGGATGATGATGGATGGATGATGGATGATGATGGATGGATGGATGATGAATGATGATGGATAGATGGATGGATGGATGGATGGCTGATGATGGATGGATGGTAGGTGATGATGGATGGATGATGGATGATGATGGATGGATGGTAGGTGATGATGGATGGATGATGGATGATGATGGATGGATGGATGGGTGATGATGGATGGATGGATGACGATGGATGGATGGATGATGGATGATGACGGATGGATGGATGATGATGGATGGATGGATGATGGATGATGATGGATGGATGGATGGATGGATGGATAGATGATGGATGGCTGATGATGGATGGATGGATGGTGGATGACGATGGATGGATGGATGATGGATGATGATGGATAGATGGATGATGGATGATGATGGATGGATGGATGATGATGGATGGATGACGGAAGATGATGGATGGATGGATGGATGATGATGGATGGATGATGGATGATGAAGGATGGATGATGGATGGATGATGGAAGATGATGGATGGATGGATGGATGATGATGGATGATGGATGATGAAGGATGGATGGATGATGGATGATGATGGACGGATGGATGGATGGATGATGGATGGATGGGCAGAAGGAAGAGATACTGATGACTTGCATAGTTAAGCTCTCAGCATTGTTGAAAGAGGCAAATTGGTTGGTGCCTGAGACACAGTATATGGTCAATAAACTTTGAGTGAATAAATCCTCATGTCTTCCAAATTGTACCTGTAATCCAAAATACATAAACAAGCCTGACCTTAGTTTTTTAGGCAGACCGTATGAACCAAAGCCTATATGTGAGCAGACCTGAACACATGCCCCACCTTTGAACTACACCAGACAGCTCTCTCCCCTGCCCTCCTGCTCTGGGAGTTCACCCCTCAGTCCAGTTTGTTCCTAGAAAGAGCACGGCACTCACTGTCTTAGTTTCTTGTGGCTGCTGTAACAAAAAGTGTGACAAATGGACAGCTGAAAAAGAGAACTGTCTCCCAGTCCTGGAGGCTGGAAGCTTGAGATCCAGGTGTCAGCAAGGACCCCACACCCCTTCAAATCAATGTTAGGAGAGCGCCTTGGTTCTGACCACAGCCCTGAGCTCCCACAAACACACTGTAAGTCTCAGGCCTGCGTCAGGGAGGGCGGCCATTCGCGTGGCCGCGGTTTGAAGCTCCCTTCATCAGAACTCCAGGTTACCTGCCATCAGCCCCTCTTCCCAAGCAACCCTCTGGCAAGACAGGGAGTCTAGGACCCACGGCCTGGGGTGGAATCCCAGCTCCTCCTCTCATTAGCTGTGTGTCCTTGGAGCCGTTACCTAACTTCCCTGTGCCTCAGTTTCCTTCTCTTTAAAACGGGATCAGGATCAGCCCTACATTGCTGGGTTTTGCGAGGATGAAAAGGCGAATATTTGTCAAGGACATAGCACCAGGTCTGTGTTTGCTGAATAAATCAAGAAAGCATCTCTGTGGGAAGGTTTTCAAGCTGTCACTCTCACCCTGCTCTCTGGGAGCACCTCAGAAGGCCTTGGGGCTTGTCTGTGGCCTTGGAGCAGGGGCCTGGGGTTCCAGAGGCAGGGAGGGGGCAGGTCCACAAGGGGCTTCGCTAGGCAGGGCTGCTCCGGACTCTGCACTCAGCAGACAGCCCCAGCCGCACCCCATTTTATGCATATTAGAGACAAATCTAAGCGTGATGGTCCGCGATTGTTCCGTTTGTTTACAGCATTTGTTCAAGCATATTTCTGGCAAGGAAGCTGACAATAAACCAAGGCCCGGGCGGCCCCGGCTGGCGGGGCAGCAGATGAAGACAGCTGCCTCGGCGGGTGCTTCCCTGTGGGCTGGGGCCGGAAACCGGGGCTCTGTCTGAGGCGCTTCAAAGAAGGGCCTTTGTCTGGGGCGGTGGAGCCCAGGGCCCCTCGGGGGCAGGCGGGCCCGGGTTCCAGGAGCAGCCCACTCAGGCACTACCTCTCTCTGGGCCTCAGTTTCCCAAGCACACAGTGAGGGGACGCGGGGGACTCACATGCTGGCTGTATCTGAGCCCTGTTTTGGCTCCAGGGAAGCAGGGGTCCTCTTGGAGTGTCGCCTGTGTTCTGCAGCCTTCAGGGCAGAAAGCAAAGGCTCGGAACGAGATGGCCCCTAGTTAGCAGGAGCTAGTCGGGCTCTGGGATGTGGCCCGCAGAGTCAGGCCCCTCTTCCAGCCGCCTGGTGATGGGACCCCAAGGCTCCCCAGCGGTGGGATCGGTCCCAAGGCCTCAGTGTCTGTGCACATGGGGCTGGTGAGAGTCAGACTTGTGATGTTCCCTGGCCGCACCATCAGGCCAGAACCCCAGGCACCTGGTTCTGGTCCACTTCCAGCAGACTTTTACTCCCTGCGCATTCTTGATGAGGAAGGAAGGAATGAGTGAACCCATCAATCAAACAATATATTTACAAATCAATAGATAAAAGAATGACCTGGCCACTGTCCATCCAACTAAAGGAGGAAGATGCCTGCTCCAGCCTCCCAGGGGCGGTTACCGAAGGCATGTGCATAAAGGCCTCCTGATTGTGGAGCACATTTTAAGAATTTCTACAAGGGACACAAGTGTCTTGGGCAATAGGAAAGACACAACAATTCCAGAAAGAGAAGAGGGCACCCTCCAATCCGCAGAGGGGTGTGGCCAGGAGCAGATCCCAGAGTTCCTGCAGCCTCTTCAGTCTGTGCTTTCCCTGTCCTTGACCTGCTGGTTCAAACCCTGGACTCAGCCCGCCACCAGGTCACCTCCTCCAGGAAGCCCTCCACACTATCCGAGGGCACTGCTGGCTCCTCTGTTCTGAGTGGGAAGAGTCTTCTACAGTGTGTGACTTGCAGGGATTCGTGTCCACATCTTATCTCCCATGGTGACTTGAGAAAGAGGACTGTACCCAAATCTTGGATCCCCCTCTTGTCCTGGGCCAGCTGTGGGATGTCAGGGATGATTGGTGAGGCAGCCGGGGAGGCAAAGGAGCATTCCCAGGCAGGTGCCCTGAGCCAGGCACTGTTTTCAATGGACACAGGATCTTATTTGACCTCCAAGCAAACAGGTGGTATGATCGATACCTGTTCACAGATGAGGAAACAGAGGGTCAGAGAGGTAAAGGGCCTCTCCCGAGGGCACACAGAACATGATGTAGCCAGGAATCAGATCAAAATCATAAGGTTCCAGGCCTCTGCGATCCTCTGTCAAGGTTAGCTGGACAAGAGAACCAGTGATCTGGGGGCTGGGGAATTCTTGGGGTCGGGGCTGGTGATGCCACTGACCCAGCTGGACTTCAATAACATTCATTTGACAAATATTTATCCCAGACACCAGAGGAGCCAGAGGTACCTCTGCCCTTTGCCTCAGTCCCTGCCGATGAGGTGGGACCCTCGGAGGGGGCTGTGGGGCTGCAGGGGCAGGAGGTAGACAGGCTTTGGCCGCAGACTCTGGTGTCCCGCAGGGATGTCCCCAGAAAAGCACGGGGGCAGGGGCTGGCCCCCGCGGCACCTCCACCAGGTGACTCAGCAGCAGACTGGCTGGCGCCCGCTGCCCGGTCTTTACGGCTGACCCCTCCGCCTGCCAGAGCCAATATTTGAGGTCAGGAGGCAAGCTGGCGTCTATGAGCAGGCCACAGGGCCGACAGGGTTCCCCTCTGGGGCCGTGTGCTGGCTCTCTGCTTGCTAAAGCACCGAGGCTCTCCTGGACCAGCCTCGGGCGCAGGGAGGGGCGAGCCCCGTGCGGCTCCCGCTGCGGCAGGGAGCTCGCCAGGCCCCTGCCTTGGGTGCTGCCTGCGATCCCAGGGGCCTCAGGACCCTCCCTGGGACCCTTCTCTTCCACACAGGCAGGCAGGACAGCAATGGTCCTCCCACGTGACAGAGGGGGAAACCAAGGCCTGGAGAGTGGGAGAGCTCTGCCCAGAGTGAAGTAACTCCAGGCTCCCAGGCCGAGTTCCGGGCGCTCGCTCACTCCAGGCATGTTGTTCCCATGAGAACCACTAGGTCACCTTAGTCTGCAGCCGAGGAAGGGACATCACTCCTGGGGACTTGGGTGGTGGCACAGCTTTAGGAAGAAGTCCTACTGGAGGTGGGGCCCGTGCCCCCACCCCACTCAGATCATCTCAGAGCCAGACACTGGGTCAGCTTCAGGGTGGCCGGGAGAGGGGCACCTAAGAACCGGTCCTCAACAGGCCCCACTGCCGCCGCCCAGGCCTCCAGGCTCGGCTCAAGTTCAGCCGGCACCACGGTGTCCAGCTGCCTGCCGGGCCCAGAGCAGCACCTGCCCTTCCCGGGCCGAAGGCTTCCTGAGGATGAGGAGGGAGGTGACCGCCTGTGAGGACGGGGGCTGGGGCTGCTCCAGCCCATCTGAGGGGCTTCACAAGGAGTGAGAAGTCTGACTCCAAGGCAGGGCTGCAAACTCCAGCCAGCCCCGGGGACCTCTGCCTGGCTGTGTCCCCTGGCCCAGGCTCCTGGCCCTGCCCTGCTGTCCCCACAAGCTGGGAGCCAGGCAGCAGGAAAATGTGAGTGTCAGCACTGCGATGCCACATTCCTGAGGTCTCCCTCCTGGCCTCGGAGCTGCCGCCTCCACCCCCGCCTGAGCCGGGGAGCCGTACTAGTGGGTCCTGGCCCTGTCCTGCTGCCTCTGCGCTCCCCACCGCCTCCATCCCTGGTTGCCCCCCGCCAGCCGCTGGTTTGGCAGCCCCGGAGGCCTCGGCCCAGCCAAGGCTTTCAAGTACGTTCCCAGGGGGCCTGCGAGGCTGCTGCCGCCTCCAGCAGCCTGGGTATTTTGGGGGACGTCCCCTAAATGAAAACAGGGCAGGAATGCTGGAGGCTGAGCGCGTGTCCCCGAGGCTTGGGTGCGGCACTTGGAGCCGGCAGAGAAGAGGAAGGAGGAAAGGGGAGGGTGGAGAATGGGAGAGAGGGGCCAGGCAGGGGCTGCTGGGACAGGACAGTAGAGGAGAGGGGACCCAGCCAGGGGCCTCGAGGGCATCCAAGCTGTCCTCCTGAGCACAGAAACATCCCTCCTGAGTCAGCCTCGTCCCTCGGTGAAGCCCCTCACTTCTCTGTGCCTCCTCTGGTCTACAAAATGGGATGTTGAGGCCCACACAGGCAGGATGGAGGCTGATGGCATTGTCAGCCTTGTCCTCTGTTGTCCGGGGCTCACTGGCCCGTGGGTCGCAGCACCCAGGCCTCCTGGTGCACCCTAAGGGGAACCTCGTGGTTCAGGGGGACAAGGGGCAGAAAGCCAGGTCCAGGGGAGAATGTCGTCAAAGGCTCTCGCACCCCCAAGAAGCTCTGGGGCCCCCTCCCCCATCTCCCGGGCCCTCCCCCTGCAGAGACAGACTGGCCGCCCTGTGCCCCTCACCTTCCCAGGCTCCCTGAAGGTCAAGACAGAAGAGCTTTAGAGATCAACTTTCTCCAGAGGGCGAAGCTGAGGCTTGGATGTAGAGGGCGTCTGCCCGCAGCCCCTCGGCCTCCCAGTGGGGCTCCAGGCTCTGCCCAGAGCCGGGGTGAGGGTCTGCTGGCTTCCTGGCCCCCTACCCCAGGGCGCAGCGCGGGCCTCCACACCCCCACTCTTCCCTGGCCTGGCCCCTCCTCTCTGGAAGTTTTGCTTGTGACCCTCACAGAGCGCCGTGCCCCCATGTCCCCCTGAGTGGGAGGGCTTTCCCAAGCACGGCCACTCACAACACCCTGCGGGCCGTCCTCGTGTGTGAGGACCGGGCTCCAGCCCCTTGACCGGGGCAGGGGGTGGTGCGCATCGAGAGGTTAACCGATCCCAAGGCCCAGCAGGCGGGCACTGGGGCCGCCTTGACCCTCAAGGCTGGGTTTTTGGGGCACTGTAGGCCACGCCAGAAGCCCGCCCAGCTGCTTCTCTGGCCCCCAAGTGGGCATCAGACCCTCGGCCTCTCGCAGAGCAGTGGGGCGCAGAGAAGGGGCTTTTGTCCAGCCCCGCAGCAAGGCCAGGGGACCTCACAGAGCCATCCCTGGCGACGCCTGGGCCCACTGGGCCACCCGGGCAGAGGCAGTTAATGAACCTGCCCCAAGTGGGCCCAGCACAATGGCACGTTGTGCGGCCTGTCGGGGCGATCACCATGCTCACCCATCAGGGCCCCGGCGCTGGGAACACACAGCTAACGGGTGCGAACCCACAGTGGCCGCTGCAGTGGGCCGACGGGCGGGGGGACGAGGCCCTCAGTTGGAAACGGTAATCAAGGGGCCGTGACCGCCGGCTGACCCTCGAGTGGGACCCAGGCATCAGAGGCTCTTCATCCATCCTCTGTCCTTGGAATGTTCGTTCTGCCCGCCGTCCCCATGGTGGGACCTGTGCCAAGGACGCGGCCTAGAGAGAGCAAGGCGGCACTCGGACCATCCGGTCGGCATGTGTGATTGAAGCCCGCTACGGTCTCTATTGAAAAGTCAAGCTTTGGCGGGTGGACACGGGGACCTAGGGGCCTTTGTGGCACCTGAGACAAGCCTCGTACGTAAGTTCCCTGCTTATTCGACCTGCCACCTGTCTGTCTGGAGCTGCTGTCTCTTCCTTCCGTCTCTGCAGGCCCTCTGTGCACAGGGCCAGTTTATAAACCAGCACCCTGGGCCCCCGCAGCGATGACCTCCTGTCGGAGCACACAGTGCTCCTCAGTCACCAGCTGGTGAGACCCTAGGGGACACCACCGAGACAGCCTGGCTCGGGAGGGCTGGGTCCCCACGCGGGGACCGCAGGGCACGCTGGGGACCCAGACTCAGGCTCTGCTTCACCCCTCCCAGCTTGGGACCTTGAGCCGACCCCTCACAGCCTCAGACTTCGTGTCCCCATGGTGGGCCCACAGCCCGCTCTGCCTCCCTGGTGCCCCTAAGGCTTCTGGGAAAAGCATGTGATACAAAAAAAGGAAAATCTCTTGTAAACTTCGTGCTGTGGTGAGACGGTAAGACTTGCTCTAGGAAGCAGAGAGCCCACTTGCAGCCTCCGGGCCAGCATCACAGCCTCCAGACGTCCCTTGAAGGGGGCAGGGGAGGAGCAGGACCAGGCCACCCACAGGGAGAGGACAGCCGGGGCCCCCACGGCAGACCGCACCATGACCTCAGGGGACGCGCTTCCCCTTGGAGCCTGTGAAGTGGGGGGCTCAAGGCTCCCAGACTCCGCTGCCCTCCCTGGAGACCTACGGCCACTAAAATCAGGAGGGTCCCGACGGGGCCCACGGGACCTGGGCCGTGCAGGGGGCGGGCGCCCTCGCTGCCCAGCAGCGGGCAGGGACCCCGAGGCAAGCAGCGAACCGCAGAGACGGCCCAGGCAGCTTTCCCACAGGCCTCGCAGCGGTATTTTTAGCCCTCGGGCCGGGCCGCGTGTTAAGAATAGCCTCGGGCAGTGGGAAAGCGCCCTGGGGCTGCGGGGCGCTTCTGAGGAACTGACGGCCCTGCTTGCTGCGCCCCCCCCCCCGCCCCCACCGGGGAAGGGGAGATAGCGCCCAGCTTGCACAATTAAACATGAAGTGTCTCTGTGGCCGCTCCCCCCAGGAGCTGAGACCAAGCAAGAGGGCGGCTGTCCTCACCGAGGACGCCCACGGCTCTGGGCCTCCTGGCTGGAGCTGGCTGTCCACCTAGGCTCCCGGTGCCTGCGGGGCCTGGCGCACTCAGCGGGTGACACGGTGTGCTCCGGGGTGGGGGGCTGGGGACCCCTGAGCATGATTAAGCCGGTCTCCCCAGGGGCTCCAGCCTAGGGATGCAGTGCCCTGCCCAGGTCGCCCAGCCAGGGCCCGCTGGGCCAGCTCCAGCTCCCCAGGAGTGTCAGATACTCCTGCCCCAGGGCAGAGAAGCTCCACTCCTGCACAGATCACAGACAGGCCTGGAGCTTCGCCTACAGAGCTCCCCTCCCTCGGCCCCTCCCGCTCTCTCCACGTCCCCGGGGTGGAGTGAAGCTGCCCCATCCCCGCCTGGCACGCCTCCCTCCCTCCCAGATCCTCAGCCTCGTTCACGCAGGTTCCACTGATGGCCCTGCCGCCTGGCCTGTTGTCCTAGAGTTGAATTCCCTGGAGGGTAGGCCTCTGAGGCTGCCAGGCCTCCCACCATGGGGACACGGGTGCAAGCAGTCAGTGGTCGGCACTCAGTAAAGACAAAGAACCTCAGAAACAGAGGCCCAGCCAAGTTTCACAGGGATGGCCTTTCATCCTGTTCCCCCTCAGCTCTGAAGCCGTCCATGGCTCCCAAGTACTGGCAGCAGCCGGATATACCATTAGCTGATGAACCCTGGTTTCATCCCAGATGGAAATTCATCTGGATGTGTAAAGAGTTTGAAGCAGATGGCGATGAGAGGCCCCGAATGTGGGTGAGGGGGGACCCTGATGCCCCAGGCAGGTGGCACCCGGCGGGGGCAGGACAAAGTCCAGACGCCTCGGCCAGGCATTCGTGGCCTGGGAGGGCCACCCACATTGGAACCCAATTGTACCACTGACTAGGGTCCTCTCACGCTTAGTGGAAACACCCAGGCGTCCCACGGATGGGGGTCTTGGGAGGGTGACCCACGGACACGTGCACAGGGCTCGGTACACAGCCGGCGCTCAGCTGGTGCGCCTCTCTTTCCAGGCTGATGTCAAGAGACTTTGCAGCCACGTCGGGCTCAGAGCAGAGGGCCTCCCCCTTCCCTCCACCCGGCCTCTCCCAGCTTCCCCCTGCAACTCTGCCCCAGCTGGGCCTCCCCCTGGAATCCATTCATTTATCAACCCATTATGCAGCCAGCCAGCCAGCCGTTTTTTTTTTTTTTTTTCACCCGCGTTTTCTGAGCACCTGCTGTGTGCCAGCTGCTTGAGACAGGAAGATATTGAAGACCCCAGGACTTGACCTCCAGGAGCCCCCAGGGTTGGCAGAAAAGACAAGCGAGGAGGCTGAGAAATGCACCATCCTGGCAAGAGTTGACATTAAAGATACAAGAGGAGAGCCGGCGGGGCCCCGAAAGGCTTGTTTCCTGCTGGAGGGGTGGGGGTGGGATCAGAGACACGTCCCAGAGGAGGGGACAAGCAAGCAGATAGGGCTTAGATATTCGCAGGGTAAAATGACAGCACCCATGATGCGCTCGGAGCACATGAGACGACCAGCAGTGCAGCAGGACCACGCCCTCCTCTTCCCCATAAGTCCACCTCCACCACTTGAACTGGAACTCAGAGCATCCTACTCACCCCAGCATCCGAAGCCCCTGGACCGGCTGAGGGAACGAGAAAAGAAATAGCTTGTTCCCAGACTTTCCCTAGCACTGGAGCTAGGCCGGGGAAGGTGGGGCGAGAGGGTGGAGAAAGGATTCTGACCTCCCGGCGAGCTGGGGTGGTGTCTCCCTGCTCTGCCCGGGACCACTGGCTCAGAGAGCCGGAGAGGCACCCAGCTCGTGTTCCGTTCCCTGCTTCTCGTGGCCTCTGCTCCCTCCACTCGTTCATCCGCGTGTGCTCCACAAGTCTTTGCTGGGCACCGGCTGTGGCCAGGCACCGCCCTAGTCCAGGACCACATCAGTAGACAAAGCACACAAAACTCCTGCCCTACCAGTGTCCCTCTAGCACAGGGGACAGACAAGTATTAGAAACAAATGGACAGTGAAGTCTGTTAGAAAAGTGACAAGTGACACAGGAAGCAGTGAGCTGAGCAGGAGGGACCCAGAGCTTCAGGGATAGTGATTTGGGCAGAGATCACTGGGAAGGGATGCACAGGCAGAGAGGAGAGTTGGTGCAAAGGCCCTGTGGCAGGAGCACACTTGGCGTGTTAGAGCAACAGCCAAGGTGGCCCGAGGGGCTGCTGCAGAGGGACCAGGAGGATGGGGAGACCATGCTGGGCCTTGTCAGCTGTCGGAAGGACCTTGATTTCATGCAGAGTGAGACCAGAACCACTGGGAGTCAACTTCACCTCTTTCCAGGATCAGCCTGGCCACTGGGTTGAGAACAGTTTGGAAAAGGGCGAGGAGAGAAGCCGGGAGACCTGCAAGGAGGCCAGAGCTGTCCCTGGGGAGACACGATCAAGCATCGCTGACAGTGGGTGGTGGGAGGTGCTCAGAGCCCATCAGACGCAGAGGGTGGAGCCCGCAGGATTTCCTGGCTCATGGGATGTGTGGGAGAAAGTGGGGGGTTGTGGGCTGCAGAATCAGGGTGTCCCCCAAATGTCACGACCTCATCTGTGGAACCTCTGACTGGGTGACCTTACTTGGCAAAAAGGACTTTGTGGATGTGATTAAGTTAAGGTTGTTGAGATGGGGAGCTTGTCCTGCACTCTCTGGATGGGCCCAAAGGAGTCACAAGGGGAAGAGAAAGGCAAGGGGTCAGAAGCAGACGTGGCGGTGGAAGCAGAGGTCGCCGGTTTTGAGGATGGAGGAAGGGACCACAAGCCAAGGATCGCAGGTGCCTTTAGAAGCTGGGAAAGGCAAGGAAGAGTCTCCCCTGATCCTCCAGGGAGAACACCGCCTTGTCCACACCTGATCTTAGTCCCGGGAGACCCGTGTCTGACTTCTGACCTCCAGGCTCTACAAGATACACGTGTCTTGTTTTAAGCCACTGTGATCATGATCACTGGTGACAGCGGCCACAGGAAACTAGCACGGGGGCCGAGGATGATGACTGCAAGATCTTCACATTAACATCGGGACAGCCTCCTTGGTCCTGGGGGGCGGTGAGCAGAGACGGGAGCAGAGACGGGAGCAGACCGGCCAGGGGAAGGCTGCATCCACGCCCCGGAAGCCTCCACAGGCGATGACCCCCTGCCAGAAAGCAGAGAGACCGGAGGGGCAGAGAACCCGCCCGCCCAGGAACCGGTGGGGCCTCACTCTCCTTGCCGGCAGAACGTCAGATCCGCAGACACCACTCGCCACACCCGTGCGCGTGAATTCCATCGCTTTGCACGACTCTGCATGGTTTGTCCACTTGTTCTGGTCGGACGGCCATTAGAGCTGCAGGCCTGGGAGCCTGCCCTGATCTTACATTTGCCCTGTGTCTGGAACACGAGAATAAACGGGATTTTAGTGAACACCCAGCAACCCAAGGGAATCTTCCCCAACAAGGGCCTTAAGGAGGCTGCCGTTGGTGACGAGGGTCAGTGAGGCGTGTGGCGTGCTCAGGTGCCCTTTTTCAAAAAATTAACTGACTATTTCTTAGAGCAGTTTTAGGTTTACAGAACAATTGAGCAGAAAATACAGAGAGTTCTCTGCCCCCCACTCATTCCACTCTCTTCACATCTCTCACTAGTGCTGCACATTTGCTATAAATGGCGAACACATATTGATGTCTTATTATTAACTAAAGTCCAGAATTTACATGAGGGTTACCTCGGAGTTGTCCGTGCTACGGGTTTTGCTAAATGCATAAAGTCACCATTGCAGTGTCGTACAGAGTAGCTTCGCTGCCCTGAAACTCCTCTGCACTGCATCTCTGCACCCCCTCCTCATCCCCAGCCCCCGACAACCACTGGTCTTTTTACTGTCTCCATAGTTTGGCCTTTCCAGAATGTCACAGAGTTGAAATCATACAGTGTGTGGCCTTCTCAGACTGGCTTCTTCCACTTGGTCACATGCATTTTTTTTTTCTCCATCTTTTCATGGAAAGATAGATTATTACTTTTTAGTGCTGAATTATATTCCTTTGTCTGGATGAATCACGGTTAATTCATTCACCTACTAAAGGACCCCTTGGTTGCTCCCAGTTGGGGACAAATTTCAACAAAACTGTTATAAACAAACTTACATTGTGACTAAATTCTATTCTGGTGGCGTGGGGCAGTGGGAGTTCTTCAACCATCAAAGGGAGTTTGCACAAAAGAGAATTGAGTGGCCTCAGGGCTCCTGGGGCAGCGTGTGGCCCAGGGACCTGGGGAGCTTCCTGAGAAGATGAGCTGTCCAGCAGTGGGGACAGGGACAGCTCAGGACTATCTCCAGGAGACTTCCCGGGGCTGCCTGCTTGCCCCTCCATCACAAGGTACAAGCAGCGGCCGGGGACAGCTAGCGGGACATCACTCAGGAGTCTTCTGGGGAGAAGGCTGGGACCCCCGGTGTCCCAGGACTCTGCAGCGTGGCTGCGTTTCTCCTCCAGGCCCTGCCGTGGAGAACACGGCCATCTAGCTGTCATCCTCACCCTGTGTATGTGTGTCCCTGATGGGTGGCCCCAGGGCAGGGTGGGAGCCCCTTTCATCCCTGCCTCAGTCCCCGCCCCAGGGCCTGCAGACCCCAGTCCCCACCCCATGGCGCGGGTGCCGGCCAGGTCAGCGGTTTTACAAAGAGGGGCCCCTCTCCGTGCGGCTGGGCCGTCTGGCTCCTGCCCGGAGAGGGGAGACGCAGGAGCCATGGGTGGACATGGAGCTGCAGCCGCCGGGGGCCTGGAGGGCCGCCTCGCCCACTGGGGACCATCTCCTGGTAGGATTATCAGTGCCCATCTGAGTCAACCGCACACAAAAACAGGAAGAACTGGGACAAGATCCTTCACCTTCCTCTGATTGTCATCGCCCAATTGTTTCCTCACCGCGACGCCATCCGGCTGCTTCACGGATGCTCCGTTGCCTTGGCCGGGCCAGGCCCACCCCTCCTTCCCCCAGGCAGAGGCAAGGGGGCCGGGGAAGGCCGGACCCTTCTGCGGAGCACAGGCCACGGTCCACACGGCTGCCAGATACATGGAGAGACCTTGACCCCCACCTGGTCTTTCAGGGCAAACCCAGGGGGCTTTCCAAGGCCACAGGGGTGCTGACGTGGGAGCGGGCCCCTTAACATGCCTTCAGCTGCAGAATGACGGAGGAGCTGCCTAGACAGGATGACAGTGCCCGGGCCAGGGGGCTGGGCGAGCGGCGGGCTCTCTGCACCCAGCTCCAGCAGCGAAGAGTGGGAAGGACCCACGGAGGCAGGAGCTGCCAGCCTCCGGCATTGCTACAAAGGTTTTGCAGCGTAACATTGTACCTTATGTCACTGTGACTCCTGGAGCTGGAGCAGACCCCAGAGCTCCGGGACGTGGAAGAATCTGTCCCTTACCTCGCTGCCCCGCTGGACACGCACGCATTCACGTGTGCACACATGTCCCCGCACACACACGTGTGCGCACACACACAGCCGCTCAGGAACCTCTCCCCCCAGAAGTGAGTGAGTCCTCGCCTCCTGCAGAGTTTACGAGACCCCTGGGGGCCAGTTGAGCTTTGCACATTTTTCCACCTGCAGAGGTGACCTCTGAGCTTCTGGTGTCACGTGGGTGTTTCCAAAATCCCTCCAGCCAGATGTTTTACCGCCACCTGGCATCTTCTCCTGGAACCTCACTGTTCGCATCTTCCACTGACCTGCAAGGGCTCAAAGAATGTCCAGTGTGAACACGCAACTGGGAAGACGGGGCTGGCTGACCCAGGGTCCAAATGCCCACAAAGGAAACAAGTTCAGAGGACGTGGGCTCAAGTCTCTGCTCGGGTACCTTAGTCCTCACCTCTCTGCACCCGCCAGGAGACATAAGGACCCCGTCCTGAGCACCTCCTGGGAGTTATGTGGGCTCAGAGGAGAAAGGCGAGAAGGCAGAGCTTGGCGACAGGGATACCTAGGGCAGCAGGAATGGCTGGGTTGACGCCCAACTCCCCCTCCCACAGGCTCTGACCACACGGCAAGCCGAAGCGAGTCTGGATGGCGTGACACCCCAGGCCCCCACCGCAACCTGACCCTTTTCCTGTCTGACCAAGGCAGGCTGTTATTGGGCGGAGAGGGTGGGTTGGTCCAGAATCTTTCAGCCACAAGTGACAGAAAGCTACCACCAAACAGAGAGCCAAATGAGCTGTAACAGCTTCAGGCAGAGCTGGTTCCAGGAGCCCATCACTGGAACTTGGTGTCTCTTTCCTCTTGCGCCCCGGCTCTGCTTTCCTCTGTGTGAGTATCATCCTCAGGTAGCCTCTCCCCTCTGTCTTTTTCTTCTGGTCCAAGCAAACAAAAGCGTATTGCCCCCAAGAGTGTGAGCCTAAGTCCTGGGGCGACCCCCCTGGGGCGACCCCCCCCCCCCGGTCCTCACTGCCCTGGCGCGGGTCACACTGAACTCTAGGACTAAGTGTAGGGTGGGAACAGCAGGAATACCAGGGCGCTGTGGTCAGGAGCAGCTGGAACGGATGTAGGCAGGCCCTCACGGACAGCCACGACTACTGCAGGCACGTGTGAAGGGGCAGGCAGTCAGTGGTGGAACATTCTGGAAGCGAGGTGGAGTAAAACTGAGGTCCTGGCTCCTTCTCTCTGTGTGACTTGGGCCGGTCCCAGCATCTCTCTGCCGAGGCCAGATCATGGGCCTGCTCTACACATCCTGGACTTGCTGCAAAGCTTGTTCTGATAACCTATTGCCTTGTAACAAACCACCCTAACATTGGTGGCACAAAACAGTCATCATTTCATTGTCCCCATGGATGCGGGGTCCTGAGACTAGGGCAGGGTGAAGCAGTGTTAGACGCCTTCTGCTCCACGACATTTGTGCCTCAGCTGGGAAGCTCTGAGCAGCTGGGCAGAGCCCTCTGGAGCCTTTCCACTCACATGTCTGATGCTCAGACCCGAGTGACTCAGGGTGGGGCTCAGCCGGGGCTGTAGACAGGGGTGCCCGCATGTGGCTTGGGGTCCCTCACAGCATGGCCACTCAGGGGACTCAGACTCCATATGTGGCCGCTCAGGGCTCTCGGAGTGAGCAAATAAAGAAGTTACGTGGCTTCTGACAAGGCAGCCTGGGAAATTCTGCAGGGTCATTTCCACCACACCTGATGGGCTGAAGTAGCCACAAGCCCACTTGTGTGCAAGAAGAGGGCAGGGACCTCACCCATTCATACGCAGAGCATCAGAGAATTTACAACCATGTTTGAAAAGCACCACTGCGCTGAGACAGGATGACAGACTCCCCGGGGGACGGGCCAGGGGACCCTCGGCGGGGCCGGGACCTGTGGTCTGAGTGGTGTGTCCCCCAAATCCATGTGCTGAAAACCTAACGCCCAAGGGGACGGTATTAGGAGGTGCAGCCTGTGGGATGGAATGGGCCCTCTAAAAGAGCCCCCGCCGGGCTCCCTGTCCCCTTCCTCCTGGGGAAGACTCAGAGGGAAGTCATCAGCCTGGAGGACGGCTCTTACCAGGACCCGACCGTGCCAGCCCCGCGATCTCGGACCTCCAGCCCCCGGAACATGAGGAGCAGACTCGTGCTGTTCACGAGCGGCCCGTCTGGCGCTGTGCTATAACCCGGCCCGCCGCCGCGACGGGCGCACTCAGACCCCGGGCACAATTCTAGTTGTCGCACTGGCGGGGAGTGAGGGATGGGGCGGTGTTACCGTGTCTAGTGGCCAAGGCTAGACAGTCTACAGGGCACAGGGCAGCCCCCCAGAAAGAACGACGTGCCCCAAACTCTGGGGGCCGGGGTGGGGGGGCCCTGGGCAAACGGAGGAGGCCTCCACATGCCGTCCTTCTGCCCCCCGCAGGGTGTTTTCTGGGGTCATTCTCCCGGCTGAGGACATGGCACTTTAGGGGGCTCCGGAGGCCTGAGCCCCTGGGCTGAGAGGGCTGCCCGTGCAGTCCGTCAGTCCCACGTCCTCACTCTCCTCTTTGGCCTGGTGACCCCGGCTGAGTCACCCCGTCCTTTGCGGCCCCTCTTACTCCATGGAGGCGGGGGTGGGGGGGGTGGGCTGGGCGAGCTATGATGACCTGGGGGCTGGGGAATCACTCGGAGTCTCAGTCGGTGGTCAGTGCCCGCGTAGACCCGCAGGGCACAATCTGCCCGACCCCGGGACCGGGGTGCCTTCCGCACGGACTGCCCAGCTAGCGGGGCTCTGCCTGTTCATGGGAAGTTTGGATTTTCTTCATTTCCTCTCTTCTCTCTCCCCCCATGCACCCACCTGACCCCGGGGATCCCTTGAAATGCCAACCAGGCAGACAGCTACAGAGGCAGCCCCAAGCCACAGCCTTCTGGAGCCTGCGCTGAGCAGCGGCCCAAGAGGCCCAGGCCAGGCGTGCATGGTTCCATTTTTGGAATTCTTCAGGAGTGAGAGCAGCCCTGGCTGTCAACGGAGCTCTGTTCACAGAGGCCAGCCCGGCGGAGGGGAGAGGGCGCGCTATTGTCCGGCCGGGCTGCAGGCTGCGGAATGCCCTGGGTGGCCGGCCTGCACGCCCGGCCCCAGAGCCGGGCCTTTGTGTGCAGACACCGGCAGCCTGGCCTTCTCATAAATAATGATGACCTCACCGCTAGCGGCTGGACAGGCCTCTGGGTACCAGGGTCCTGTCCTGTATGATGGGGTGGGCACACGGTGCAAGAAGGTTCCATCTTCCCTGAGGAACGTCTGTCCGTGTGGGGTTGGCTGTCCATAGGTAGGTTGTCTGGACTATTTGGGACCAGCAGACCCCCCAGGGGGCCTGACAACTGCCCCCCAGTCAGGGCTGGGGACCTCAGTCCCAGTGGGTGCCTATGAAATTGCACCTGCAGACACAGAGGGAGGATGGGAGGCACAGGACAGCCCACCATCTGGACGGCGATGCCCTCTGCCTGGTTCCGGGTGATGTTCTGCAATTCTGTCACCCCTGAGATCCCAGCTTTCTTCATGAGCCGAAACAGGACCACAGGATGGAAACACACACACGCCTCAGCCAGGTGGTCAAGGTCAGCCTCACGGTGGTGAGTCACATGAAGAGTATGAGAACAGCCCTTTGCCCCACGGTCATCCTCACCCAAACCCGTGCCCCAGCCTCGTGCCATGACCGCAGACACACCCGGCAGGGCGCATCCTGCCAAGTACCTGACCAGCCCCCCTCGAAACAAGGAAAGTCCAGGAAGACGTCACAGCAAAGAGGAGCCTGAGGAGACACGGCGACCGACGGTGCCGCGTGTGGGGTGGGATCCTGGGAGAGAATGTTGGGTAAAAGATAAGGGAGGCTGCATGTGGTATGGACTCTGATGAACGATACTGTATCAATCGCGATTCCTTAATTGTGACAAACATGTCCTACTAATAGTAGCTGTTACTAGTAAGGGAAATTGGATGTCTGCGAAGTTTCTGTAAATCTAAAACTGTCATAAAATTAGGAGCCTATGCCAAAAGCTCATATGCATCAAGCAACAGCCCACCTGCAGCCAAGTGGCAGGCGCTCAGTCAGCAGGAGCTCCGACTACAGGGCCGCCTTCGCCCTTCACTCTGCGCTCAGACAAGCACCACGACGCGGAGGGCGCCTCCTCACTTCCGCCTGCACGATGGGTGGAGCTGAAGTCATCTGATTATAAGGAGTAAGTGAAATGAGGACGTAGGGATGCATTGTGGGGAGAAAGCAGTGGACTGGACTGTGAGTCAGTCCGGGGCAGGGCTGGTTCTTGGTCTCTGTGGTAGCCCCGGAATCTGACCCAGAGGCTGGCACACAGGGGGTGCCCAACAAGCTTACTGGATGAGAGAAGGAAGGAAGGAAGGAAGGAAGGAAGCATGAATAGTAGAATGAATAGATGGAAAATGGAGGGATGGATGGTGGATGAGACGGGTGGACGGATGAACGAATGATGGATGGATGATGGATGGTTGGATGGATGGATGGTGGATGAATGGATGGACAGATGGATGGTTGGATGGACGGATGGTGGATGAATGGATGGATAGATGGATGGTTGGATGGATGGATGGTGGATGAATGGATGGATAGATGGATGGTTGGATGGACGGATGGTGGATGAATGGACGCACATACATTTGTTGGGTTTGGGAGGATGGAATTAGTGGAAGCTCTTCACCCTCCACTCAGGTTGTCTTCTCCTTTGACAAATGAGATGATCTCTGGGATCATTACCAAACACGGGGCACTTGTGTTCACCTGAATTGAATTATCCCACGTTGGGGAGGTGAGGATTATTGTAAAGAACTAATTTACCCTCAAGTGATGCTGTCAACACTGTCAACCAAGGTCGCTTGCCAAAATGAGACAGTCTGTGTTCCTGTGCACTCTGAAATCCCCTGTGCAGGGTGGAAAGCACCAGAATCCCGGGGATTTTTCTAGAGTGGATTTTGTTTTGCCAATGAGACAGGATCGCGGTCATCTACAAGTGGTCAGAGGTGATCTGCCAAATCGAGAGCTCCTTCTGATCCCTCGGCTCAGCCATCACCATGACCCCCCACCTAGGCTGACGAGCACCACCGCCCAGGAGAGATGCTGTCCTTTACACAGCCCACTCTGCCGTCTAGGAAATCACTTCCCGCGGACACAGCCTTAACAAGAGGCTCCCACGTCCAGCTCCCGCCTGCCTGTCACCGGCGCAGCTGCGGGGGTGGGGTTGTTCCCACTGTATCCGAAGCAACAGGGTCCGCCACAGCTCGGCAAGGCCGCCGGCCTGACCACTCCCTGCAGCCCCACCTGGCGTCCTTCCCCCACTTCATGCAGCTCCTTTTCTGGGCTCCGGCGCCAGAGCCTGGGATGGAACGCGAGAGCGTGAGGGCTTCTGCCGCTGTGGGAAATCACAGCCATTTGTCACATATGTAATAGTAAGTGGAGCATCCGCTCCCAAAACCGCGTGTGCAGCAGATGCCTGATCTGGTCCGTCTGCATCCGCGTGTGTAGAAATAGAGGCCCGAAGGCCTAGACAGCCAGCCTCCTAAGCAACTGAGCCCACACCTGGGGCCCCCCGCGCTACCGTCTCCACGGGGCCATGCCCTGCTGGCCGCTCCCGGCTCCGGCTGCCCCCCTCGCACAGCCACCTAGGTCGGCCGCGTCCACACGTCTGCTAACACTTCTGTGCTTGTGATCAATCCATTTCATTAACTATTACGTAAACCAATACAATCTAAGTGCAAAAGGAGTTATTAACTGGGGGAGGGTAGAGCTCAGTGGTAAAGTGCATGCTTAGCATTCACGAGGTCCTGGGTTCAATCCCCAGCACCTCCAATGAAAGAAAAAAGTTTTAAAGAACTATTAATGCTATGTAAACAAAGCTTTATGAAACACTGATGCTTTTAAGTTGCTAAAAAAGAAAAAAAGCTTCCAGTGAATAATGGGTGAGGCGGCTGTAAACACTGGTGGTAAATATATAAAATTCTAGAAAAGTCCTGAATTTGGATTGTGAATTCGGACTGTGAGGCTTTTTACTTCACCTTAAAGAAGCTGAAACTGGGGTAGATGGGTGCGGTCTGTGATTGGAAGACAGCGTGGAACTCGGGCAGCAGCGATACCAAGTGGACGTACCTTTGCACCCTTTGAGGTCACAACAAAGTGTAAACCACGGGCACACATCATGCTGTCCCTGCTTTGAATGGCGTGTCCCTTTCACCAGCCTTCCGCCCGCCTGACCCTGAAAGGTTTGGCATGGCAGTTCTGGGATCTCAAGTGATTTTTGCTTTCTTCCTTGTGCAAATGTTATCCAACAAGCATATATCACTTTTATGATCAGAAAGGAAAGAGATGTGTTTAACCAGTGTCGACACACTGGGAGGATGGCCGTTCCCAGGTGACCTCTACCAGATCTACACCTTGAAAGGTCAGGGATATTCAACCACAGTGCTGAATCATTGGGGCTGGATCATTCTTGGGCGGGGGAGGCTGTCCTGTGCACAGTGGGGTGTTTGGCTCCTCAAGAAGCCAGTAGCACCCCATTCTCCAGTTGCGACAAAGCAACAAGTTTCCAGACACAGCCAAATTTCCCCTAGGGGTCAATATCACTGCAGGTTGAGAACCACTGGTCCAAATAAAAGGCTTTCTAGAATCCTACCCGTCTGTACTGGCAAAGCCTTGAGCCAGCAGAACTTATCAGAAGGTCTGCTCCATTTCCCTAGATGCACCCACATTTCACACCCCACCCCGGGGACCTCAGCCTCCTCCCTGCCCCCATCCATGTCCCCGTCACATTGAATGTCAGACAGATGACACTTAAAATGTTCTCAATTACCTGGATGTCTTTCTACTACACTGTTGCTGGGAATCTAGTTTGGTGCAGCTGTTAATGAAAACAGAATGGAGATTCCTCAAAGAACTAAAAATAGACTTACCATATGATCCAGCAGTCCCACTCCTGGGCTTATATCTGGAGGAAACTCTAATTCAAAAAGATACATGCACCCCAGTGTTCATGGCAGCACTATGTACAATAGCCAAGACATGGAAACAACCTAAATGTCCATCGACAGGTGACCGGATAAAGAAGCTGTGGTATATTTATATAATGGAATACTACTCAGTCATAAAAAAGAGTAAAACAATGCCATTTGCCACAACATGGATGGTTCTGGAGGTTACCATACTAAGTGAAGTCAGTCAGACAAAGAAAGAAAAATACCATATGGTATCATTTATATGTGGAATCTTAAAAAGTGAGACAAATGAACTTATTTACAAAACAGAAACAAACTCACAGACATAGAAAACAAACTGATGGTTGCCAGGGGCGGGGAAGGGGGTGGGAAGGGATAAATTGGGAGTTCAAGGTTTGCAAATACAAACTACTATATGTAAAATAGATAAACAACAAGTTTCTTCTGTACAGCACAGGGAACTATATTCAATACTTTGTAGTAACCTGTAACGAAAAAATATGATAAATGAATATATGTATGTATACAGATGACTGAAACATGATGCTGTGCACCAGAAATTGACACAGCATTGTAAACTGACTGTATTTCATTTAGAAAAAATTCTCTGGCTGTTTGGGTGTCACAGAGCCGTACCCTGGATCATTGGAAACAGTGCAAGTCTAAACTCCATTGTTAATGTTTTCATCGCTATGAGGTGCTGCACGGACGGTCGTGGCTCCGTCTCTCCGGAGAAGGTTATTCCTAAGGTGGACGGAGCCCCCATACTGGCCACCTCCTTCCACAGTGGATCAACGGGACAGGAATCCAGCCCCTCGGGGGTCACTTCCTTCTTAAGCAGCTTTGTTTTTTTCTCCACTCTCGGGAAGACGTTGGCTTCTCCTGAGTCTGGGAGAGCCCTCGAAGAACCCAGCAGGAGTCAGAGGCATGAGGCGGGGGCCAAGCCCCCACCTCCTTTGTCTGGGAGAGGATGCTGCCATGCTCCCCGGCCCCCACCCATCTTTAGCCGTGTGCTCTGGGCAGGGCCTTACTAGAGACCCTGACCCTTCCGCTTCTCAGAAAGTAGCTGGGTTTTCCTCCCGCTATACCCCAGGGGTCTGGGCAGTGCACCCAGGAAATCTTCCCTATGGGGGCCCTGTCATGTCGAGCCCAGAGGAGCCGACACAGAGGTGAGTGGGTGAGGCATGAAGATGAATGCAGAGGAGGCACACGGAGGAAGGTGCTGGAACCTCTGGTGTCCTTCCCCACAGAGGGCAGAGATGAAGAGGGCAGACGGCACCACCAAGGGCCTGGAAACTGGACTTTGCCGGGCAGACCACATGCCCAGGAGTGACGAGGGAAGCCACTGAGGGTAGGAAGAAGCATTAGACGCTTACCCTTATTTTCTCAGGGCTTTTTTTCAAATAACAGTTTTATTGAGACGTAATTCACACACCATACAATTCACCCATTCACAGTGTACAATTGAGTGGTTTTTAGTCCATTCACAGAGTTGTGCAACCATCACCACCATCTAATTTTAGAATATTTTCATCACCCCAAAAAGAAACCTTGTACTCATTAACAATCAGTCCACATCCGCTGCCCACCAGACCCCGGTCACCACTAATCTACTTTCTGTCTCTGTGGGTTTGCTCATTCTGAACTTTTCATATAAATGGAATCCTGCAGTATGTGGCCTTTTGTGTCCGGCTTCTTCCACTTAACGTAATGTTTCATCCATATTGTCACAAGTATTAATACTTCATCCTTTTCAGTGTTGAAAAATATTCAGCTATATGGATATACCACAGTATGTTTGTTTACATATGGTGTGAGGTAGGGATCTGAATTCATTCTTTGGCAGATGGATATCCAGTTATTTCAGTACAATGTGTTAAAAAAAAAAAAAAAAAGACTATGATTTTCCCCACTGAATGATCTTGGCAGCCTTTTCAAAAATCAGTTGACCAAATAGAGATGGGTTTATTCCTGGGCTCTCTATTTTATTCCATTGATCTGAATGCCTGTCTTTATGCCAGTACCACACTGTCTTAATTACTGCGGCGTTGTAGTAAATTTGGGAAGAACAAGTGTGAGTCCTCAAATTTTCATCTTCTTAGTTAAGATTGTTTGGCCAGTCAGGGTCCCTTGCATTTCCATATGAATTTTAGGATCCATTTGCCAATTTCAACCAAAAATAAAAGTCAGCTGGGAGTTTGGCAGAGATTACAATGACTTTGTAGATCAATTTAAGAAGGAATGCCTTCTTAAAAATATTAATTGTAATATAATATTCAATCCATGAATATAGCCTGTCTTTCCATTTACTTAGGTCTTCTTTAATTTCTTTTAACAATTCTGTAGTTTTTTGCACTTCCTTTGTGAAATTTATTCTTTAGATTCTTCACTATTTTATTCTTCTTTGTACCACTGTGAATGGACTTTGGGATTGTTCATTGCCTGGATGGGCAGAGTTTCAGCGACAATAAAGCAGACAGATGTGGGACTGGAGGTGGAGGGACAGCTTGCATCTCAGCTCTTCCAGGAACAGCTGGGCCATCTTGGTTTGGGGGTTTGTGTCCCCAAAAAAGGTATGTTCAAGCCCTAATGTTCAGACCCTGTAAATTTGATCTCATTTGGAAATGTCTTTGCAGATGTAATGCTGCAAAATTTAGAGGTCGTGCTGAGTGCGGGTGGGTCCTACTCCAATGACAGGACCAGGGAACTTTGGACACAGACAGGGAGGAGAAAGCCACGTGACCACGGAGACTGGAGGGTTGCGGCCACAAGCCGAGGAACACGTGGAGCCCTCAGAAGCTGGAAGATACATGAGAGAAGCCTCGCCATGAAACTTTGGAGGGAACACGGCCCCGTTGACACCTTGATTCTGGACTTCTGGACTTCAGAACTGGGAGAGAATAAATGCCTATTGTTTTAAGACCCTCAGATGGTGATATGAATCTCTCCTATTTCAGTTTCCTCACCTGGAGAATAGAAATAATGAAGCCACCCAGAGGGGCATGGGACGAGTCTGCAAATCAACGAATAAAGCCACAAGGACAGCGCCCGGCACATTACAAGCCACCAGCAAAGAGATTACTTCCAGGCCCGTTTCAAGTGGTTAGTGCAAGGTGATTTCTTTTTTTTTTTTTAAGTTATAGTCAGTTTACAATGTTGTGTCAATTTCCGGTGTAGGGCACAATTTTTCAGTCATACATGAATATACACATATTCATTTTCATAGTGCAAGTTTTAAATGAGATGATGGACCTGAAATTACTCTGCAAGCAGCGAAGCACTAGAGAAATGAGAGAATGCTGATCTTCCCAGGGATGCGGGATGAAGTCACGTGATGCTTCAGGTGAAGCAGGCGTTCAGGTCCTGAAAGGGTCTCAAGGCTCCGGAGTCTCTCCCTGCGTCAGCGGGGCGAAGCAGGGAGAGAAGAAGTCAATGGCTCGGACCCAGCATTTGTCCCTCAGCCTGGCTAAGCTGCGCTGTGACCCGGTCCCCCACAGAAGGGCCAGGAACTCTGAGGCTCCCGCTCTGTGGGTGCCAGGAAGCTGCTCTAGGTGCAGACCCCCAGCACGTGCACAGGTGACCTCTGTTCTCCCTTACTGATTTGGTACCTAGCGCAGTTTTACCCACAATCCTCCAAGCATCACTGTGCCCGCTTCAGCCCAGACTGACTGCCCAGACTTTCGGTCCATGGATGGTGGGAGTGGAGAGAGTTTCCACTCAAAAGTATCAAAGATTTGACCACAGCTTCACCAGCTCTGTGCTCCCAGCATTAATCCACTCATTCGTTTGTTCAACATTCACGTATGAAGAGTCGCCCACGTGCCAGGCACCGGAGACCACGTGGAGCAGAGGGGACAGTGTCTGGGTAAAGTCCTGCTAGAAAAGACCAGCGAGGTCAGCCATGGGCCACTGTGTCCACTGCCTCCCCGGCCCCATTCTGGCCCAAGCCTACAGGGCACCCAAAATGTGTTTCACAAAGTTTTGGCCCCTTTCTCCATCTGAGCGCTTGGGGCAGGTATGTCCTTCCCAGACTGGAACGGGCTGTATCTGCTCCGGGGCCAGCCCTGCCTGTTTCCTCCTGCCCTGGGCTCTCTTCGGCCTGGCCTGTGGCTGCTGTCTCAGTCAGATGGGCCGGGCCAGCCTGACGCGTAGCTCCACCCCACGCCATCTCTGGCCCTGCTTCCTGAAGGTCTGAATCTCTTCTCTGAAAGCACGCCTCTCACTGCTGACAGACCCGAGTCTTTGGGGGACACCTCTGATGTCTTCCACCAGCATGAGCCACTTGGTGACACGGCTCAGCCTGTGGAGATGAGAAATGGCCACACTGGGTCAGCAGGAAGCAAGGAGGTCTCGGGCCAAACAGTAATAGGGTGGGAAAGAAATCGGAAATCCGTCAAGTTGGAGTTTGATGGAAATAGTTCGATAATACATGGATGCTCATACTTTCAAATGTCTTGTGGTCACATACAGCTGAAATAACCACAAAATAACGCAGTGGCTCCATATTCTGAGCCAAACTCCTGAGGCCAGACTTACTGGCATCACACGTGGCTGGAGGGGAACCCCTGAAGCCTTCTGTTCGCTTCCTGCCAAGCGGCCCAGGAGGATCAACGCAGGAGACGCCTCTCCCTGCCGTAGGCTTACCTTTGACTGTTCAGGACTCCAAGCGGGACCACCAACGCAAGGGACCAACGCATCTGGAAGCCGCGAGTCATCGCTGTCCAGTTGTGAGGCCCGAGCGGGCCCGGCAGCCACACCTGGGGGCCTGAATGCCGTCCGAGTCACCACAGCAGAGGCACCACATCGTGCCTCGTGTACGCTCCGGGGGCCCCACCAGAAGCCCAGGAGGGCAGCCCACGACTGTCGTCCCAATTTCATGAATTTTCCAAAGTGTCCTTTGCCCCCATTTGTCAATTCTGAAAGTGATGCTCAGAATTAGCCACTAACCTGCCATCCGACTGGCAACTTCAAAGTGAAGATGTTTGCCCATCCCCATCCCGCCCCCGTCTGATGCCAAAGCCCAGTCCTTGCCATGTGGCTGTCCCAACCGGACAGCAAGAAATGGAGGCCCTGGACCGGAAGGTGGAGGTCTGGGTGCCCCCCAGGATGGAAGCCCTGGCTGGGCAAGCTGCCCCGTGGATGGTGACAGTCGGCAGGGCCGGGACACGGGGACTTTGCCCCCTCGCATGAGCTGGGGAGCTGGGGTTCGTGTAAAACACGAATGAGGGGAATGGAGGAGCCTTCAGTGTTTTCCACTGCAGGCCCGGCGTGTTCTCCGCATGTCGGGGTTTGAAGCGCCTGACCTGTGCGCTCTCCGGCGGCCTCGGCTTGCACTCAGGCTGAATAGGCAAAAACGCAGCCTCCCAGCCACCCCGAGGCTCCCAGAGGTGGGCACCGTCCACCACGCTCTGGGGAGCACTGGGGGACCCCTG
The DNA here is from genome assembly GCF_036321535.1 of Camelus dromedarius. Lineage (NCBI taxonomy): Eukaryota > Metazoa > Chordata > Mammalia > Artiodactyla > Camelidae > Camelus > Camelus dromedarius. The sequence goes on along the minus strand of NC_087447.1, from coordinate 3,855,058 downwards.
AGACCACCCCGAAGTACAGGGACAGATTTGGGAGCCTTGGGGAAGCACACACGGTGGGGATTTGGGGTAGTGGTTCCAAGTCGGGGCACTCTCTCAAAATCTGTGTGCAGACGCAGCAGCAACAGTCTCCCCCGCCAGCCATGGGGTGCTTGCCTTCAGGATGAGTCCATGGTGTGTCTTTCAAGTGCTGAGCTGTTTGAACTATGTGAAGCTCAAAATCAGAAATGGAACCAAAGACGCTGACCTGCTCTTCAGAAGCTGCAGCAGGACCCGCCCTCCATGCCCACGAGTCCTTCCTGGGAGCCCGAGCGACTTAGAGCCGGGTCTCCCCCATCGCCCGCCGGCCATCTCACCAATGGTCTCCGCGCGCCCTGGGCTGACCAGCCAGGTCCACGCAGCAAGCCTCTCTCTCTGCCCCCGACGGCCCTTCTGCTCCCAGAGCCCTGGTCCCGGTTTCCGCAGCCACGTCTCCGCAGCAGCGCGTCTGCCCACCAGCGTCCTGCAGCAAGAGGCACCCAGGGCCCCGGGCAGGAGCGCGTACCTGGCTCCCTTCCCCCGCAGCCAGGCTGAACGGTGGCCAGCCGGGAGGGCTTTGCACGGGACCCTTCTAGGCCAGACTCCCAGCCAGCCCTGCTGGAGCTGGCAGGGCGCCTCCCGCCCAAGTGTCTGGATGGGGCAGCGTCTCTGGGAGCGGGGCGCCCGCCTGCACCTCCTCCCTCCTCCCCCCTTCCCACAAGCTGGCCGCTCCCGCCCTGCACACCTCCTGCTCCCTCCAGACGCCCTCATTCCGTCTCCACTTGGACCCTCTCCCTGAGCTCCAGGGTCCACGCTCCTGGGTCATGGTTCTGACCCTCAGTGTCGTGCTGAAGGTTCTGGGGAAAGCCTGAGTGTTCCCCTGAAGACGATTTTGGGGGCGGAGGTGCTGAGGGGGATGGGGGATGGGAGGTGGGGGGGAACCAATGGAGGAGGTGAGGAGGTTCCCCAGGGGGAGGAGTCACATATCCAGAGCCCTGGCCCAGGGACAGCCACATGCTGTGAAGGTGACCCCCCCAAACAGAACAAGGCAGGAGTTTTTCCTCTCGGGTGAGTTCCCTGCTTTCCCACCCTAGGGCCGACTCCATCCTGAAGAAAGGGCATGTGGCTGTGTGCTCCCCAGGGCCAGACAGCAAAGCCCTCCCCCACGAGGACGTAGAGCCCTCCAGCTCCTCTTTGGGGGCACGTATCTTTTCGGGCAAGAACCCCCAGGTAGATGCTGACCAGCCACACTCAGGGCTCCACTCACAAAGCCATGGCCAGGGAGACCAGGGCACCACCCTGGCCAGTCTGAGGGCTGGCTGACCCCAGGGACAGTGTGCTGAGGCTGCAGGAGAGCCGAAGTGACACCCTGATCACACAGAGGGGAGCGAGCAGACCTGAAGAGCAGAGGGAATTCCCGGCAGAGGCACGAGCCTCTGCTTGAATAGCCCGGGGAATGGAAGGCTCACTACCTGGGGGGCCTGCCACCCCTCTGGGGACATCCAGCCCTGAGAACGGTTTCCCTGCCTCTGCTGGAATCTTGTTCCTGAAGCATCCTCTGGCCTTAGCCTCGTCCCCCTCTCCCCCCATAAAGCTCAGGAGAGGTTTGCCAAGCCCAGGTTTGCTTTCCTCCAGCCTGACTACCCAGGATGCTCTGCAGCCCCTTGATGTGTCCCTTCAGGCCCAAAGCAACCTGCCTGCCCCGAGAAGCCTGGGCCTGGAAGCACTTCCTGGAAGGGACACCTGCCGATGGCTTTCCATCCAGACACCAGGCCACAGACAGACACACCTCTTCAGAGTGACAAAGAATCAGGTTCCTGAAGTCACCAGAGTCTCTGGAAACCTCCAGAAGGAGGGAGTGGCTCCCTCCCCCTCTGCCACACCTGCCCCTGAGCACCTGCTTCTTTGCAACCCTAGCTCCTAGCTCCTGGATCCAAGTCCCACCTAGACTCATAAATTGAGGAACATTCTAGGAGAAAGGAGGCTCGCATCCTAGGCAGCCAAAAGACAAAACAAAAATCAACCCAAAAAATAAAAAAATAAAAAGACAAACGTCCGCTACAGCTTGGTCCTGCCCGCCCGCCTCCTTCCACGACCCAGCCCCGCCCCCCTGGGATTCAGTTTATCTGAAAACCGCAGTTACTGTAGCTCTGAGTCATGCCGACCTTGGGTCTACAGATCCACCTGCGTGAATCAAGTCAAAGAAACCAGCTGTTTAATTCAGGAAAAATGAGAGGCACATCTGAGCTTCTGGAGGTCCCCACTCCAGGCAGTTCCTCTGGCAGACAGCCCGGGGCGGCCACCGGCCGGGGTCAGCTAGCTGGCTCCTTCTGTCACAGCAGAGGGCTGAGACACGGGCTGCAGGGCGCACAGGAGGGGCTCCGGCCCCTCCCCTGGTGGCGGAGCAAGGAGCAAAGAGGGGGGTCGGAAGAGTTCCTCCAAGCCTGGCAGTTGTGCAGGCCGAGCGCGGTGGGCGAGCTCGCTCGGCGCGGGTGCGGCTTGGCCCGAGCCCACTGGGAGCCAGAACACCAGCCTTGTCTCCCTCCAGGCGTCATCAGGGCCGTCTTTCTGGGAGGCACCCTGATGGCATCACCAACCTGCTTAAAACTTTAAAAAGTCATAATTAAACATGCCGCCGAGTGAAAGAAGCCAGAAGCAAAGGGCCACAGACTGTCTGATTCACAGGGACGTCCAAAGCAGGGAAAATCTCAGGGAAGTCCAGGCGCACACGCCGGACACTGGCTAAGCCCACCCTCCCACCCCTTTTCTCCATGCCCAACCGCCTGCTGGTCCGCAAACGCTGTCCCTCCGTCTCCCGCCCATCCTCTGAGTGCCCACGGCTGCTGTCCGCCGGCCTTCACTCCAGTCCAAATGCCATCATCTCTTCCCAATGACTCGAGCAGCTTTCATGTGGCCTCCTCTGCCCTCAGCCCGAGTGATTTCCTCAAGTACCAACCTGGTCCTGCCAAACCCTTCAGGGTACCCCATGCCTCCCACAGGCCCCGCCAGCTGGTCCCACAGGCCCTGCTCCCGGCTCCCTCCCACCACAGGGCCTTTGCACATCTAGTCCATTCCTCTAGTTCATCCTCCAGAGCTCAGCTAAATCATTGGTTTCTCTGGGAAGTCTGAGACACTGTCCTCCCTGCAAGGTCAACTCCCCTGAGCTCCAAGGCCATCTCCTTTGCAGAACCCACCACTGTTAACATTTTACACTTGTTTTTGTCTCCTTCCTATGAGGATGTGAAACCTGCCCCAGTGAGATTGCATCTGATCTCTAATACCACTGCCTCCTTGGCCACCCGGCACAGAACCTACACAGAGTGGGCCATCAACAAACTGCTGAAAGAGAGGAGAAACTCTGTGTGCTGCCCCCTGCCTCGCGGCCAGGGCACCGCCTGGCCAGGTGACTTTGGGCCCCAAGTGCAGCCGCAGCCTCCCTCAACGTAGGCAGCATTTCAAACAGATGGTCTGTACGTTCCCTCTAAGGTCTAAATCCTGCGGCAGTTTCCCTGTCTCCTTGTGCCTGGCGTGGCTGACGGTGGCACCCAGCAGATCCGCACTTCACAGGTGAGCTGTTTTTACCCCGGGAGCTCTTGGGAATTCCTCCCGATCCCTGCTGTCCCGAATTCCCTCCAAATCAGTCTTGGATGGGAATCCTCTCTCAATTCCCTTTGAGGGATTTTTCCCCTTTTCAGCCCTCTTGCCTGACACCGAGTAGACCCGCTTGGTCTGACGACTCACACTCCTGCGGTTTCTTCCATCCTCGCCTCGTCTTCGATGGCAGTTCCAACAGCAGGTGCCAGAACGCCTGGCTTCATCTTCCGTGGTGCCTCCGCCTCTTTTCTGCGTCAGTCCCTGGGTGCCTCCATTCCGGCCTCCGGGAGAACCGCTCGGTTTGTAGAAGCTGCAGCTTGTGATTGTGCTCTTCAGCAAGGTCCTTCGTGCTGTTCAGGGCTTTTTTGTTGTTTTTTTTTTTTGGTTTTTTTGTTTTTTTTTTTGATAATCAAATATCTTAACTCCCAAACTCTGTAACTTCCCCTTTTTGGACTTCGTCCTGCAGCTCCTGAAGGTGGCAATGTTTATGTGTGTGTGATATTTAAAACCCTCTCCTGTTTGCCCCGTTAGCTTTACTTCTGCAGATGCTGGTTCTTCTGTTTGCCAGCTCTGGTGTTGTCGTCACTCACGAGCTGGGGAGCCCCGGTTGCCGGGTCAGCGTTGTGGCTGGGACTGCTGTCCCCTCTCCGGCTCGGGTCATGAAGCCTGCCCCCCCGATGACGGGGTAGGGGGCTGGGAGCTGGACGAGTTCCCCTCCTTCCTGCACCCCACCTCTCGGGGCCCAGCACTCACCCTCATGGATCCTGGAGGAGCACACAGCCCTGAGTCAGCAGGGCACACCACCTCCCACCTCTCCCACCCCGATTCTGGGCGGGGGCCCCCGCCCTCACAGTCGTCTTCTCCAGACGTTTCCGGGCTAGTGTTGGTTGCCTGTTTTCTTCACACCTTCCCACCCAGGAACCCCCAAGCTTTCCAGCTCACGAACGGCAAAGCTATCACACACCTATGCTGTTTCTGTCACCATTTCAGGGGAGTCCTGTGAGCAGGAGGAAAGCAAGGCATACGCGGTCTGCACACTTGGTTGGATCTTCTCCGAAGAATGTGCCAGAACCCAAGAGACAGGAGGAGACCCCCATGGAGGGTCACATCAGGCGCACGGTGGCAGGAGAGGGGGTTCTCCTCCTCTTCTGGGCCTTTTCAAGGATGGTCTGAGATGCACAGTTGAACTATTTATTCTTTACCATGGGACTCTCCAACCATGGTTACTTCCAATCCCAGTGAAACTGAGGTCAGGTAAGATACCAGGTCATCAGCGATGGCTGGGCCCCCAAAGCCAGGTCTCCCATTTCTCAAACCTCCTCCTTGCCCTGGACGCCTGCCGTCTATAAGGGCTCAGTTATTAGCATCACCTGGTCTGCTAACAGCCACCAGGCGTCTAGAAGACCCTCTCTGCAACCCACTGGCTGGGGGAGCAAACTGCCCCACCTTGCCAAGCCTCAGTCTCCTGACCTGCAAACAGGGGTCACAACCGCCTTGCTGGGCATTATGAGGCCCACTGAGGCAACACAGCTCAAGGAGGTTTGCACACAGCAGAGGATAATGACCTCAGAGCCACAGTCAGGGCCAGGCACTGCCACCCCAGAGCCACATCCAGGAGCATAGATTCCAGGGCATCCCAGAGTGGAGGCCAAATGGGCGGCTTCGGCATAGAGCCCAGACAGTGGACACCGGCTGGGTGCTGGACTCTACCCTAGAGCAAAGGCTAACAGCAGGGAAAGCCCCTATAGCAGAGCTGGGTCTCTGTGGAGCAGGGCAGTGGAGGTGGGCACCTCCCCAGCCCACCCATGCATGGCAGCTGTGTGGTTTGCATGAGATTGAACCCACTCTGAGCTCCAAGACTGGGTTCTGATGGGTCTAAACCAGTCACGATAACCTCAACTCCTTTCCCAGAGTTGTTTCCTAAGGCATGAGAAATAACTCCCAGTTAATGCAAGGCATTTCCCTGACCCAACAGTGACTGGCCAGCCAGAGCAAGAGGTAAGACTTCTGTTCACTCAGACCTTTTTCTTGCTCTAACCAACAAAGGATGCACGTGCAAAGCCTGGAACTCCTGCAGCTACTCTGTTGCCATGAGGCAATCCAGCCTGATGACAGCCCCAACACATAGAGGCAGGCAGAGCAAGAGAACTGCTGAAGTGTGGAACCAGAGACCTGGTTAAACTGCACTCTAAACCCACCTGCACCAATGCTCACCTGCCACCAGACTTTTCAGCTGAGTGAGCCACTTTGAGTGAAGTTTTCTGCTTCCTGTAACAATAGACCCTGAACTGAAAGAGAATCTCAAGAAGACCTGGGTCTGGTAACATGTAATAAGCCCTCTCTACCCAGTGTCTCCAGATTTCACCTTGGAAACACTTTTCCTTCTGGGTCTGCCACGTGGTCTGAACCAAGCGATCAATCAACGGCTCCATAAACTATCAGCTGAACAAGAAACCAGGGCCTGATGCAGGACATAGACTTGTCCAAGATCTCTCAGCTTGTTAGTGCCAAAGCCAGGATTCGAACTTGGGCCTTCCGAGCGCCAGGCTGTATGGCATTCATGAACAGGAATTCAGCCAGCTGGCCCACCCACCCTGACCGACTTGAACCGACTGCTAAATTGATACTTTGCAGAACATGTGTGTTTCCAATTGCAGAGCGTTGTCCTGACTTTGAAGCAGCACGCAGCCAACCCCTGATGTGGTGAAGGACGGAGATGGCTGGCCTGGTATGGAGGGATCCCAGAGGACGCTCCGCAGAGGCCCCAGGGCACCCACACCCTGGAAGGAGATCAGAAAGCAGCGTCTCTCCCAAGGCCGCAGGCTGCCGGCTCCCCCACTTGAAAAGGACCCCATATCAATTTCACTTTTTTTCCTTCTTGGTGCCTCCCTGATGAGACGATGTTAGAGATGAAAATAAATAGCTGTGTGGCTGGGGAAGTAGATAAATAGATAAATAAAGAATGGATTTGTTCCAGGAATGCCGGCCCTTTGTTTATCCCAGGAGCTGGAGGAGGGGTGGGTGTCCTTCCAACCACGCTGCCCATCTTCTCACCAAGGCGCTGGGGAGGGCACAGCGGTGAGGCCGGTCCTGTGCCTCACTCGCTCTCAGTCTTCTGGGTTACTCGAGGAATAAACAGACATCACCCAGTGTTCATATCAGGCAGCGAGGGGCAGGGAAGGAGAAGAGACTGGAGCAGGGTCACGCATTAGAGCTGCGACAGAAAGCAGGTCCATTGGGGCCCAAATACTGTCCTAGGAACCACAAAGAGCTCGCGGCTCACTTGGGGACAAAGGGCTCACTCAAATCCAAAGCTGGCATGGCATGATGTGGCCTCAGCCCCGACCCTCAGCAACTTCTCCCCAGACCCCACACTCCAGCCACACTGCCCCCAACACCCTGAACACCAAACCAACACCTTCATCCAGTTGGGACATCTTCCTGGCTCCTAGCATGGCTGGCTCCTCCCACCTTCTTGTCTGGGTTCCCCTGGGGGCTGGATCTCCCTGCTCCCACCCACTCTGCGGTCTGATGCCCATTGGTTGCCTTTACAACACTGGTGGGAGAGAAGCTGGTGAGACTGTAGCTCAGTGGGACAGTGGATGAATGAATGGTTTGATGGACGAATGGTTTGAAGGACGAATGGTTTTGATGGACGAATGGATAGATGGATGAATAAATGGTTGGATGAATGAATGGATGATCACCCACCTGTCCTCCTACTGCCTGGGGGCTCCTTGGAACGTGGTGTCAGCAGGTCCCAGCCCACCCTGATCCCCAACCATTCGACAGACATTCATGCACTTAAAAATGCATCATCAAACATTTCAGGCAAACATTTTTTTCCATCCAAGTTAGTGGAAGTTTCTATAAGTAACAGCAATCAGTGCTGGTCACTACAATGCTAATTGTGTGAATGTAACATACACGTAGACAATGATATTATTATACACGTACGTAAATACAGGAAAACCGCCCACCGGGCGCGGTACTCTCAGGGCAGTGCTTCCAAGTGTGGCTGCCGGCTCTGGAGACCCGGGTGTGTGATGAATCCCATCAGAGCACCAGCTGGGACCTACGCGCAGGGCTCGCCTCGTTCTGTCTTCTAATCACTGCACTCCTGAGCCCCTAGTGCCAGGGAGGCACCTCAGGGAGACCAAGGACCCCAGGCGGACCCCCTGGTCCAGGGGCCTTTCTAACCCCAAAATTGCACTTTTTCTCTTTGAATGTTGCAAATTAGCAAAACAAAATCAAGATTGTCTGAAGGTGTTTTCTTCAAACAGCATGTAACTTTGCCCATATTGAAGGCTGTATTTAGATTTGAGGTGCTTTACAGAGGGAACTGGCAGAGAGTGCAGGGGTGCTAAAAATCTCCCAGATTCTGAAGCCTGAGGCGCCCAGCCGTGCATCCGGTGGGCACGCAGTGAGTTATCACTGAGAGTTCCTGTGTTGTAGAAAAATGTGTTACAGCTCCATGTTACAGCTCAGTTGTGACAGCAACCTGGATCCAGGCGAGAGACCAAGCAGCACTTGGAGAGTTGGAGAACTCAGGTTTATTACACCAGCAGGCCCAGAAGAGTTAACACTCCAAGCTCTGGACCCAGCCCATAGGTTTACACAGGCTTTTAAGCTGCCAGTTGACACTTTGCAACATCATATGTAAATAAGGCATAACAAACGTTGACTAATTAGGAACAAGCTTTGTAGAAATGGACCAATCAGGAGGGAGAGAAATAACCAATCGGGAGTGAGGGAAATGGACCAATCAGGAGTGAGAGAAATAATCAATCAGGAGTGAGCTCCATGCAAATGAAGTACTACAAATGGACCAATCAGAAGTTAAGGAAAAGGACCAATCAGGAGTGATCTCAGGGAACCAATAGAATTATAGGGATAAGTTCCACTTTCCTAGAAGTAAGCCGTTTCAGAGGCAAAAAGTGAGACAGAGTCGCTGGGCCAGGGAAGCGGATGGTGCTGGCAGGAGAGTAGTGGCCCTGCCTAGGGGTCCTGCTGGTCTTTTTTATGGGGCTTCCCACCTCACCCGAGGTTTACCCACAGGGAGCACTTTGTCCCATCTCAGCCGGAAGGCAGTAGTTTGGGGGCACCTCAATCCTCTGGCCCAGAGCCCCCCCTAAAATCAACCCTTCCTGCCCTGACTCTCAGCAGGCAAACCTGCTTCCCTCCTGCCCCCTCCTGCTCCTGTAGAGAAAGGCGCTCGGGTCCCCACATCCCCCATTTCCTCTTTGAGACCCCCACAAAATCTTCCTCCTTCCTTGGCCTGGAGGGCCCCCGCCCCAGCAGAGCGGGGCTCCAGTACCCGGGCTCGCAGGGGCGCATTGCCAGCAGACGTGCTGTCTTCAGCCAGGCGGCTCTTAGTGTGAGACTTTGATGAAGGCACAAGGGAAAAGGAGGCAGGCTGGGATCCAGGGACCAGGACTCAAGTCCCTGCTGGGTCAGGGGGACCCAGACTCGAGTTCACCTCTGGCCCCTCTGGCCGAGCAACCACTGGCAGTTCACTCCCGCTGGTGTCCTTGGCTATAAAGCAGAGTGACCAGTGACCAGTGACCCTTGGCAGGGCTGCTGGGCAGGGCTGCGGGCTGTGAGGCAGGGAGTAACCTCTCAGATTACGTCGGAGGCATCCTTTTCAGCTACTTTTTAGGGCTCATCCCAGCACTGCCTTTCCCCACCTCGTCCCCAGCTTTCCCAGGACTGGTTTCTCTAGTCCCCACCACCACCCATCACAGGGCATCATGGGTGATGCACTTGTCTCTGCCCTGTCACTCACAGCTGGCATGGCCATCTGTCCCCTCCAGGGTAAGGACATGTCGCAGTCACATCTGTCTCTCTCTCAGGTCCCCACTCGAGTCTCTCCCAGGAGCTGCTCAGAGCCGGTTTCTGCAAGGAAGGAGTGAGGGGATGCGTGCATGAGTGAGTAAATGCTCTGATTCTTAAAGGAGCCCCAGGTGTAGAAAGAATCCTAGATCATTTCTGCCAAGGGAGAGATGGAGAGTGAAGAGGGTGATGGAGAAGGCCTTCGAATGCTGGTGGAATTCGTGGACACTGGGTTTGCTTTGAGGTGGCGTCCAGGCAGGTGCTAAATCCTCCATCTCAGGGTCAGAGGGTGAATTCTGATTCCTGCCCTCCGGGTCACCTGGGAGGGACAGTCCTAACGTCCCATTCACTTCAGAGACAAACAGAAGCCAAGTCCACATAGTCGAACCCTGGACACGACTGGTCAGTAAAGGTGGTGAGTCAGTGGGCTTCACTCAGCCTTGCAGCGCTGACCTGTCTGCTCCCTACATGGTGGTCCCGCCGGCTGCAGGGGCTCCCCTACTCCCACCCGAGCTCAGAGCCTGCAGCTCAGCCCTGGGAGCTGGGAAGGTGGCTAAGACCACATAAGGAAGGGGACCAGCCCCCAGTCCTTGGAGCAGCCCCCCTCATTTTCCCCTGGAGGTCAGAGATATTGAAAGGGTCTGGGGGGTAAGTGAGGAAGACCCTGCAGGTGTGCTTGGCCCCTGCTCTTTGAGATGAAACAGTCAGACTAGAGAACTCGGGGAGAGGAGGCAGGATTGGTAGGTACAAGCCAATCAGGAAACCCCCAGGCATCAGAATTCCTGCTGGTGGGCTCTGCCGGGGGCCGCACCACCGGGAGGGGGCAAAGAGGCTCCGAGCCTGCTGCGGCTCCAGCGCCCAGCACCCTGGGGAAGCAGCAGAGCAGCCGCCCCAGCTCCCAGGCAGCCCCCCGGAAGCCCAGCCAGGGGACTGAAGTCCCAGATTGGCTGAGCCCAGGGCCAGGGAGGTGAGGCGCCGGACCAGCCTCAGAGGAGGAAGCCGGGTCCTGACTTCAGCCACCCGCAGCATCTGCTGCCTGGTGAGTCCCACTTGTCCCCAGCCCCGACCCACCATCAGAACCAGCCGGCAGGCCGCATCTGTGTCCAAGACTCCAAGGGCCCCCGGTAGGCAGTGTGGCGTTACCCATGCAAGGTGACCCTCAGGGACTGGATTTGCCACATGGTGTGAAGGAAAGGGCACGTCCGCTGGGTTGGAGGGGGGACGCTTCACTGCGCTGCTTCCTTTGAGATTCTGGAGCCACGTGAATTCATCAGCCATTCAAAAAGTTAAACTTACAGGTTTGCAAAATCCGTACAGATGGACGATTGAGTTAAACAAACAGAAGACCCTTGTGGACGTCTCTGCAAGGCCTGAGTCTTGCCGGGTCCCATTTTAGAACCACCAACCAGTAGGCAGGAGCCTCAGAACGCAAGGCCCTGCCTGGGAGAAAATGAGGGGCTGGCACGTGAGGGGCCCCAAGGCCTGGAGCCGCCCTGGAAAGGATGTAGAAGGCGGGCAGGCAGGCTCTCTGCCTCTGGGGGACCCTGTGTGTCTGCACATCCCTCACCCTGACTGCGCCAGCCCCCTGAGACTGGAGCCCCCTCCCGCAGGGACATGACAGCTCCGTCTCAGACAGAAAACAGCTCGGCTGGAGCAACACCGGACTGGAGTCTCATAGAATGGACTGGAAGCCAGGGTAACCCCCTGCCCAGCCTCCACCAACAAATAAAAAGAATTGATCGGAAAGAGAGGCCTTTTTTTAAGCGCTGGCAGCCAGCTTCCTCCCTCTTTCCAGGGACCCAGCTCCCCTTCTGGGAAGCCAGCAGCTCACCCTGAAAGGAAAACTGCAGGCAGCCGCCCCAGCCCTGAGCTGGAGCCCAGGCGTCGGCCTGGCAGGGGGGCCCGGCAGCCCGGCTGCCCAACCCCGCGTCCCGGGCAGCTCCGTGGGAATCCCCTGGGGGCAGAGAGGGCCAGCGGAAGAGGCTGCTGGGTGCAAGGCAGGCTTTCTCTGGTTCCCATAGACTATCCCCTCAGGATTACCCAACCGAGCTCATCGGGCAAACCCATCTGGCCTCCGAGTAGGAAAATACCGCTCCTGTGATGCAATGCTTTGCAGACACTAAAGAAGTGTCTCTGGGGCCCAAGCCCCGCCCCCACTGCCCCCTCCCCCACCTGCCCCCTTCTCCCGCCCACTTTCTCCCGAACCACAACACACACACACACACACACACACACACACACACACACACACACACACACACACACACACACACACACACACACACACACACACACACACACACACACACCACCGGAGCCACCGTGCATGCGGGACAGTCTGCAGCCCAGAGCGCTGGGATAACTTCGCCGGGGGAGACCTCGCCTGCCAAACCCTGCCCCAGGCATAGCCCGGCCCCAACAGAAATCACGGGGAAAACCTGCGTCAGGTGACACCCCTACCGCAGTGCTCCAGCACAGGAGCCGACGGGCGGGGGTGGGAGGAGGGGTGGTCCGCTCAGGAGACGCTCATCTCCTAGAAACAGTTCTCAGGGCTTTGGTCTTACAAGTGAGTCGTGGAATCACATAATCAGGGATAGGAAAGGCAGTTTTGCCCGGGCCTCAACGCGAACCAGAACATTCCACTTTTAGGTTCATGGAATAATTACACCTTGGTTTTCCAGGTGAGGAAACTGAGGCCCAGAGAGGCAAAGTGATTCCTGCCCGGGCGTCCAGGAAGTGGGGGCCAGGCGGCAGGAGGACCAGGGTTTCCTGGCCGCGGTACCACATTGGAAATACGCTGAAAGCGTCCTTTGGTGACCAAATGGGACCGGCCAGGAGGAGAGAGAGCCACCTGGACTCCAGAGGAGGTGGGACCTGCTTAGGGCGCTGGCAGGTGAGCGGACCGATGGCTAACCTGGAGAGAGAGGGAAGGAGCTCCAGAGATGGAGGGGAGGGCCTCCAGATCCCGGGTGAGGAGTGAGGGCGGGGGCCTGCTAGACCGCTCTGAGCTGAAAACTGCTGGGATCAGGGTTCATTTTTCCATGCATCTCAACTCACAGCCACACCCTGAGAACAGGGTTCTCATGGAGCCACGCTGCCTGACCCATCATGCACACCTCTCACTATTCTGCTGAGACCCCCCCCACCCCGGCACCAGCACCACCCAGCTCCCCCCAGCCAGAGCTGCAGAGGCCAGAGCGCAGACGCGGGTCTGCTAACGACCCGCAGACTTTCCTCCCTGCTGTCGCTCTGCAGAAGAAATTGCTCCCAACAGCAGGGGAGAGGATGTTTGGACACCCTAAGAACCCCCTCGAAACTCCAGGGTCCTGGATTTCAAGCTGAGCTCAGTCCTTCTGGTGTTCAAGTTCATTCCATGTTGGCAAAACTCAACTTCCTGTTTACAAGGGGGCGAGCGGGGTGGGGCTGCGAGGAAAGCCTTCTGAGAGATTCCAAAGGCGGCTCAGACACCAGGGCTTCTAAAGCACGTGCATGAATTCAGTACAGATGAATCAGAAACACGAGGGTTACATTCCCCTTGGAATACACCCAGGTTTCATAATTAAACGAAAAATAACTTGGCAAATAGACGTGGAGTTTTGCTGAACCCAAAACATTTGAAAAGATGTTTGACTAATCCCAACGCTGGGTGTGGCCAGTCCTTTCTGCAAAAGGGCAGCGTTTACGGGGAGCAACTGCGGGCCACGCGCTGGAAACCCACAAGGCCCGCGGGCGTCCGCTGCTGTCCCCTCCCCTTGAACGTCTAGTGATCAAGTTCACCTAGGGAGGGAGGGGGATCTTTCCAAAGACCCCAGCTGACCACCCCACTGGGAGAGAGTTCTTGATTTTCCAGTTCAGAAACATCAGCAGTGTCTACTGGGGAGCTAATCCTGCAGGACTTTTAAAGAACAATTTTGGAAGATTAAACTTCAAGCCTCAAAGACTTTTGATTAACAACAATGGAAAAAAAACCCGAAAAACAAAAATAAAAACTTCCCGAGCAACAGTGCTATCACTGTGTAAACGAGGCCGATCCTCGTTGTCAGAAGGGTTCCAAGAAGACCTCGAGGGCACAGTCTGAAATATCACAATGGTTTCCAGGAAATTCCCTGCCAGTATCTGCAGCCCGGAAAGAACGAGCTGCCCTGGTCCCATTTCTGGGGCAAAGGCATCTCTCCACTCTGCGTTGGCCGCCAGCCGCGCCGTGTCTGTGCCTTTGCTCAGCACCTCCCTCCCTGGAGCCTTGTCTCTTCCTGCTGCCTGCAGGCGGCCAGGGATGGTTTGAACGGTTTCCCACGCTCCCTTCCCACCATGCCTCTGGGCTCAGGGTGCCATCTCTGCCACGTTTTTTAAGGTAGGTTTTTTTGAACTACCTGGTCACCAGCACTGCACACCCATATGCCCACAGGCACCAGCTCAGCAGACATGCTATGGCTGACTGTGTGCCAGAGACACTTGGACGGAAAGACACAGGCCCGGGTCCTTGAGCAACACAGAGCTGGCGGGGACCAACCCAACAGATCATTACAAACCACTGTAAGAAGTGGTGTGTACTCATTTGCCATCCACCCACCCACCCATCCATCCATCCACCCACCCATCCATCCATCCATCCACCCACTCACCCACCTATTCATCTATCCAATAATATTTATCAAGAAATAAATTAGTTTCCCAAAAGTAAATAAAATAACAGATTTTTCCTCACAGTTCTGGAAACCGGAAGTCCAAAACCAAGGTGCTGGCTGAGCCGTGCTCCTTTTGAAGGCTCGGCGGGGAGGACCCTTCTTGCCTCTGAGCGTCGGTGGTTGTTGGCAACCTTCAGTGTTACTCCAGTTGCAGCAGCATCACTCCAGTCTCTGCCTCCATAATCACATTGCTCTCTCCCTGTGTGTCTGGGACCAGATATTCCTTTCCTAACACGGACACAAGTTGTAATGGACTGAGGACCCACCTTCCTCCATTCTGTCCTCACCTTTACTTATTAGATCTGCAACCACCTGATTTCCAAACAGGGTCAACTTCTGAGGTTCTGGGAGGGACATGCATTTGTGGGGAACACTATTCAACCCAGTACAAGAATGTTCTAGAAGCAGTGTTCAGGTCTCTGTCTCCATGGAGCTTGCATTTCTGGTAGAGAGAGAGATTTAAAAATAAATAAATAAACATTTAGTAGAATGTCCAGCAGACACAAGGACCATGAAGAGAAGTAACCAGGGAAGGGGGATCCAGCGCCTTGGCGTTGCCACTGCCTACAGCTCAGACAGGCCTCCTGAGGTGACAACTGCAGAGGGGGAGCCGAGTGACTATCGTGGGGTGGGGGAGACTGCTCGGGCAGAGGGAGAACCATGTAAACAGTCTGAATCAGAAATGTGCACGGATTCCCCAGGGGCCAGCAAGGGGGCCAGCGACTGGCATGGATGGAGCTGCTGGAGGACCAGGGATGGGCGGCAGGCTGGCCCCGCCAAAGCCCAGAGCGCATGCACCTTCCTGGCCACACCAGGGACTTGGGACTTACACGTGGGTTTCAGGGAGCTTTATCTCCATTCTCTTGTTTCAGTCTCAAAATAATCCTGCGAGCGCGGGTATGATGGTCCTGCCCGGAAATGTAGGTATCAAATCGGTGCACTGGAAGCGAGCTCCAGCCCAGCACTGAGACGGGTGCAGGGCCCGTGAGGGCTGCCCTGTGACCTCCCGCGCTCTCTCTCCTGCCAGCAAACAGCGGGGCTGCCCTGCCCCACCTGCGTGAAGTTAGGCGTGGCCATGTGACTTGCTTCCACCAAAAGAATGAGACAGGCATGACACATGCCAATCTCAGGTGGCGGCTCTAATAAGAGCCAGAGTGCGCTGTGCCACGGCGGCCACCGGGTCAGCTGTGTCCAGGGGCGGAGCCAGCAGGGCTCTGGAGCAGGGCCCCGCGCAGCCAGGAATGACTTGCGTCTCTAACTTGCTTATTTCCACAGCATCCCCGACCCTGTCCTAATGGATAGAGAAAGGCACTGCTAGTCACCCTCCCATCATCCCTTCTCCTCCCGCCCTCACAGGAAGAACTCCAGGACCACTCTGAGCCGTGGTGCGCTCCATGTCCTCGCTCCTAGGAGCGGCCCGGCCACGCAGGTCTGGACAAGGAAGAGCCACACTGTGTGGAACTTTTGGGAAAGAGCTTTAAAAGACACATCACATTCTCAGCACAGGAAGCACATGGGATGCTGGAGGTGGGAGCTGTTCACGAGAACGGCTGAGGAAGAGGCCAAAGATCCCTGAGTCGTGATGGGCGGGCGGTGGCTCCTGCAGCCTCGCACCGTGAGGTCCTGCCTCCGAGCTTCAGTGCGGGGCTGGGCACTCACGCTGAAGCCAGACTGTCCAGCTTCAAATCCTGCCCCCACCACCTGCCAGCTCTGTGAACTTGGCCCAAAAACGTACCCTCAGTGTCCTTATCTGAAAAAAAAAAAATGGAATGAGGTAGTTATGAGAGCAACACATTACCCCGAAGCTGTCGTGAGAATTAAATTCAGTACCACACGCGGAGCGCTCGGGGCAGCGCTCAGCACGGAGGAGCCCCTGCGGAAGTGTTAGCTGCTGCCGTTCGGTTGTCACACGAGACAAAAGCTAATTTCCTACTTTGTCAGGCCACTATACAGCAGATTCTCTGTTAAGCATGGCTGAAACTATTCTTACTTGAACTATCAGTGTTTGTGCAGACAAATGTCAACTGGTTTACCGACAGAGGTTTTCATTTTTTAAAATTCATTTTAACAGTGGTTTCTCGCTGTCTCTGTTCCACCTCCAGAGACTGGGACTGAGATACACAGTTAGTTCCACGGGCTGTCACCGGAGAAGGACAACTTCTGCGATATACCGCGTTTTGTCGCCTCTGGTGCTGCAAATAAACGGATTTCCTCTGGTGCCTGGTCCCCTCCTGCATGCTTCCAGTTTGGGAAGTTTCCAGCTCCTGTCCTGAGCCTCTGGCTTCCCCCAGGGCAGTGGTGGCCAGGGTGAAACAGACAAGAGCCACGCGTTTGCATCCTGGCTCTGCTCTTGAACGGTAGCATGATGTTGGGTCCAAGGAGGGGGTTGATTACACTCCTAAAAAGGATATGTTGAAGCCCTCAGCCCTCATACCTGTGGATGCGGCGTTATTTGGAAATAAAGTCTTGGAAGATGTGCTCTAGTTAAGATGAGGTCTTATGGGATTAGCATGGGCCCCAAATGCAAATACTGGTGTTCTTATAAGAAGAAGGAAATTTGGGGACACATGGAAGGAAGCCCTGAGAAGACAGAGGCAGAGGCTGGAGGGATGTGGCTACAAACCAAGGAGCATCAAGGACTGCTGGCGGCCACCAGAAGCTGAGAGAGACGCATGAGCTTCCAGAAGGAAGCAACCTCACCGACATTTTGATTTTGGATTTCTGGCCTCCAGATCCATGAGAGAATACATTTCTGTTGTTCTAAGCCATCCAGTTTCTTGGTACCTTCTTACAGCAGCTCCAGGAAACCCATGCAGGACCCCGTATCGTCGTCTGTAGAGGAACAGTAACACCCTGTTCAGCACCACCCTGGAGGCCTCCTCAAGCACCACCCCAAGGGGACAGCAGCCTGCGTCATCTACCAGGGCTGGCAGCTGTCCTGGTCCAGGTCCTGCATCAGCATCACCCGGAAGCTTGTTAGGAATGCCCCACAGGTACCCACTGAGCCAGAATCTTTGAGACGAGATCCCCAAGAAGTTCCTCTGCACAGTAAAGCTTGAGAAGCACTCCTCTAGAAGGCAGAGCCCAAGGCAGGACCCCAGAACTGATTCTTGATGAGCAAGGTGCAAGGTAGGGTGGCAGGAGTGAAAGGAAAGGGCGTGAAGCAAGGCCAGGTGCCCAGGGCAGGTGGGCCTGGTGCAGAAACACACCAGACGTCTGGGCAGGAACCACACCTGGAAGTGGCTCCCATCTCTCGTTTCCCACTCCTCAAAGTCTACCCCACGGTGGGGGTGGGAGAGGATTAGGAGCAACTTACTCAGTGTGCACAGGTTTCCTCTGAGGATGAAGATAGTGGTGGTGGCTACACAGTGTTGTGGATATACGGCAGGCCACTGAACTGCTTACTTTAAAATGGTTGGTTTTATGCTCTGTGAATTTACAAAGTTCACCCCATGGGATATTAACCTCTCTGGCACTTCTGGGTGGCCTCGTCAGACGTCTCCCTCCAGAGAGCCATCAGGATGCCTGACTCCTACAACCTGCGGTGTGGAGTTTGGGTACCACCAGGAAGAGAAAGGAGGTGGTGGAGAAACTCTGAAAAGGCACAGGATAGAACCCCTTGTTGGATGATGATTTTCTTATTTTCATCATTCTTCTCTGCAAACATTACACCAGCTTTGGAGGGGGTCTGGCCAGGCTCAGATGGTCTACCCAGGACCATTCTCACCCACCTAGGGGAAAGCAGACCACCCGGAGAAAAAGAACTGTCTACACACCTGCGAGAAAGGTAGCAAATGTCCCTTCCCATCCAGCCCCAGGGGGCCTTTGTGTTACCGCATTGCAGCGCGGGGTTAGCCACACCATCCTAAACCGAAGGACCCTGCAGGAGAGTCCGGGTGGCAGTGGAGGCAGGACTCCTATGGATACGAAGAGTTCCCATGTGTAAAACTAGGGAAGCACGTGGGCTTTGGAGTCAGAAGCCCTTGGTTCAAGTCTTGTCTGCCACTCTCTGCGTGGGTCGCCTTGGGCAGGTCACCTGGCTGTTCTGAGTTTCAACTTCTCTTTGAAATGGAATTGGTATCCACATAAACAGGGCTGTTGGAGGGAACGGCAGTAGATGCAACTTCAAACTCAGCCTCAAAAAATTCCTATTAAGTTTCCAGGAAAATTAATAGCTCACAGTAAAAAAATTATAAAACACTAGAATAAAAGTCAGCAGAAATAAACAATGGTAGGATCAAACCTATAAAGATTTCAAACTTGAAATTATCAAACATAAGAAATAATACAAATATGTTTAATATGTTTAAAGAAATAAAAGAGAAGATTGAAAGGTAATTGGGGGAAAAAAACTGTAAATAACAACCAAGGAGACTTGAAAAAGTATGTAGAGAATTTCTAGAAAAAATATAGTTAATAAAATTAAAAGGTTTTTGAACGTTGAGTAGCTATTTTCATTTCAAACAAGGCAGACTTTGGAGCAGAGAAAGTATTCAGCATAAAAAGGGACGTTACATAATGATTAAAAAAAAACAAAGGACCAATTAACCATTAACGTAACAACCCTAAATGTGTAAGCACCTAACAGCAGAGCTTCAAAACACACAAAGCAAAAACTTATGGAACTGAAAAAGGGAAGTAGGTAAGTCCACAGAATTGAAGGCTTCAACACTCCTCTCTCAACAATTGAACTAATAGAAAATCAGCAGGGATAGAAAGAACTAAAAAATACCATTAAAATCTAAATCTGATAGACATTTAGAACATTCTACCCTATGGAGCAGAAAATATTATTTTCAAGGTCACATTCACCATGACAGATCATATCTTGGATCATAAAACAAATCTTAACAAATTTATAAGAATTTAAATCATACAAAGTTTTTCCTACCATGCAATTAAACTGAAAAGATAAGAGAAAAACACCCAAGCATTTGGAAATTGAACAGCATGCTTCAAAATAATCAATGAATAAAAAAGAAAGTCTCAATGAAAAGTAGAAAACATTTTAAACTGAACAAAAATTAAAATACAACATATAAAAATTTGTGAGATTCACCTAGAGCAGTGCTGAGAAGGAAATTTATAGTATTAAATACTTATATAAGAAAGATCTCAAATTAACATCTAAGCTTTTTCTCCTAAGCAACTAGAAAAGGAACCGCAAAGTAAACCCAAAGGAAGCAGGAGAAAGGAAATAATTAGGACAAGAACAGAAATCAATGAATTTTAACACAGAAAAGCAAAAGAAAAAAAGCAATAAAACCAAAGAAAAGAGAAATAAAATTGATGATGCTTTAGCAAGACAAAGAAAAAGAAGACTCCATAGACATCAAAAGTCTAACAAAGGAACACTATGAACAATCCTACTTACATAAATTCCAGCTCTTAGATGAAATAAATTCCTCAAAAGCGGCAAACTACCAGAATTCATCCAAGAGGAAACAGATAACTTGAATAGCCTTATAATTATTAAATATAATTATTAATTCACATTTTAAGTTTTTTTCCCCAAAACTAAACCCCCAGACCTAGATGACTTCACTGGCTAATTCTACCAAACATCTAAAGAAGAAATAACACCAATTACACACAATATGTCCCAAAAAATAAAACAGGAGAGACTGCTTCTCAACACAGTTTATAAGGTTAGAATTGCCCCAATACCAAAACTAAACAAAGACTGTACAAAATAAGGAAAATGGGAAAATATTAGCAAGTAGAGTTCAGGAATATACAAAAATAATAATACACCACCACTCAGTAGGGTTTATCCTGGGAATTCAAGGCTAGTTCAATACTTAAAAAGCAGTCAATGGAATCTACTGTATCAACATTCTAAAAAGAATAACTGCATGATCATTTCAAGTGATACAGAAAAAACATTTGACAAATTCAGCATCTATTCATGATAAAATTCTCAGCAAACCTCAAAGAGAAGGGAACTTCCTTAATCTGACAAAGGGCAGCTACAAAAATTCTACAACCAGTATCACACTGTACAGGGCACAACTTTCTCCAAAAGGTTGTGTACAAGACAAAGACATCTACTCTCACCACTTCTATTCAACATCATAGTAGAAATCTTGGCCATTACAATAGGCAAACCAAAAGAAATAAGAGGCATACAGACTGGAAAGAAAGAAATAAAACTGTCCCTATTCTCAGACAGCATGGCCACCTACATAGAAAATCCCGAGAAATTTACAGCAACAACAACAACAGAAACCCGTAGAACTATTAACTGTTTAGCAAGGTCATAAGATACAAGGTCAATCCACAAAAACCAATCATATTTCTAATTATTAGCAATGCACAACTGAACACTAAAAAATTTTAAACAATATGATTTATAGTAACTCCTAAAAAAGATAAACACTTAGGTACAAATATAAGAAAATGTACATCATCATTATGCTGTAAACTGTGAAATGGGGATGAAAGAAAGAAATAAAAACATCTAAATAAATAGAGAAATGACTTGTTCATGAATTGGAACACAATAAAGGTGTCAATTCTTCCAAATTGATCTATAGATTTAATGCAATTCCAAACAAGATCCTAGCATGACTTTTGTAGATACAGGCAAATTTATTCTAATACTTACATGAAAGGCAAAAGAAATAAAAAGGTAAAAAAAAAACTTTAAAAACAAGAATAAAGTTGGAGGACTTGTATTACCCAATTTCAAGATACACTACAAAACTACAGTAATCAAGACAATGTGGTATTGGCCAAAGATTGGTGACATAGATCAATGGAACAGAACAGAAATCCCAGAAATACACCCACATAAAATATGACCAAATGATTTTTAACGAAGGTGCAAAAACATCCAATGGAGAAAGGACAGTCTTTTCGACGAGTGGTGCATAACATCCACATGCAAAAAGATAAAGTTCAAAACAAAACTTCATACTTTATCCAAAAGTTAACTCAAAGTGGATTGTAGACCACATAATACACAAAACACATTTCATAAAACTATTTCATAAAATACATTTCATAAAACATTTCATAAAATTTTGACATCTTCACCAAAAAAAAAAAAAAAGAGAACCTCTTTGTGACTCAGTTAGGCAAGGAGTTCCTAGACGTGACACCGAATGCATAATCATAAGAGAAAAAGATGAAACATTGGAATTCAGTAAAAGCAGAAACATTTGCTCTGAGGACGATAGTCTTTAAAAAATGAAATGACAAACTACATACTGAGAAAAAATATTGGCAAATCATATGTCCAACAAAGGACTTGTATCCAGAATATATGAAGAACTTTCAAAGCCCAAGAGTAAGAAAACAAACAAGTAAATTAAAATATGTGCTCAAGGCTTCAACAGTCACTTCACCAAGGAGGGTTATACAGATGGCAAGTAAGTGCATAAAAGTTACTCAACACCACCTGCCACTAAAGGAATACAGACTAAAATAATGATGATGAACACTCTGGTTTCTCTTCAGCCCATGTACATCTTTTGCCTTTTAAAACCACAATGCGATATCTCTACACACCTATAAGAAGAATTAAGATTAAAAAATATGATATTAAGGGCTGACAAGGGTGTCGAGCAATTGAAATTTTCACATGTTGTTTGTGAGAATGCAAAATGATACAGCCAACCTGAAAACATTTTGAGCAGCTTCTTACAAAGTCAAACATACACTTAACCATACAATCCAGTAATCCCACTCTTGGGTATTTATCCTAGAGAATAGAAAAGTTATGTGCACACAAAAATTACATGCAAATGTTTACCGCAGCTCTTCTCGTGATTGCCAAACCTGGAAACAACTAAAATGTCCTTCAGCAGGGGAATGGATGAACGAACTCTGGGACGTCCAGACAATGGATACTGGGTCAGCAATAAAAAGGAAGGGCTTGCAATAATTTCAGTGGTTCTCAAAGATATTATGGTGAGTTAAAGAAGCTAGTCTAAAAACATTATCTACTGTACGGTTTCATTTATAGAGCATTCTATAAGTGACAAAATTAGAGCAATGGAGAACAGATCAGGGTAGGGACAGACCATGATCATAAAGGAATAGCATGAGGGAGTCATGGCGGGTGACGGACTGTTCTGAGTCCTGACTGCGATAGTGGTCACGTGAATCTACATGTGTTAAAATTCACAGAACTGTACTTCCTCCCCAATAAAAGTAATTTTAAAAATAAAAAATAGAAATGTATGAAAGTATTAAACAACTTATTTGACATAGGTGAAGAAAGACTTAAAAATAAACAAATAAATAATTTTTTTAAAAAAGAAAGACTTAGTGAAGAAATTATCCAGAATGCAGCACAGAGAAAGGAAACAGAAATACGAAAGAATCCAATAAAAGGCACAGAGGAAAGAGTGAGAAAGTCTAACATTCTGCTTAATTGGGGATCAAAGGAAGACAACAGAAGGAATGGAGAAAACAGAATATTCAAAGAGATAATGGCTTTTGGAAAACACAACAAGAAAAGTAAAATAAACTCACAGCAGATACATCATAGTAATATGTCAGCACAGCAAATTCTAAAAGTATCCAAAGAGAAAGATCATTTACAAAAGACCAATCATTTTATTAGCCATTGTCTTCTTGATGACAAAAATGAAAGTCAGAAGTGAGTAGTGCTGTAAACTGTATAATCCCTAAACAGGTCGACTTATGAATCCCCAGAACCTACGAACATGTGACCTTACATGGATGGTAAAAGGAACTTTTTAGGTATGATTAGGTTACAGATCTTGAGCTGGGGAGATTATCCTGGATTATCTTAGCAGGTCCAATGTATTCAAAAGTGTCGAGGGAGGCGGAAGGAGCTGTGACTACGGACTAGAAGGCAGAGATAGGAGTGATGCAGCCACAAATCATGGAATACCAGCAGCCCCTAGAACCTGGAAGAGTCAAAGAGTGCATTCTCCCCTAGCACCTCCAGAAGGAGCACGTCCCTGCTAACACCTTGATTTTAGCCTGATGAGCCTCATTTCAGACATCTGACCACTAGAACTACATAAGAGAGTAAGTGCGTGTTGTTTTAAGCCACTAAAACAATTTGTTACGGCAGCAATGGGAAACTAATACAAATATCGTCACTGTATTAAGAGAACGTAACTGTCAAACCTAGAATTTTATACCTGGAAAAACTATCTTTCAAGGACATGAACTAAGTAAAGACATTTTCAGATAATTAAAAATTGAGAGAGTTTAAAATCAAGATACCCTTGATGGAAGGAAGTTCTACAAGATGAACTTCAAGCAGAAGAAAAATTATTCCAGAAGTTAAGATTTGGGATACAATAAGAAAGACTGAGCAAGTGGGTAAATTCTAAACATGTGGGTAAATTTAATCAAATGTTGACTACATGAAATAACAACAACATCTAATTTTGGGAGGGGGATGTGGAAAAAACTAAAATACTGCATAATAATAGCACATGAATTGGAAGGTGTGATTAAAATGAAGGATGAGCTGAGCTCTTTGTATTATTTGGGAGGAAGATAAAGTTTCTGTTATCTGTTATACTGTTTAATGGAGACCTTCCCAAATGTAAGGACACAGAAAGAATGTAAATCAAAGAATGGAAAAGTATATACCCTGATCTCAATGCCCTTAAATTAGAAATCAGTAGCAAAAAGATAACCAGGGGAAAAAAAAAAAAAAACCATGTGTTTACAAATTAGAAAGCATGCATCTAAAGGACTCAGAGGGCAAGGAAAAAACAGAGTGGAATTTTTAAAATACCTAGAACTGCTGAATTTAAAAAAAAAAAAGATTCCATTATCACAAATTATCAAGTGGAGCATGACTGACTGTGTCTCTTCCAAATTTATATGTTGAAGCCCTAATCCGCAACATGATGATATTTGGAGACCAGCTTTTGGGAGGTAAATAGGTTTAGGTGAGACAATGAGGGTGGAGCCCCAGGATGGGATTTACACCCTTATAAGAAGGGGAAGAAGCCAGAGCTCTTTCCTTCTCCACCAAGCTAGGACACAGCAAGAAGGCTGCCACCTACAAATCAGGGGGAAAACTCTCACCAGGAACCAAATTTGCTGGCACCTTGATCTTGGACCTCTAGCCTCCAGAACTGTGAGAAATACATTTCTTTTATTTAAGCCACTCATCTATGGCATTTTGTTATGTGAGCTAATCATGACATGGTATCTGCAATACTTAAAAGGAAATTTAGAGTCCCAAATATTTAGTAATAAGTCACATTCAAGTTGCATTTATCTCAGTGATACAAGATTGGTTTTTAAAAAAATCTATTAATGTAATTTACCACGTAACTGACCAAAGGAGAAAAATAAAATGATTGTTTTAATAAATGCAAAAAATAAGCATTCAATAAAATTCAATATCCAATCGTGGTTTAAAAAAAAATCTTAGCAAAATAGGAATAGAAGGGAACTTCTTTAATCTGATAAACAGCATCTATCAAAAACAGCTCAGATAATCATCATACTTAATGGAGAAATGCTGATCAAGTATCATACACATCTATATAACATCAAACTTGAGGTCATAACCTATGCAATAAGACGTGAAAAAGAAATATAAAGGAAGAAAGGTAGAGAGAAAATTATTACTAGTCACAGATGAAAATATTGTCTACATGAAAAACCCAAACATAACCTGTAGAAATTACTAATAAGAAAGTTAAATAGGTGTGGACACAAAACCAATACACAAAATTCAAATGCATTCCTATAAAGCAGCAACAACTTATTATAAAACAGAGATCTTACAGGTGCCGTTTATAATAGCAACAAAAACAAACAAAAATGATATATACATATACTTAAATAACCCAGGAGTAAATATAATAAAAAGGTATCTATATGTGGCATGTTTTAGATAAAAGACTCAATGTCATAAAGGTGTTGTTTCTCCTCAAAAGTGTGTATAGGTTCAATGCAGTTCTGGGACAAGACAAGATGATACTTAATGCTTCTTTAATGTGTTTCAGTGACATTTGGTCATTTTAACCATAAAGGGATTTTTATACATCTGCCTTGGGACCCTGAACAAGGGCCGAGTTTCCTCACTTGAGGAACAAAAGGATAGGAACTGATGACTTTTAAGTCTCTTCCTTCGCTGAAATCCCAGGATCTCTGTGGCTCTCAGGAGGCGAGCCTGAGACATACAACGGTTCTCTGCTGTCCCTCCTCTGCACTGCCCACCTGAGAGAAAGGAAGCAATAAGCCAGGCTGGGAATGGGTCTGAAACTCCACCCCGAAACCTTGATTTCTAACAGGAGGAAAATGCAAGCAAATCACGACATGTCCGGAACATTATGTAATCATTGCAAATGGCTTTTAAGAGATTACATAAACATGGAAATATTCATGACAGGTTAAGTGGGGGGAAATTGCACATATACTGTAATTACAATTCTAATGCAAAGACGAGCTCCAGGATGCCAGGCTGCCCGGACTGCTAGTTTCACCTGAAGACATGTTTTGGTTGGCCTCCTCTTTATTTTTAATTCTCATTGTTGGATAACATTTAAAAGTCTGGGGATTTCACATAAATGTCTAGATTTCTAGGGGTTTTTTTGTAATATGTAAAGATCAGGCAACACTGGGCCAAGTTCCCACATGGCAAAGAGTGGCAGGAGCTGCACTGGGTGCCCCTCAGAAGCCACCTCATGCTGTCTTGCTGGCCAACTCCCTGCCTTCCCTCATTCCACGTGAGTGTATGATACCTGAATTGTGATGTGTTTCCATGTTTCATTCATGCTCTTCCCTTTGCCTGAAACACCCTTCCATTTTTCTCACCTGGCAAGCTCTTGACCATTCTTGAAGCCTGAGCACAAGGGGCATTTCTGCCAGGACATCTGGCCTCCACCATGCTTTTCCTACAGGAGATACAAAACTCCTTTCATGTGAGGCAGTTCTTGTCACAGCCAGACCTAGGGATTCTTACTTTTAAAACAAATTCATTGAGATAAAATTCATATATCACACAGCTCCCCATTTAAAAGCATACAATTCAATGGCTTTTGGTGTATTTGCTGAGTTGCACATCCTTCATCACTGTGAATTTTAGAACATTCTGTGGATCCATCATCCGTTGATGGACACTGGGCCTGTTTTCACTTCTTGACGATTGTCATCTTGCTGCTGTGGACGTATACATATAGGCTTTTGTGAGAACACGTGGTTTCATTTCTCTTCGGACTACATCCAGGAGTAGAAGAGCTGGGTCATATGACGACTCTACGTTTAACTGTTTGAGGACAGCACCTCCCTTCACACTCCCACCAATGGCACACGAGGGTTCCAATTTCTCCACATCCTTGTCAACACTTGTGATTATCCATTTTTATGATTCTAGCTGTCCTGACAGGGGTGAAGTAATCACTTGCATTTGCTTTACATTTCCCTGATGGCTAATAGGACCCTTCCATGTTGCTGCAAATGGCATTATTTCATTTTTTATGGCTGAGTAATATTCCATTGTATATATACACCACATCTTCTTTATCCAGCCACCTGTCAATGGACATTTATGTTGTTTCCATGTCTTGGCTTTTGTATATAGTGCTGCTATGAACACTGGGGTGCATGTGTTTTTTCGAATTAGAGTTTTCTCTGGATATATGCCCAGGAATGGGATTGCTGGATCATATGGTAAGTCTATTCTTAGTTTTTTAAGGAAACTCCATACTGTTTTCCATGGTGACTGCACCAATTTACATTCCCGCCAACAGTGTAGGAGGGTTCCCTTTTCTCCACACCCTCTCCAGCATTTATTATTCATAGACTTTTTAATGATGGCCACTCTGACTGGTATAGGTGATACCTCATTGTAGTTTTGATTTGCATTTCTCTAATAATTAGCAATATTTTAATATGCATGTTTTAATACGCCTGTTGGCCACATGAAAGGATGTCTTCTTTGGAGAAATGTCTATTTAGGTCTCCTGCCCATTTTTGGATTGGATTGTTTGGGGGTTTTTTATATTAAGCTAGGACGCCAGAATTTTAAAGCAGCACAGGGCTCGGTCCTGGTCCTGTCTGTGTCTGAGGAAGCAGGGTATGGTTCTGAGAGCTCTTGCCGAGGCTGAGATGCCCGTGTTATGAAGGAACCTAACACCTCTTGCTCTGACAAAGTCAGAAAAGCACCACGTGGAGGTCCAGCTGCCCTTCCTGTAGGCACTCAAGAACTTGATAGGATAGTTCCACCTGCGCAGCCACTGTCCCCCTCATTCTCCAGCTGGAGGACCCTGGAGGCAGAGATGTGCCCAGTTTCCTGTGGTTTGCCAGGCTAGGGGGCAGCCCATTTCTAGGAAGAGACAGACCCACCCCTGGAAATCGTCTGCCAAGCTGGTTCTGGGGCACTGAGTTGACCCGATGACCATTTGTTGTCCAAATTCTACACTCGCCAGTGGGTTCTCTGAAAGCTGGTCTCCGTGGCCATGGGCCCAGGAGGCCCGAGGAGGAGGACTCCTAGCAGAGGAGCGGAGGGTGCCCGGCCCTCCCCTCCCTCTGGTCTGTGCGCTCCCAGGGCTGTCCTGGGGCAATCATTCCACAAATGCCCAAGGGAGAAAATAAATGATTTTCCTGCTGTCTGTTAAGGAACACGCTTGCAAATCGGTGGAGGGCTTAGCTATGCACTTTAATCTCAGCTTTCAGCTCGCTCACACAGCCGCTCTGCCCGCCAGCAACGGGGGCCCCCGGGATCCTCGTGAACCCCCCCAGAATATTTTGACAGGCGTGACTCACAAACGTCTCTTTGCTTGAAATCCTTTATGCTCATTCTGATTACGTGTTATTAAAATAAGTACAGTGAGAGGCTTGGCATCTATTTTAATCAACGGTTTGAAGTCCTGTAAATAAGTTTGATGTTCTGAACAATGCATTACTTTTCACATAAATGATTCAAATGTAATTATTCTGGCCATCCAACTCAAAATGCAGTTTGAACCTTTGTTTTGAGGGTTTTTTCCCCAAACATGTTGAGCCTTATCTTACTCTCTTGTTTTATTTTAAAAATAACAATGCTTTTCCTGGCAGTTTCCATCTTATAGCAAATCAAATCGCTCCAGTAGAGCGTCAACATAGGGCCCCGGCACAATTACCCTCAGAAAAAACGTGTGCGGTCAGTTAACCTGATCCATAGGGAACCAGTATCAGGTGAAGCCCTGTGCAAACTCTGGCAGAAACACGGTAAGCAAGAGCCATGTGTTTCCTGACTATGAGAGCCAGGACCCTGGCTCTGGGACTCCCAGATGGTTGAGTTGTCCTTGTCCTCGAGAAATAAATGATCTATATAGATGGCCAGTAGACACACGAAAAAAATGCTCAGTATCGCTAATTATTAGAGAGATGCAAATCAAAACTACAACGAGCAACCTAAATGTCCATTAACAGATGACTCGATAAAGAAGATGTGTTATATATATACAATGGAATACTACTCAGCCATAAAAAAGAATAAAATAATTCCTTTTGCAGCAGCATGGATGGACCTGGAGATAGTCATTCTAAGTGATGTAAGCCAGAAAGAGAAAGAAAAATACCATATGAGATCACTTATATGTGGAATCTAAAAAAAAATGACACAAATAAATTTATTTACAAAACAGAGGCAGACTCACAGACATAGAAAACAAACTTATGGTTACAAGGAGGGGAAGAAGGGGAGGGATAAATTGGAAGTTCAAGATTTACAGGTACTAACTACTATATATAAAACAGATAAACAGCAGGTCCTCCTGTATTGCACAGTGAACTATATTCAATATCTCATAATAACCTATAATGAAAAAGAGTAAGAAAAGGAATCTGTACGTATATGTATAACTGAATCACTGTGCTGTACACCAGAAACTAACACAACACTGTAAATCAACTACACTTCAGTTTGAAAAAAGAAAGCAAGCAAGCTCTAATGGGGAAGATCGCCAAGGAAGTCCATGAGGGCACGTGTTGAGAGGTGCCGCCTCTGCCTGCGCGCATGCCCGGGGCGGCGGTGCTATTAACTGGGGTGGACGCAGCAGGGGAGGGGAGGCCCTCCCACGAGAGGCTGCTCCAACTGTCCGTCTCCCCTCTGGAGAGGGCTTCTGGCAGGCTGAGGTGTCCTGGTTGGCTCTGCTTTTTTTTTTTTTTTTTTTGCCAGCATATTCCCAGGTATTAGAACAGTGCCAGGGGTCTTTTAGGTAATATATAGATGAATGAATGAATGAGTGAATGAGAGTTTGCCACCAAAAAACAAGGAAGAAGGAAGAGGACCTACCCAACAGAGGAAGCTGCATGTGCTGAGACAAAAACCAGGTAGAAGATGGGACTGCGAGGGGCCAGGATGCACATGCAGGGGCTCGGAAGGGGCTGGGAGGCAGGGCTCTGTGCTCAGGGCCAGGGTAGCGGGCTTATAGCCTTCATCCTCCCCCACGAGGCCAACAGTTTCCAAACCTGCGTTTAGCTGTGGAACCGTCTTCAGGAAAAGCTTCCCAAGTACTACGAGCAACAGGAGAAAAAACACTGGGGGGAGGGCGTAGCTCAGTGGTAGAGTGTGTGCTTAGCATGCACGAGGTCCTGGGTTCAGTCCCCAGTCCCTCCACTTAAAAAATAAATAAATAAACCTAATTACCTCCCACCTCATGCAAAAACATACATAAATAAAGAGAGAGAGAGAGAGAAATAGTTAAATTAGACTTCATCAGAAAGAAAACTTTTGTCTTTCAAGAAAGTGAAAAGACAGCCCACAGAATGGGAGAACGGATGTGCAGATGGTGTTTCCGTTCAGGGTCTCCTGTCTAGAATATACAAAGAATTCACACAACCCAATAATAAAAAGACAACCTAATTTTAAAATTGCCAAAGGATCTGTGTAGACGTTTCTCCGAAGAAGATACACAAACGGCCGAGGAGCCGGTGAGCCGATGCTCAGCAGTGCTCAGCAGGCCCCGCAAGCCTCCTTTAGGTCCAACTAGAATGCTCGGAGTTGTGCTCACAGGTTCCGGGCGGCACCATCGGCCCAGGGAGGCAGCTGGAGGAGAGGGGTTTATCTCGGCCCTAAGGCAGGGGAATCACACAGTAACTGGATACCATGAAGCATCATCTCTCAAAGACCCAGCAGACCCGAGGGGAGCAGACCCCGCCTCAGTGCCGCCCTGCACTGGACCACTTTGAGATTCCAGGGGGGCCGTGGGCTCTGAGAAGTGACCCTGAGTGGGGCAGAGGGGACTACGGACAAGCAGGGCAGATCCCCGGAGTGCCAGCCGCTAACAACGTGAAGTTGCTTCCGGTCGGCTGTTCGGGGTCAAGGCGCCAGCGGGTGGTGGGAGGTGGGGCAGAGGGCAGTTCAGGCCCCCTCCCCATCTCCGGAACCTTGTCCGGGGCTGCCGACTCCTCCATCACTGACGTGTGCCTGGTCGATCTGCCTCAGAGTTTCCCTGCGTGGTGTGACCGCTGCCTGGGAACATGAAATGAAGGCAGCGTGTAGGCACGTAGATGGTGAAGACGGAGAGTTAAATGGTGAGGATGGAGAAGTTGCCAGTCCAGCATTTTCCAAAGGCTCCTCTGTGTGTACGCCACTTTTTTAAAAAAGGCTTGGATGATTTAATATACTTAGAAAGCATGAACACCTTTCTCTTTCTTTAAAGACAGGCTGTTTTGTTGCCAGGCTTCAAAGATTCCTGAATACGCAAAACTGCCCTGGGTGTTTCTGAGAGGAGTTTGCACCATTTCACAAACCCACTTTTCCGAGGCACTTTTGTCTCAATGCACCACAAGGAGCTGGTGTGCCTGAAATACGCACTGGGAGACCTGACCTCACCCCACTCCTTCATCTTGCAGAAAATGAGAGCAAGGCAAGCGGGTGAGGGCTGTGCAGAGAGCCAGGACCAGGGCTCTGGTCCCCAGGTGCCCATCACTAAGTTCCTTCCCTGGATTAGCTACATTACTAACGGGCCCAGTGCAAAACAGAACCAAGTGCAGACCCCTCCGAGCACAGGGTCCTGTGTGACTCAGGCATCGCTTAACCGTGAAGCTGGCCCCGCTGTCTCTGCAGCCCAGGTGCGTAGGGTGGACACTACTTCCCTGAAGTGGAAGCCAAGGTCTGCCCCTCACTAGCCCAGTGACCTGGGACATGTCGCTCAGCCTCTCTGAGCCTCAGTCTCCACTCCCAGAAAGTGGGTTCATAGCTACTTTTCTCGCTGCTATGAGTAGTGATTGCATGAGGTTGCAAACAGAAATCGACATCTGTCTTATTGAAAAGAAGAAAGGGCTGACCTTGTGTTTGGGCGGGGATAGATCTGCCCACTTCTTGGACTCTAGAGCCGTGAGATCCCACCGGCCGGCAGGCTGCAGAGCCAAGTCTCTGTGAGATTCCAGCTCGTGGCTTTAGGGGGCACCTGCATGAGCTCGCGGGCGGACTCCAGGCGGCCGGGCCACAGACGTGAATTCCAGGCCCACCTGCGCCGAGGCCTCCATGCCTTCCCCCCGATGGGGGTCTGATTTCCCGCCCAACAGCGCACGTGAGAAGAGGCAGCCTCGCCCGGGGCTGGAGCATCCTTTCTTCAGTGCCACTTCCCGCGTCATTTATTATTGGGCATTTACTTCGGGCATCATTAGGAAACTGTTAGATCATTAACATTTTATGCTGATTTCCATATTGATCGCAGCTTTTGCGCTGTAACTGAGGGCAAGTCCCCTAACCCCGCTGTGCCCCAGTTTCCCCATGTGCAACACGGAGATCACACGCGCACCCAGTGCACCGGGCTGCGGAGCAGACTGAATTGATCAGCGCCTGGAAGATGCTCAGGAGGGCGTTTGGCATAAAGCGAATGTTTAACCCTTGTTCCCTGTTCGGCTTGTGAATACTTAGCTAGAAAGCTTGTGACTACAGCCGTGTTACGTTTCAGCTTGCCGCTTGTGTGGTCCCCAGGTAACCTGTGGTTCCTTGGGACTTCTGAGCAGCAAGCTAGAGACATAGCGATGTGTGAGTGTCTGGACCACCCGTCTCCCAGGGGGCTGTCCGGGGGGGTGGGGGTGCCCGGCTTGGCTGGCCGCTAGAGACACCCAGATGTCAGTGTGACAGTTTTCTTCAAGGGCTTCCTCATTTTGTCTTCGGAGTTCAGCGCAAGGCCGTGACTTTGCCCTTTCAAGTCCTCCTCGTTGGCTGCGTCTTAGGAAGACTCGCATGCTCTCAAATCATAAGAAGCTAAGGTCACTCAGACGTCTTTCTGTCCTGGTCGAATGATGATCCAGACACATCAAAGCCCCTCCTCCCCTCTCTTTCCTGTCCCCCCGCCACTTTCCTATCTGCCGCCCCCTCCCTGTGCCTCTCCCACCATCTGTTTGTCTCATAGCATCTAAGTTTGGGGGTGCTTTTGACCCACAAATCCCACTGTAAGAGGGTTTTCTAAAGCGAGATACAAGATGCAGCCAAAAAAGAACACAAAGCTGGAGAAACAGGGTGTCCCGTGCCTCACGCGTCACCCTGCATCTTGGAAGCGGTGGCTGCGGGGTCCCCTCCCTCCCGCAGCCCTCCCAGACCAGCCGGGGTCACGGAGGGAAGGAGACTGGAGGGGGGGAGGGGGGAGAGGAGGAGCAAGAGGAAATGTGCCCGTTTATCTGAAAAACCGAACAAAAGAAGGCTCGGTTCTCGCGTGCTGCCATGAAGTATTTAAATGCCAGCGGGGTCAGCAGGCACCGCTCGCGTATCTAAAGGGGCGTTTTTAAGTCTGCTGACGTCTCTGGTCACAAATTACGAACCTGAGCAGGAAGTGGCTGGGGCTTTTCTGGAGGGCCAGGAGGACGCGCGCGGAAGAGCACTGAAAGGTGCTGGAGCAGCCCCGCCCACTTTGCCACCCGGCGGCCGCTCACTAGAGAAAGAGCCCAGGGCTGGGCTGAAGGGCTCCTGCAGCTGCAGCGGGGACGGGCCGTCCTGCTCCTTTGGGCTCCCCTTGAAAGAGAGTCCTGCTCAGTGGGGCTCGCCCCTCGACCACCCGTCACTGCTCTTGGGGATGCGCCAACACCCTCCCCGCAAAACCACAGAGAACCTGTGCGCTCCCGGAGGGTTTCCGCATTTCCTGGCTCTGCCTTTTTTTTTCCTGGATGAAATTCACCAAATATAAAATGCACCATTTTGGAGGGGGAGGGTATAGCCAGCACACGTGAGGTCCTGGGTTCAATCCCCAGTATCTCCACTTAAAAAAGATAAATAAATAAGTAAATCTAATTACCTCACCCTGCAAAAAAAAAAAAAAAAAATGCTGGCCTCCACACCACATGGAGGTGGGCCACCCCGGGGCGCTGCGAGTCCAGAGGGCTGTGTCACTGCTCAATTTATTTTCTGATCCTTTGAGACCGGCTGGGGCTCCTCGGGTCACCCAGACTGGGGGTACAGCGGAGCGAGAAGTCTGCGCTTTGCAGTGAGCAGATCGGGGAGGGGCTGCAGCAGCCTGAGTAAATCTACGGGCCTTCCCCAAACCTTACTTTTCTCATCTGAGAAGTGGGAATGGGCGTTCTCCATACAGCGGTGAGGATCGACGAGAAAATGTTTGCTTTAACGTCTGCCATGTAAGGAGTGCGCAATCAGCGCATCTTCCCTTACCGCCCAGCCATGAGGATGGTGGGGCAGGGAGGGGGTGAGCGCTGAGCCCCCCGCCTCCTGGCATTTGAGCGTCTCCATGCCGTGCCCCGCTCCCAGCAAGCCAGGCATTTCCCACCAGTGCCCACCGGCCTCCCCATCTGGAACACTGCTGGGTCGACCCCTGTTCCTCTGCCTCCTCCTCCAAGCAGTCCTTTCTCTTGGGGCTCCCTGTCTGCTAGTGTTTCCCTTAAGGACCCTTCCTCCAGCGAGCCTTCCCTGACCACGCCAGCCTCCTGGACCTCCTTCAGGGGCTGGGACAGTATCTGTACCCACAGCAAAGCGTGTGGCGCTGGACAAGGTGTGCTGTGCATATCTTGTCTTCAGGAGCCATCACAAGCTACCCAAAAGTAGGGACCTCCAGCCCCTTCTGTGGTCCCCACAGTGCTGCACACAGGGCTGGGCACATTACCCCGGGGACCCGTCATTGGGCAGACTTTCTGATGCAAGGACAGAGGACAAGAATGGTGGGGCTTGGTCACTAGCTTGGGTGAAAGCCTGGCCTACAGACAATCCATGATGCTTATGCCAAGTTCTAGAAGCCCCAGGAAAGCTGAAGCCTCTGATGCCAGCGCCAGAGCAGCTCCCAGGGCAAAGCTTTCCAGCTTCAGCTGAGAACACTTCAGAGCCACTCAAGGGCCAAGAGGGAACCTGTGAGCAGAGCAGCCGTGCGCCAGCCCGACACTGGCCAGCTCAGGGACTTGGCGCTGCCTGGCCAGGCCGAGCCTCTCTTTCCTCATCTGCAAGCTGTGGGTGATTGTACCCGACTGCTGTGGGTTGAACTGTGCTCCCCCAAAGTTACACTGAAGTGCTCATCCCTGGGGTCTGTTGAAGCGACCTTATGACATAGAATCTCAGCAGATGCGATCAAATTGAGATGAGGTCATGCTAGATGAGGGCGGACCCTTAACCCAGTGGCTGCGTCCCTACGAGAAGGACATTTGGACACAGACAGAGACACACACAGAGGGAAGACGGGCATGTGAGGACGGGGTGGGTGGGGCTGCAAGCCGAGGGATGCCGAGGGCTGCCGTCAACAGCCAAAGCCGGAAGAGGCAAAAAAGGACCCTCCCCTGGAGCCTCAGAAGGGGCGTGGCTCTGGGACACCTTGAGTTTAGACTTCTGGCCTCCAGACTTCAAGAGATCCATGTCTGAGGGGTGAAACCACCTGGTTTGTGGCCAAAGGACCACACGCTGTCTAACTAGCAGCCCGTGCAGAAAAGTTGACAAGCTTTCCATCCACTTTTGATGCCCGTTCAGCGCCTGCTACATGCTGACCAGAGCCCGGCTTGGAGTTACCTCACTAATGGCCTTTCATCCACCTTGGCCTGTGGGGTCAGGGTGGCAGGAACCACGTGTCCCTGGTGTTCCTCCTCTTCTGAGCCAGCGCTCCTGACCCTGCTGGAGGCACTGGGCCCCTGCGAGTCGCAGTTGGCTCCACCTGGTCTTCTGAAATGGCACTGGTCCGACCGGAGGCACTTCTGACTGCTCGCACGGGCGGGGCTCGCAAAATACTTTCCATGCGCCAGTGCTCCTTGGGTGAGGGGCTTACTCTTTTAGTGGGCCCCGAGGGTGAACGGTCCTCCCCGCAGGCAGCCTCCTGCGGCCCCCGCCAGGCTTATTTTGCAAAACGAGGTCAAAGGTTTCTGCAACCCGGGAATCCTAGCCCTGTAATCGGTGCTTTCAGACTTCAGCGGACCTGCAAACCCCCAGGGAGCTATGAAAATGCAGGTTCAAGGTTCTAATTCACTGTGTCTGGGCGAGGGACAGAACCTACATTTCTGTAAGTCAGAACTTCTGTAACTTAGGACATCGCAGATGATGTTTCTCCTGGTGGTCTGAGAAACACTGCTCTAGAGAAATAATCATCTTTCCAAGAAGCCATGTCCTCACAAGGATTTGTCCTCACTGGTGATGTGCACAACTTCTCGCTTGTGTCTCGAGTGTGGACCACAAATAATGAAGACTTTTATTTTGCGTGATTAGTTCCCAAAACCTCGTAACACTTTTGCAAACCAGATATTTGATGCTGGGTTTTTTATCTGCCTCTTACTGAAGAAAATTAAAATATGGGGGTGGTGGTGGTCTGGTCCCAAGATTCACATCCAGAAAGTCCTACATCCATTGGGAACTTGATTGGGGGCATATTATATGTGTCATATAATTCACTGATTTCAAGTGTGCCGTTCAATGATGTTTTAGGAAATTTGCCCGGGGGTGCCACCCTCAGCATAAATCAGCTTCAGAACATCTCCTTCATCCCAAGAAGATTCCTCACGCCCAGTTACTGTTAATTCCCTTTCTAGCCCCACCCCCAACCCCTGCCCCAGGAAGCTGCTAATCTACTCTCTGTCTACGGATTCATCCTTTCTGGACATTTTCGTGCGAATGGAATCACAGGGTGTGTGGTCTCTCGTGACCAGCTTCTTTCACTTCACGTCATGTTCATCCACGTTCCCGCTCGCGTCGGGAGCCGCTGAACGGACCTCCCTTGGACGGAGGTACCACACGTTGCCCACCTGTTCACTAGCTGATGGACATGTAGGCTGTTTCCAGCTTGTGAAACTGCTCTTCTTCTGATGTCACAGCCTGGCTGCTCTTGGGAACGGGTTTCATGTCATGATGGGCCGTGCAGATGGGAGGCGCGTGGAGGGCTGGTTGAAGTGCTGCAGGGGTTCCATCATCTGAGCCCTCCGGTCGGCATAAGGCATGTGTGTGTGTGTGTGCGTGCGTGTGTGTGCGCGTACATGCATGTGGCTTGGGGCCAGAGGGCACAGGAAAAATGGCAACCTCCATACCTGCGAACTGCAAGGGGCTCTAATGACATGAATTGTCTCAAAAACTGCTCCAAATAGGTCATCCAAGGTGTCCAGCTCTCTGTTCCCCTGCAATCTGGACACGTGAGCAAGGCTGGGAAGTGAGGACAGCCACAGGACAGTGTGGGAAATCCGATAAGGGAGACACTGTAACGCCATGGCACCATTGAGGGTGGCCCAGACTATGCCCGAGGTGGATCAAGGAAGGCTTCCTGGAGGAGGTGGCAGCTGAAGGGATTCTCCAAAAGTCAGACTCAATCCAATCATGAAGGGAGCAATGAAATTCCAGAAAGAGACCCGGCACAAGCAAGGCAAGGAAGCAAAGAGGACTTGTTTATTTGGGGCCCCCACGTTTGCTGGGGCTGGAGTTCAGGGGTGGGGGTTGGCCAGGGGGTGAGGTTGAAAACTCAGATCATGACGAGCCTTTAAATCTGAGTTGGGGCTCGAGGCCAGTGACAAGTGACACACCAGGGGATGACAGGGAAATGGCATCATCTATGCAATCCATTCTCCAGCCTAGGTATTCTAATGGCATTGGACCTTCATCACCCCTGCAGCTTTGATGGGGTGACCCAGGATCCAGGAGGTCCTAGCCGTCAGACCCCAACTTTGACTCTCTTCTTGTTCTTCCCACTGCCTCCTTTGTCGTAGACTAATTGACCATAAGTGTGTGGGGTTTTTTCCTGGACTTCCAGCCCCCAAGGCCACCTTGGAGCCTCTTGTGGGCTCCACCCTCTTGTGTGGATAGATGGTCCAATTCTGAAGGATGCAGACAAGGGCGCTGGGTGTTTAGAGAGCTCTCCGCGGCCTCCAGTCAAGAGGGGCCTTGGCCACGAATGCCACGTTGTCTCCCGTGCTGGGCCGGGGGGCTGTCCTGGGGGAGGTTCACGCTGCGTGTCTCCTCCTCCCATTCCCTGTCCTCACCAGGCCGTTAGCCGGCTCTTTGTGACGAGGGCCAGACAGCCAGGTTCTGGGCCAGACTCCTGCTGGCGTTTGTACTGGGAGGAAGGGAAAAAAGACCATCCCTGTCTTTTGCGTGGGCTCTGGAATGCGGGGACACCTGTTCGCATCCACAGGGGTGGCTCCGCAGCTGAGTTCACAGCCCTGGGCGGGGCGTGGGTGATGGCTGGGAAGGTCCCAGGGCACCCTGGGGAGATCGTAGGTGCTGGAGACGAGGCCCGTGATCTTTGCTGCTCTTGAAAAGAGTCAAAGTATCTTGGAAATTCAAAGGTGAAAGCTAGGGAACCTGGTTGTCACCGATCGCAACCATTCCCGGCTGAGCAGAGTGGCCCCCGGGCTGAGGAGAGCCTAGCAGCTGGGAGGCACTGGATCTCTGGGCCGGGCTCCGCTCCCAGCGGCATGAGGCCTCGCCTTCCTGAGTCCCAGGGGCCCCATTTCCTCCCCGTCAGCCCAGGCCCCCTCAGGGTTGGGTGGGCGCGAGGTTGTGATGGGGAGTGTGTTCAGAAGCTGGGGAGTGCACGGCTAACGGGAGAAATTGCCCCCACCTGCCTTTCCAGCCGCCCCTGCCCCGAGCTCCGGGCCCAACAGCCCACCGTCACCCCCCGGTGGGCGCCATTTCCCTCCGCCCCGCCGGAACCAGCCTGCCTTCCCTCCCGCGGCCTGGCCACCTGCAGTTGCTCATCCCTTAGGCCACGTGTGAGTCAGTCTCCCCGCCTGCATCCACCCCGTCCCCCAGGCTGAGCCCCGCGTCTCAGCACCCAGGCCACCCAGGCCCCGCCCCGCCCTGCCCCTCCCCCAGCGCTGTGCTGCCGCCTCCGGGGCCTGTCCTCGAGGGGCTGTATTGTGCGTTCACTGCCCTGTGTGTCCTTATGCGATCTCGGCCGGATTGAAAGCCGTTTGAGGTCGGGGACAGATCTTACATCTGTCTGTACCTACTGGGGGCGGGAGGGGGAGACATCAGAGGTGCCGCAGCCAAACCACGGCCTGGCGGGGACCGGGGCTCAGTGTGCTCTTTTCTGAAGTCCTGAGAGCTCACTCTTCTTTCTGTCTCTCTGTCTCTCTGTGTTTCTCCATCTCTCTTCCCGTACCAGCGGAGCTTCCAGGCCCTCCCCCAGCCTGTCCCTTCTCCACAACAGTTCCCTCACTGCCCAAAGGCCTCCGAGGTATGTGGGATGGACTTAGGCATCGCCCGGAGGGTTCCCAGGCCAGAGGCTGTGTGGAGAAGGAAGGAATTTATGAGAACGCCCAAGGCCTTGGCGCAGGAGACACTGACTCACGTGGCTGCAGGGGCCTAGGTTTCAGGTGTGCAGGAAGCGGACAAGATCAGCCACATTTGTACCCGGAGCTGCTTCGCCTCGCTGGGCAGCCCCAGGCCAGGTCCCCAGCGGGACCGCACTGTGGGGGCCAGAGGCTACCCAGAGGAAGGGCTGGCTGCTGATGGGGGAGAGTCACCCCCAACCCTGGTCTCGGTTTCCTTGTCAGGAAAGGAGGGGATGGACACAGAAGCCCTGGGAACCCCCCAGCTCCCGCTCCCAGCCCGCCCTGGGCTGGCCTCGGGCATCCTGGGAAAGCTCAGGCACTGTTTGCTCGGGACGGAAGTAGGCAGGGGCAGGTTTCAGACGCCGATCTCAGCGCTCTGGCTGGCCAGGGTGCCCTGGCTCTTGTCCGGCCGGGACCTGCTGCCACGTGGGCCGACTCCCCTCGGCCTCAAGAGAAACACACCTGGGGAGAGACTGAGCTCGGAGTAGCCTGACTCCAGCCTCTGGTTGCAAAGCAGACCCCAGCCCGTCCTCCCGGCTGGGGACAGTTGCAAAGTCTGTGAAGGCGGAGGCTGAGGAGGGTAGTGTGCAGCGCAGCAGGAGGGACCCGGCTGGGGGTCACACTCGCCGAAACTCCTCGGCAAAGAGGTCCCTTCGGGGCCTTCCGATGCCAAACGTGACTCCAGCCGTGCGGACACTTCTCTTTTAAAATTGTTTAGCAATGCTACACAGTCATTCTCGAGACTTGATCATCACATGTTGTTTTTGATGAAAAGCTACCAAGCCACCCAGCCTCGTAACCCGTCCATCTCTCCACGAGAGCCACGGCCTCAGAGCAGCTGCCCCCACCCCCGGAGGCTCCCAGACGCCCTGTACGTCCCGACATGAGGCTGAATCGTTTCCCCAGAAACCACCGGAAAACAGAGACTCAGCTTGACGCTGGAGTCCTTACAGAACCTCTCATGTTGTGGGCCTGTCTCTCAGCCATTCGTTTTATAATTAATAGACTCTATTTTTTGAGCAGTTTTAGGTTTTCAGGAAAACTGAGCGGGAGGCATGGAGAGTTCCCGCAGACTCCCTTGTCCTCCACCACCAGTTTCCCCGTTATCAGCGTCTCCCGTTGGTGGGGCACAATCGTTCCAGTCGCTGAGCCAATATCTACGTTATGATTAAGCAAAGTCCACAGTGACCTCAGGCTTCACTCATGGGGTTGTACATGCTGTGTGTCTGGACAGACGTAGACTGACTCGCCATCATTACGGCGTCGCACAGAGCATTTTCACTGCCCTAAGCATCCCCTCCGCCCCACGTGTTCCTCGTCACTGACCTCTGGCAACCGCTGGTAGCTTTGCCATCTCCACAGTTGGCCTCTTCCAGAATGGCACAGATTTGGGGTCATACGATAGGCAGCCTTTCCAGTTTGACTTCTTTCCCTTCACAATACACACTGAAGTTTCCTCCATGTCTCTTCATGGCGCGATAGTTCACTTCTCTTTAGTGCTGAATAATATTCCACTGTCTGGATGAACCACGGTTTATTTATCCATCCACCTACTGAAAGGCATCAAGTTTTGGCCATTTTGCATAAAACTGCTTATGCAGTTATGCGTAAATATTAATGCACAGGGTTTTGTGTGGACATAAAAGAAATCCTTTGGGTAAATATCAAGATCATGATTATTGGATCACAGGGTACCGGTATGTTTAGCCTTGCAAGAAGCTC
Organism: Camelus dromedarius; assembly: GCF_036321535.1. Lineage (NCBI taxonomy): Eukaryota > Metazoa > Chordata > Mammalia > Artiodactyla > Camelidae > Camelus > Camelus dromedarius. Next base: position 3,814,583 of record NC_087447.1, on the reverse strand, counting down.
CTAAACTGTCTACCAAGGGGCAGTACCACTTTGCGTTCCCACAAGCAATGAACGAGAGTTCCTGTTGCACCACGTCCCCCCAGCATTTGGTGGTGTCAGTGTTTTGGATCTGGGCCATTCTAGTTGGTGTGCCACGATATCTCATGGTGGTTTTAATTTGTATGTCCCTGAAGACATGTGATGCAGAACATCTTTTCATATGTTTATTTGCCGTCTCGTATATCTTCTCTGGTGAAGTTCAATTATTACTTTTTTTTAAGCAAAGAACAGCCTGAAGAAGATACGTGGACAAAGCTCTCAGTCACCTGCCAGAACCCACTATTTCCTAATTCTTTAGTAAGCATCACTAAGAAGCACTGGACGGCTTTCCAGGGGTGCTCCTTAAAGGGAACTGCCTCAGCTGGGAGATGTGCTCTTCGTGCCCTCCGCCTTTCCTTTTTCTGCTGCCTGGAACTTGGAGTTGATGGCTGAGCTCCAGCAGCCATCCTGGACCATGAGATGTCTTTGAGGGTGGAAACCGTACACTAGAATGGTAGAGCAGATAGACTGAAGAAGGATCAGGGCTTCTGGTGAAGCCCCATTGGAGCCATGGACTGCTGACCTCGGGATGCCTTTTATGAGAACGAGAAGCAAACACCTACGTTGTGTAAGACATACTCATTTTGGGTATTTTATTACATGCAAACAAACTCGGAGGTACAGTAGCAGAGACACCTTCAACCTTGGGTGATTCCCATGCCTATAAAATGTTCCATTGTGGGAGGGCAAGGGCACATAGTATGGATTTAGACGTCTTCCTGGGACCACAGCCTCCTACAGTAGACCTACACAAGGCATGAGAAAGCACCTGTCCTACCCTCCTTGCTGGGCCAACGGGAGCCGCACAACCGACAGGGGAGGGAACACAATCTGGTAGACACAGGAGAAGTTGTAATAAAACTGAGTCATAAAATGTGAGCCATATTCTACATCAGGATGCTGTTAATAAGTAATTTTGAATATACGTATGTGTGTTCCTGTGTGTCTGCAACTAGATCGATGAATTAAATAAGCAGATGTTTTACAATTCCATCTCTATCCCTAAAGGTCAGTCTCGTCAAGCTGGTCAAAAGCAATTCTTTTTTTTTTAATTTTATTTTTTATTGAAGTGTAGTTGATTTACAATGTTAGGTTCAGTGCACAGCAAAGCGATTCAGCTATACTATGCATACATATATATTTTTTCATTTCAGATTCTTTTCCATTATGTGTTATCACAAGAAATTGAATATAGCTCCCTGTGCTGTGCAGTAGGTCCTTGTTGTTTATCTGTTTTATATGTTGTAGTGTGTGTCTGTTAATCCCAAACTCCTAATTTATCCCTCTCCGCGCTTTCCCCTTTGTTAGCCATGGTTTGTTTTCTATGTCTGTGAGTCCATTTTTGGTGTGTAAAAAGAATTTGTATCTTTTTCTTTTAGATTCCGTACATCTATGGAATAGATACTGTGTGATATTTGTCTTCCTCTGTCTGACTTACTTCACTTGGTATGATGATCTCTAGGTCCATCCATATGCTGCAAATGGCATTATTTCATTCTTTTTTATGGCTGAATAATGTTAAAAGTAATTCTTTTTTATCTTCTCTTAGGGAAATTAGAGCTCACCGCCATCTCTTGGGGATCTTTAGGTGCATTCAGCAACGACCGTCCTGTGGGACAGGAGAGGAAACTGCAGGCTCATTTGGTTGGATAAACTGATATACTTGTTTAAAAAAGGAATCATGTCATTTTAAAGTTAGTAATAGCTGATGAATTCTAACTGTGCAGCCTCTAATGCTATCCCGGTGGTGTTCTGGTGACAATGGCAGTGATAGTGTAAAGGTGATTATAATAGGGTTCTCTAACCGCACAGCTGTCATGTTAAATTTGCCCCCCCTCCCCAGGTTTGAGACGTGCTGTGGAAGCATCATTGATGGTCCTTCCTGTCCCTGGATCTTAACTTGGGTCATTCATGGGTCTTCTATAGAATGGCCACCACCACCGGAAGCGACTCTGAACTGGACTCAGACAACTCGGATCCTGTCTGCGGGCATCTTAAGCCACGTGTTTCCGCCAGCATGATATTAACAACGTGTGCTCTCAGCAGTGACCTGAACCCAGCATGACCTCTGGACCTCTCAGGGGTGGGACTTTGGGCCACCCTTAACCCACTCAGCCTCCCCCAGGGTGTCTACTTCCTGGCAGTGAAGGGTAAGGTGCCCACTGCTCCCCTAAATCACTCCCTCCTGGAGCTACAGCTCCCTGACCACTGGATGTTTACCCTCGTAGAGTCATGAAATCCCAGAGCTGCTGGAGACCCTACGAGACTTTCTGTCATTAAGATCTCTCCAAAGAAAGGCTGTGTCTTCAGTAACAACCTACACTCCATCCGCACGACAGCAACCAAACTCACTTGGTGCGAAGAAAGTAAGCAAGTAAGTTATTTGCTGCTTAGATGAAGTTGTGAGTTGACCTGTGTCCCCCAAAAGGTTTGGTGAAGCCTGAACCCTGGTACCTGTGCATGTGGCCTTATTTGGAAATAAGATCTTTGCAGATGTAATTAGTTAAGATAAAGTCATAATGGAGGGGGGTGGGCCCTAATCTGATGACGGGTGTCCTTCTAAGAAGAGGAAGCAGACGCATACGAGCGAGAGCATGTGAAGACAGAGGTTGGAGGGCTGCAGCCACAAGCCAAGGAGCACCGAGGGTGGCCAGCAACCGCCGGCAGCTGGAAGGGACCAAGAAGGCTGCTCCCCAGAACCTTCAGAGAGCGCAGAGCCCCAGTGCCACCTTCATTTCAGACTCCTCATCTCCAGAAGTATGAGGGAACACTGCTTTCCTGCTGGGTAAGGCCACTGAGTTGTGGTTTGCTGCAGCAGGAACGAACACAGATGGCTGCGACATTTTGAACAACTTGGTTGTAAATTTGGGAGATAGCAATGCTGATAGAGAGCCGTAGTCAAACATCCCCTTGTGCCATTTCATTGCTTCACTTAATTACACATTACTCACTTCATTTGTTTTTCCTCCCATTACATATAGGCTCTAGGTGTACTTAAATCCAGCTGGCTTACCCATTTGGGGTGGCTGTGTTTCAGACAGGTACCCAGGATGAAAACACATAAAGCTTTAGGATAAAATATTTTGTTTTCATTACTGTAAAGGCTTTTTTCTTGGCGTAAGTAGAGAATGTAGGATAAATTGACCCTTAAAGATGACAAGTTGTGACTGAAACATTATGCTGTGTACCAGAAATTGACACATCATAACTGACTATACCTCAATAAAAATATATATATATATAAAATAAAGAAGACAAGTTGTAAAAGTTGTTGGGCATTGCTAAGAGGACCAGTGAATTAACTGTATTTAAGTGCATTTAGAATCTGGAAGATTCACAGTGAGCTGGAAAGACGCACAGACAGCCCTCAGGTGGCTTGAGCTGTGCTTGGTGACGAGTAAGGATGAACGGAAAAGGGGTCCAGTGTGTCTGAGTATTTATTGCCCTGTTCACGTGTTTTCCCAGAATTGGTGTCTCCACTGTTTAATGGTTGGTATTTTTAGCCAATTTCTAAAAAACAAAATTTCTTCTTAAAAAAACCAATGCACATTCATTCCAGAACAACTGGAAAATGTGAGAAGAAAAAGACCATCATCACCAGCTCTCGCATAGAATTGCAGGCCCAGTTCTGAGCATACATGTTCGAAAATGTTTTAGAAGGGGCCGTACCATATATGCTGCTTTATTAACTTAACTTTTTCCTGTATCATTAACTGTGAATCATTGGGATTAAGCAGCATATTATTTTTCGGGGGGAGGTAATTAGGTCTACTCATTTATATTCAGAGGAGGTGCTGGGGATTGAACCCAGGACCTCGTGCGCGCTAAGCATGCGCTCTACCCCTTGAGCTATGCCCTTCCCCCATACATTTTTTAACTGAATAATTTAACTTAATTTTTGTTGATCATCTACTACACCCCAGCCACTGTGCCACGTGGGGAACAGCCCACCTGGCCACCTTCCTCTGCTCTGCCTTTGTGGGGCTCACAGGATGCAGGGGAGGCAGCAATAATTGTTACATGTGACACAAATGTATTCTTTTAAACTGCCCACCACGTGCAAGAGAATAACAGACTAGCTTAGGAGAACAGATGGGGAAGCTGAGATAATGGGGAAAACAGCCACACGTCTCCATCCAGGGCAGGGCACCGGGTTAAGCTTCATTATGCTGTCAGTTTAGCAAGGTGGTTTCACCCCAAGATTCCCTCGCTTCTTCACCTGAAAGCTTCCTGTACAGCTTTCCTGGTCTGGGTTTTTTTGTTCCTTTTGTTTTTTCCATCGAATGATTCCTAGTCGTCTGGAATTTATTTTGGTGTAGGGTATGAATATGGATCTAAGTTTATATTTTTTCCACCCACTCTCTATTGATTTGAAATACAAACTATATTCGACATGCTTCAGGCCTGTTCCTCAATTTCCTGTGTCACTCTACTAATTTGTAAGCCTGTTCCTATAGTGTGTCATAGACTATTTCTTCATCTGTCCTGTGCTTTCGTTAAGATTTTCTTCACTTTTCTTGAACATTGATTCTTCTAGATGACTTTTTTTTTAATTGAAGTACCACCAGTTACAATGTGCCAGTTTCTGGTGTCCAGCACAACGTCCCCGTCAGGCACACACATACCTGTATTTCTAAATGACTTTGCAATTCTCCTTGTCAGCTTCTTTCAAATTGCCTAGTGGAACTTTATTTGAATTGTGTTAAATACGTGGATTATTTGAGGAGAGAATCGACATCAGCCAAAGTCATAGCTAGCCCTGTCTATTAATAGAAATGCGGTCTCTCTTTCGCTCTTCTTTTCTGCCCCTCAGTGAAGTTCTATAGCTTCCTTCTTTCTTGGCATTCTTCCTGAGTGTTCTCTGTTTATCACTAGAGATTTTACGAATTGAGCTGCTAAGGTGAATAAGGCTTTTATTAAAACATGGCTTTCGCCTTCCTTCCTAGCTACTGTCTGCATAAAGACAGCTATTCATTTTTGTGTAATTAGTTTCTAACCAGCCACCTTCCAAATTCTCCAATGTTCATTTTATGAATATTTCAGGATTCGTAGCTAGACAATTATATCACATAAAATAAGCATATATTGTCTTTTCCTTATCAAAACTACGCCTCTGCAGGGACTTTTGGAACAATATGAAGGCGCACCAGCAGTGCTAGAGCCTTCTGCCCTGCCTGGAACTTCAGTTGAAAAGTGTCTAGTGCTTAGCCATTGCGCACAAAGGTTGAAAATCATCCAGAAAATTATAGAGATTTTTCTTCCTTTTGACTCATTAATGTGTAGAATTATGTTAATAGGTTTTCAAATACCAAACCCTTCTTCCTTCTTTGAGTAAACCTGCCTGGTTAGGTGATATGCTTTTAAAAGTTCAGTTGGACTCAATTTGCCATTATTTTGTTTGGAATCTTCCTTTGTGAATTTCTGAATGTTATGTTTAGAGTGTAGGTATGTTTGTAGTTTTGTTCTGAGTAAAGAGGGAGACTTTTCATCCTTTTTTAATCATTATTAGTAAGAATAGCCCAAATTGGATAGGGATGACCATGGAGGGTTTGATGGAACACGACTTTTTTGGAAGACATTTCTTGGGTAACTTTTCAGTTTCTCCCATGGGTGTTTGTCTTCTCAGGTTGTCAACCCCTTCTTAATTCAATCATTGTGCCATTTGCATTTTTCTAGATAGCAGCAGGCACATCATGACCTCCCAGTAAATGTAAGTGATTTATTAATAGCGAGGCTCACAAAACCTTTTCTATAATTGTGTGGATTATCCCCATCTCTGTGGCCATGCCCCCTTCTCATTCTTATGTGTTCTCTTTTTTAAACCTTACTGATGAAAGCATTTAATCTGTCTCTAAAAGCAGCCTTGACCACATTCCCATAAATGTCAATATGGCTGTAATTTCAGTTTTTACTTCTGCTTTGACCTAATTTAGAAGAATGTTTTAAAAAACTATGTGGCTGCATTTTAGATTTCTAGTTTTATTGCTTTGTAATCATAGCATGTGATTTATGCAAACATGACATAAGAGCTGGAAAACGTTCATTCTCTATTTGTATTTTATGTATATGTCTATATACTCACACTCATGCTCACTAAAAATGTTCATTATCTGTGATTATATTGTATACTCTATTTTTTGCCCATTTCATAGATTTCCTTCCTATAGGTCCACAAACACTTATCGAAATCCAATGGAGTAGGCTTTGATTCAGAATTCAGATTTTTTTTAACTGTTTAGAAGGATAATACACAGCATTTTATACAAAACTCTGAGAGATTGGCTCCAACGATGTTTCTTCAGTGAAATACACAAATATCCACACTGAGTGAGATAAAACTGTACATAACCTCACCTCGTGTGAGTTCTGCCTATTTAGCCTCAGGTTTATGAAGAAGTTTTGCCTTTCATAGTTACAGGGCAATTCAAATGCATGGCAAAGAGATGGCGGGCCTTGGTGGGTTTCTGTCCCTTTCTCCTTATATTTCTAACAATTTTTGCATTACATTTTTTGGGGAATAGTTATCTGTAGCCAAAAGTCTCAAGTCCATATGTCTTTATTGTGAGTTATACCAGTTAGCAAAATAAAATTACCTTCTTTACTTGAGCCAGTTTTATTGTTGGGACCCCTGCTTTCTTTTATTTGCATTTCTTTAGTATATATTTACTTTCTACCTTTTGAAAACTATTTTTAAGTGCACTGCCCAGAAATGGCATATATTTGCATTATTTTATCCAATTTTAGAGTCTTCTTAATAAGAGAATCTATTACATTTACGTTTATTATTGTCATCAACATAGTCAGTCCTATTTCTGTCACCCTATTCTACAATTGCGTGCATACATTTCTTGTCATTTATTTTGTTTCTGTCTTGGTATATAAGCTATATACTAAGTTGGCATATAGGAAATATACTAATCAGATATGGGAATTGTATGGGGTTTTATAGGGTTCAATCTGACATACAGCCATTTTCTTCTCTTTTGCTGCTTTGTCCATGTTGATCCATTTCCTGACTATTTTTTTTTCTTTTGGATTCTACAGCAGATCATTGTCAGGATTCTTCATCCTCTGGTTACTGTCCCATTTCTCCTGTTTGTCCCATATGGATGAGTTTGTTCTTTTTGGCTTCTGCGTTTGATTGCTTTTTAAGTCTCTGAACACGGCGAAATTTGTTCAGGTGCCATGTGTTTAAGTGAACAGGCCAATCGGTCCTGCTTGTTGGATTCCCTTTCTGAGATCTCAACAGGAAAGCAAATCAAGGGCTCAGTTCCCAGCCCAACTCCCAGTTTCTTTGGCAGATCTTCACCCAGAACTTCACTCTGCTCTGCAGGGTTGGATTTTTGGCAGTTCTCTGCCAGCTTTGACATCAGTCTGTCTCTTTCTGCTTTCTGTGGTTTTTCATGTTTTCAGTGTCTTTGGGGGCATATTCCTAGAACTTAGAAAAGAATGATCTCTAGTTTCTATCTGTACCAGTGAGCTAACTCATCTCCCACTAACTCATGCCCCATCATGTCCCATGTGAAGTTTGGTTCTTATGAGTCATACACGTAGTGTCCTGAAATTTCAACATAAAATGATGATGGTGAATGAGGCACAGAGAAACCATTAACCAAAGCTTAAGGCAGGTAACTTCATCTAGACACACAGAACATTTGCTCTCCCAGCCTAATAATGATCAAACTTCCCTTACAGCAATAGGAGTGATGTACCCAGCAAACACTCTGATCATCATGACATTAGGTTTTAGCTTTAAAAATAATGTTCACATATCAAAAGTCTGATATCATGAGACAGATGAGATGCTTGGTAGCGTTCTTTGTTGAGAAAAGCTCAGCACACAGCTCTCTGACGGCTGATGCCGCTAGTTACTGCACACTAGGGCTGGTGTCAGCCTGCACGTCTATACCGTTGTGACATTGCTGCCACTAAACCTTATTCATTCAGCAGACACGCACACCCTTGGGCTAGTCAGGAGGTCACCTCGCACCAGTAACTCTCCTAGCCCAGATCTTTCCAAGTGGGACTCTAGGTGGTGCATTTCACCGAAAACATTGAGGACTCCCAGCTTTTCCTTCCTGGCTGCAGTCATCGTGGACTTCCTAACACGGGAATCTAATCAGTCCTTTCTCTGCTTAAGAAACTGTAGTGTTGGCAGCACCATTCACAACAGCCGAGACATGGAAGCAACCTAAATGCCCATCAACAGATGACTGGATGAAAAAGATGTGAGAGATATATATTGGAATACTACTCAGCCATAAAAAAGAATGAAATAATGCCATTTGCAGCAACATGGATGGACCTAGAGATGAGTATACTAAGTGAAGTAAGCCAGACAGAGAAAGACAAACATCATATATCACTAATATGTGGAATCCAAAAAAATGATGCAAATGAACTTATTAACAAAACAGAAACAGACTCACAGACATAGAAAACAAACTTATGGTTACCATAAGAGGAAAAGGTGGGGGGAGGATAAATTGAGCTTGGGATTAACATTTATAAAATAGATAACCAACAAGGTCCTACTGTACAGCACAGAGAACTCCATTCAATATTTTATAATAACCTGTAATGGAAAAGAATCTGAAAAAGAATAAATTTTTATATTTTTATATATATATATATATAAATGTATACACACACACACACACACACACATATAACTGAATCACTTTGCTGTACACCTGAAACATTGTAAATCAACTATACTTCAATTAAAAATTTAAAATAATTTTAAATAAGAAACCGCATTGTTTCCCACTGCTGGGCACCGAGGCCAGACTATTGTAGCCCAGGAGATCCTTCATGCCATGGCCCCCCAGCCTCCGCAGGCTACCCACCAGGGCCAGCTTTGTTATACCCACAAGCTCTCATTACTGTTCTTGGGTATCATTTGTCCTTCCAATGTCTCTGCTCCATCCCACAGCCTGGCGCATCCACCTGGAAGGCTCACCCTCCCTCCACCCTCCTCGTCCTCATCCTGGCAAAATCCAGCTCATCCATCAGGTCCGCAGTCTTCCCTGACACCTCCTGGCAGGCTCAGTGGGTCCATCTCTGGCCCACGTCAGGATCAGGTCCCCATCCTGCAGGTGCCCTCAGGCATCATCTCATGTTCTCCACAACATAATGGCGCTACAACTTTGGAGGACAGATTCATGGATTGTCCTGGGAAGTATGTGGCACAGAACACGGGCTTGGGCTCAGAACCCCCGGACATGCAGCCCTGGGAAGGTCACTCGCCCTCTCCACCCCTGCTTGCCTCACCCACAAAGTGAGGTGTCCGTCCACCTCACTTGCCTCGTCTTTCAGACAAAATGAGAGCCTTTGTACCAGGCTTCCCCACAGAGCCCATAACAGAAAATGAAGGTTTGCTTTTTGCTGTCACTGTGATTGTATCCCTGTTACCCTCCTCACCTCTGTCTCCTGGAGCCACAGCTGTGCCCGGCACAGGGTTGAGCCATGTTCTCCCCACATCGTGGTACCTGACGTTTTTCACTCATCCTTTGACTTATCCATATGCTCCTTCCTGCCAGGACTGAAGTTTGAGGCAAAAGATGTGGCTTCCAAAGAGATGGGTCTGGAATGGTGGTGGCCCGCTGGTTTGCTTTGTCTTAAAAGTTGTTTGCGAACCACACCGAGTGGTTCGTGGCAGGTCCCCCTACAGATGACTGGCCGTCCGCCCCGCCCCTTGCGGTGATCAGCCAGGAGCTGGCACTTGCTAGGATTCCTGGCCGCAGCCTGGGGAGAGAGCCAACACGCAACGTCATGAAAATTCTTTTGCGTCTTAGTCATGTGTTGATGTTTTCCTCCAGAAATCGATGACAGCACACGGTAAACACAACTGCATAGGAAACCTGCCGAATTCTGACTTTTAAAACTTACCCATGGCTCCTTTCCCTGCTTGGAATGTGCACCAGGGACAGACCTGTGTTTCCTCGGACCGCACTCAGGACATGAATTTTGACGACTAGAATGACGTGTGTCTGTGGTATGTTTCCGAGCAATGGGAGTTTTCTAGCAGCTGGTGTTTTTTGTTGTTGTTGTTATTCTTTGGTTTTGGGGGGATTTTTTTCCAGTCCTGTAAGAACTTGTTGGAACTGGACACAGAAGAGTTGAGTCAAGTTCCTCAAGTTAGTTCTGAGTGTTCAATCAACAAGTTCAAGTTCTCCACATGACCCAAGACTGAATCACTGTGGCCTCAGTCCAGGAGAGGGAACTTAGATACTGCGGATACATAATTTTTGTGACAAAGTGCATTCACCAGGAAGACTCCCTGCTGACCTAGGATAACATACACCCTGGGAGGATTAAGAATCCCAAATTTATAAAGAGCGCTTAAACATCAATGAGAAAAAGAGGGACAGCCTATTGGAAAATGTAGGAAAGACATGAGCAGGCAATGCACAGGAAAAGCAATCTGATTGCCAGGACAAAAATGAAAAGCATCCAACTCACTATTAGTTAAAGCAATGGAAATTGAAATAATATAAGTAATATAAGGGCTTTTGCTTTTGTTTTGTTTCTATCAAATTGCCAAAGACAAACAAAGTTGGCAGTATCCAGTATCACTGACTGTTGGTGGGAGTGTAGATTGGTCCAGCCTTCATGGGAGAAGTGGGGGCTATGTGGAACTATTAATCAAACCTTAAACTGGATATTTTCTGATAGCAGAAATTTTCTGATATTCCTCATCTAGGAATTAATCTAACCTAAGAATATACATAAGTGTACGAAGGTGGATATAAGAGGCTATTCACTGTGGCACTCTTCTTAAAAGCAAATTTTATCAACAACCCTCCTACCCCAAAAAAAAGGACCAAGCCCATATGCTTTCACAGGGAAACACTCCTAAACCTTTCCTTCTAATGCTGTTTAAACGCTCTCGAGAAGAGAACAGGAAAGAAAATTTTCCAGTTATATTCATAAAGCAAGCATAGCATTGATTCCAAAATTTGCTGAAAGCTTTCGACAAATATCTCTTAGAAATACCATGGGGAAAGTCCAAAATAAAATATAAACAAACAGAATTTAGAGGCACATTAAAACAGAAGTGCGTGAAGACCAAGCCTAGCACAATACTAGGAAACGTGTTAACATACTTGATCACATTAATTGACCTGCAGGGGAGTTAAATGGTTCTTTCCATGGTTGGAAAAGCATTGGATAAAATTCTCAATAACTCATTCAATAAAATAAGAATAGATGGAAATATCACTATGATGACCAAATAGATCCACCTCAGCCAGCCTCAGGCTTAACAGGGAATCACAAAAGGTCTCCCCACTAAAGTCAGCAACAGGCATCATCTCCATCCTGTTTATTTGTTCCAGAATCACTAGCAAATACAATTAGAAAAGAAATTAGAAGTATAAACCCGGAAAAGAAGACAGTCTTACTCTGTGCAGGTAACATAATCTTATTCCTAGAAAACTCCAAATGACTCTTTTAAAAGCTATTATGGGTATAAAATAAAAGAGCAAGGGAACAGACCATACTTAAAAATGGATAGATTACACACACACACACACACACACACACACACACACGACACCAAAGCTATATTGGAAGAAAAAAAACTGATTCTCAAATTTTTTAAAAAGATAAAATACTAGAAATGAGCATAATGAGAATGTTAAAGATCTATATGGAATAAAACTTTTTAAACTATTAAAGAACACAAAAGAAGACAACTGGAAAGTTCTAGACACCGATGTGCTCTAATTTATAATTTATAAACTCGATGCCAGTGAAAATACATATGGCTTCTGTTCCTTTGACCAGACAAGGTGATGCTAAAATTCATGTGGAAAAATCAATAAGATAACCAGGAAAGCCCTGAAAAAAAAAAAAAAAAGAGGAATAAAGAGAGCTTCTCCCTCCAGGTATTAAACCATATTGTAAAGCACTGACCATTAAAGCAGTGTGGGACAAGGAATGAAACAAGCTGGACTAAGATGTGGCACTGAAGGCGTGGTGAAGAAGATCCAGACAAGGACGCATGTGGAGCTTTAGTGCAGGAAAGAGAAGGCATCTCAAACCAGCCAGGAGAAGACGGCCAACCAGTGGTGCAGGGACAGCCAGGCCACTCACCACAGATGCCAGGATGAACTGCAAATGGATCAAAAATTCACATGAGAAAAGGAAAGGGAAAAAAATCATTCAGTGCATACAGACAGCTCATACAACTCAGCATCAAAAAAAAAAAAAAAAACCCAATTAAAACATGGGCAGAAAAACGACATAGACATTTTTCCAAAAAGGAAATGCAGATGGCCAGCAGGCATATGAAAAGATGCTCAACATCACTAATCACCAGGGAAATGCAAATCAGAACCCCAGCGAGGCATCACCTCCTGCCTGTCAGAACACTATCACCAAAAAGAACACAAATAACAAGTGTTGGGGAACATGTGGAGAAAAGGGAACCCTTGGATGCTGCTGGTGGGAATTTACATTGGTGCACCTACTGTAGAAAACAGTGTGAAGTTTTCTCAAAAAGCTGAAAATGGAACTGCCATATGACCCTGGGTATATATCCAAAACAAAACAAAACAAAAAAATTCATTTGAAAAGATGCATACACCCCAACGTTCATAGCAGCTCTATTTACAACAGCCAAGACATGGAAACAACCTAAGTGTCCATTGACAGATGACTGGGTAAAGAAGATGTGGTGTATATTTATATAGTGGAATATTACTCAGCCATAAAAAAGAATGAAATTTTGCCATCTGCAGCAACACAGATGGACTCAGAGGGCCTTCTGCTGAGTGAAATAAGTCAGATGGAGAAAAATACTGTATGATATCGCTTCTATGTGGAATCTAAAAAATACAACAGGCTCGTGAATAAAACAGAAAAGAAGCTGATTCAGATTTAGAGAACAAACTAGTGGTTACCAGTGGGGAGAGGGGAAGAGGGAAGGGAAAAAACGGTTATTGTGGGATTATATGAAATTGGGAGGGGGTGTCATAAAAGTGCTAGGAAAAAAGCGTGGTAGGTTTCCTTTACAACTATACAACAGGGAAGGCCTTTTCATTATGACTAAAAATATAAAAAGGATTAAAAAATTCAACTGCATGAAGTTTACCACATGAATATAGGCATCTCACAAAATGTCGCGCCTGGTTTTGTCCCGTTCCCACATCATTTCTTGCTCTGAGAGATGAGACTGGAGTCCCATTTATCTCTCCCCACCACCTCCTCACACAGTAAAATGAGAATTTCACTTCCTCTATGAGATATATTTTAATTAAACGATTAATTTTCATAAGATCATGAAAGGGTCTTGGAATTTTAGGAGAAACATTAAAAGCCCACTGGTGGAAAGTGTTGAGGGCTGAACTGGGCCCCCCTCACCTGCTGAAATTCCTATTTCCAGGTGCTGACCCCCAGCGCTCCAGAACAGAGCTGGATGTGGAGATGGGGTCCTTTAAGGGGTAGTTAAGGTAAAATGAGGTCCTGGGACGGGCCCTAAATCCCTAGAGATGGGCAGGGCTCCTTCCGGGACCCGTCTCAGTACCCCAGACGCTGGGAACCAGGAAGGACCCGTTCCCCAGCGGCTTTAACCAGCCACGCTTTCCCCCTGGAAAAACTCTCCAAAAGCAGTCATGTTTTCACTCTGCCTTTGCTTCCTTGCACCGTTTTAGATGCTCAAGTATTTTGAGAGAAATGTAATCCTTATGTTCCGGATTTATTTATACTGAAATCATCAGAATGCTTTCTATCTGTCTAAGGGGATTTTTGGTGTTCCTTTTATAGGCCCATCTAGGCCGTTTTTGCCTTGAATCACATTTGGGCGGCCACAAATGAATTCAGTCTCCTGCTCCCTGCATCCCGTTCTGTTTCATTGTCAGAACACTCAAAATCGAGAAAAATGCTCAATCGGGCCAAACAATTTTTCATCTCGTCACCCGCTGAGACCGGTCCCGCTGCCGAGGGAGGGGCTGCGGGGGACCTGCCCGCTCCCACCACCCAGGGCCTGGAGGGGCTTAGCTGCCCCGGTGTTGCTTCTTGGTGGCACTGCGACCATGGTGTTTCCATGTCTAGATGGTAAACAAGGCAGGGACCTCAGCGTCTCCCTGGGGCTGCGGGACCCATCACTCAGAGGACACAGCCCCCACTCCTAGTCTGAGAAACTCTACCTAGTGTCTGGCCCAGAGCTTCTCAAATGTGGGTGCATCTTAGAATCACCTGGAAGCTTTAAGCAAACCCTAATGGGTGTGGCCAATAAGCCAGCAGGTGGCCTAGCACCTTCTCTCAAAGCTGCCCCAGGTGCACCTACCTGGCAGCCAGGTGACGGCTGCCTGTGCCGCTCAGCGCCGCGCACGCGCTGCGTGCGTGATGGAGTCGCGGGCAGGGACGGCTTCGATGCCTGCGGTGCAGGCAGCCATGGGGAAGCGGCCAAAGGCACCATCCTCCAGACCGGCCCTCCCGTTCTCCCCGTGGCCCCCACACGGGGCGGGCATGGGGCCCACAGGAGGCCGAAGGGGAGCCTCCTTCTCGCTTCTGGGGTTGCCTCCAAGGCCCCCACTCCTGCCCCAGCCTACGTGGGGGCCACTGGGAACCCCTCTAAGCTGGACTTTTAACCCTTTATCTCCCCAGCTGGATGTAGACTCCCAAAGGTAGGGACCGTGTCTCCAAGCCATTGGTCCTCCTCGGGGTTCCGTCCAGAGGCCACACCAGGGGACAGCACAGGAAAGCAGTCACCAGGGTCGGAGTGAGGACGGAGGTCTCTGCTGGTCCCAGAGACCTCGGAGAGCCATCAAGTTCGTAGAAAGGAGGGTGGCATCACTGCAGGTGACTGTCAAGGGGTGAACGGGAGAACGCAGGCAAAACTTGGCATAGAGCCAGGTAAACCCGTGACAGTCACCTGCAACTATGGTCGTCAGAACTGTGCTGGCTGACGGCCCGACCACCGAGGAAATGCGGGCTGACCCGCCATCAGCAGAAGCCCAGGTTCCCCTCACTGGTGCTTTATCGACTGGGCATTTCGGTCCCACGTCCCTCTGTCCTGCTGGAAGCATCTCCACTGCTGGGAGGGAGCGTCGAGATGCTGAGGGAACAGCCACATTTCTTGCCTCCACACCTTTGCTCGCCTGTGTCCTCCGCCTGCGTGCCCGCCCCGCCCCCTCCCCCCAGACTCTGCCTCCTCCCTCTCTTCTCCTGCGGGGTCCAAGCTGGTGCCACTCATTCCCGGAAGCCTCTTGGGTACACATCACACATTTACACACACATAGACGCACACAAGTGCACAGACACCTGCACACACTCACACGTGCAGAGAAGCGCATACAGATGACAGGGCTCAAGCAGCAGCAAACGCCAGCGTGGATGGCCTTGGCCACCCCGCCTCGGTCCCCGGGGCAGCATCCCTGCAGACGCCGGGAGCAGGATGAACACGGGTCGCAGGATGCATCAGTCTGCTTGGCTGTGGTGACAGCAAGTCCCACAAACCGGGCGGCCAGAACAGCATTTGTGTCTCCCATCCTGGAGGCTGGAATCCAAACCTGAGGTGTGGGCGGGGCCGGCTTCTCCCGAGGCCTCTCCCCTCGGCCTGGAGACGGCCGCCTTCTCCCCGCGTCCTCACACGGTCGTCCCTCTGTGTGTGTCTGTGTCCTGGCCTCCTCTTCTTAGACGGACATCAGTCCTGCGGGATTAGGACCCACCCCCGTGGCCTCATCTTAACTTGGCCGTATGCAAAGACGCTGTTTCAAATGAGGGCACAGTCACAGGTCCTGGGGCTTTGGGCTCCAGCAACTTGTGAGGGGACCCAATTCAGTCTGTAACACGGGATAAGGGAGATGGACCCCAGCTGCCCCCATCTCCGGCCGGGAGAGCCATCGGCCCCCCGGGGAAAGCAGCATTAGGCACAGACCCCACGGAGATGCTCCCCGAGCTCTGAGCTCTCCAGGGCTTGTGCTCACGGAGGTGAAGGAGTCATGTAGGTTGCTTCCTCTCGTCCTCCAGTGGCCCCAGGCCGATGCAGCAGGATGCCAAGTGTGAGAGCTCTATTTGGAAAAGAAACAACCCTGAGCTACTGTAACTGCCGAGGCCTGGTGTGACTCCAGGTGCCCTCCAAGTGGGAGCACCCGGCACCGGCACCTGATGTGATGTGCACACGCCCGCTGAGTCCAGGCTTCCCCAGGGGACGCGACCAGGGGGCTGGAACCCCTTCCTGCTCCACACGTCGCCTGAGTCCCACAGTCCCACAACTTTGACGACCTCCTCCAACCCCAGCAAGGAGCTTCAGAAAGTGGGACTGTGTCCCCAGCAACATAGCCCTCCTCGCTCCTGTGTGAGTCTCGGGGACCAAGGGCTCCAGCTGGCAACCCCGACGTCAAGCCTGGGAACATCTGGCCGGTGGTTAGTTGTCCCCTCAGAGGGCCACTGGCCGACCAGGGAGGTGTTCACAGGTAGAGTTTGTCCCTGTGGTTTAGCCCCACCGGGTGGAGGGAAAGGAGCAAGGTATTAGAGACCAGGAGGCAGGGGCTTGAGGAAGACACCTGCACCCACCTGGTCAAAGCACACAGACGAGCATCGGCACCTCTGGACTCTCCTAGAACTCACCAGAAACAAGGGGAAATTGTAGAGCGTTGCCCACTGCCCAGGGAGCTGAGACCACCTCCCGGACTCCAGGCCCAGAAGCCAGAGTCCTTCAGGACTGGCCAGTCACACAATGGCCCCAGGGCCTCCCCAGCCCAGCTGGGGTTGCCGTCTCTGTAAGGCTGCTGTGTGTCCCCCTGCTGAGGAGGAAAAGGGCCCAGGAGTCGGTCTCCTGGAGCTGGAGAAGAGGAAGGCCTGGTGTGGTGGAGAAGGCAGGCTGGCCACCAGCCTCCGAGATGCCCAGTGGTCTCCTCATCACTTGGCATCCACGCCTTTGTGTACGTCCCTCCCGTGCGGTGCAGGATGCTGTGGAGATCTGGAGTGTGACTTCCAACGCTGGGTTGTAAAAGGCCACCCTCTCCAGGACCTCTTGCTCTGGGGAAGCCGGGTGCCATGTTATGAAGATGCTTGAGCAGCCTTGGATGGGTCCACAGGGAGAGGAGCTGGGGCTCCTGGCAGCAGATCTTGCAACCCCAGTCAAGCCTTCACATGAGGGAGCCAGCCAGCGCCTTGACTACAACCTTGTGAGAGACCCTGAGCCCAGGCCACACATCTTGAGCTGCTCCCAGATTCCTAATCCCCAGGCATCCAGTTTGGGGGGGGGGGGTAATTTTTTATGCAGCACTAGGTAACTGATACATGCAGCAAGGTTCACGACTTCAGGATCCAGGGGAGAGGTCTGGAGGCTTGGAGACAAGTTCAGGTGTACAGCCCAGGGGCCTAGCCAGGAGGTGGGCACCAACAGCCAAGGTCCCCAGCGTAAGCCAGAGGTTAGGAACCAGAGTCCAAAGCAAGGCAAAAGTGGTTCTGGACCAGCATGGCCAGAGCGACACAGGGAGCAGCAGCTCCCCCTTCACTGACCGCCAGACTGGGTGATTCCCGGCAGGAGGGCTAGCCCAGGACCCAGGTCCCAGACCCCTGGCTTAGCGCTGTTTCTGATACAAAGTTATATTTTACAGCCAGCTTTTCCTAAGACGCTGGCTCCCTCCAGCTGGGCACCCGAGAACCAAATCCCATCTTCTCCAGAGTTGAACACTGAGAAGAGAGCAGTTAAATAAGTGGCTAGAGGCCAGAGGCAGAGGCTGGGCTATTCCGGATGGAACCCCCGGGTGTTCCTGGAGGTCTTGGCGCAGTAGAAGGGTGGTGGGAGTGGTGGGGTGGGCGTGGAGCAGAATCGACTTCTGTCCTGGGCACATCTTTCCCTAGTGACCCAGGGCCTGGGCTCCCTCTGTTTGGCCTCAGTTTCCCTCAAATGCAGGAGTCAAGATGGAGCATCAGGGTGGGGCACCACACCCACAGCATCCAGCTCCAGGCATCTGTGCAAAGGAACAGCTGAGCGGAGGCAGCGAACACAGATTAGAGAAGCCGGAGACGCAAAGAGGATTTTGGGCTCAGACCACCTCGCGCATCCTGCAGCTTCCTGGGCAGCCTCGCTGAGGCGGTCCAGGGCAGCGGCAGCCGTCTCCCTTGGAGTTCCCAGCCCTTCACATACCTCTGCCTCGTGAAACTGGATCCCACGGGACAGCTAAGCCTTCACATGCCTGTAATTCCTTGGCTAAAGCTTCTCTTCACTAAGACGTTGACTTTAATGGCATTCTCACCGATTACTTTAAGAAAGGGCAGGTCGGTAAGATGATATTTCCTGGTGAGCAGGGATATCAGGATGAAATCTCCAGGTCGTCATTTCAACACGGGAAGTCATCGGCTACCCAGGGCAGCGCCGGCCCTGCCGCACAATCGGCCTGCTGTTCCGAGCGTTATTTAAGAGGCCAAGGCATCCACACCCCCCAGCAGTCAGTGCCGGGGGGAGAAAAGTGTCGACTGAGTGTCTCAGCTCTGCTTACGGGCTTTCTCAATGTTTGGTTTGCTTTGACGCGAAGGAAAAGTAAGCTGTATACATTTGAACTTGTGGCTTTATCTTTTCCAGACTTCGGTCGGGTCTTCAAGTCGACTTTTAAAAAAAGATAATCAGCTCGAGTTAAATTAGCATTTCTCCTTTTCCTTCTTTGTCTGTCTTTACGCTTCTCTGTTTTAAAAATAAACAGCGTATTTTCCTAAAATTAAGGGACCAGAATGTTGGCAGCTCGGCAGTCCCTCGGGGCGCCAGGCCACCACACACTCGCTCACCCAGGTCCACCAGGAGCTGAGCTCCACCTGCATCTGCAGACGCACCTGCCACCCACTGGGTCATCAGGGTCTCGGGGGAAGGGGAAAGGAGCACCTCTTCTGTAAGGAGCCAACACAGAGGTGCTCAAGACTCTTTCTCTCTAACACAAGGGGGTCTACCTCTTTGTAGGACATTGTCCCTTTTTATAACGGGCAGCTGTTTCCAAAAGGAACAGTCTGATGTGAGAAAAATGGGACTACTTCCCTCCACTGACCTGTGGGTGTGGGTGAGGGGGCTTTCCTGGGGTCCTTCTCCTTCCTTCATCAAAACCCAATCAAAACAGGGGCATGATTGAAGCTGGGGCAGCCTCCCCAGCTCCAAACCCTGGGCAGGTGCAGTGGGATGATCAGTTGGGTGGCTCTTATGAGCTGCCTTCATTAACCAGTCGGTCACATGGCGTCTTAAAGAGTGACCCAGGGCCCGCCTGCATCTCACAGAGAGTGTTGAACAGCACCAGCGTTGGCGTGGCTCTCCCCGCACGAACCTCTCCCTGCCTGCAGGCGGTGCTGAACTCGGACCCGGCGAAACTCCTGCCTGCTTGGGAAACTCCAGTGCATCGCCATTTCCCAGCACGTGGTGATGATGGTGACCGAACCAGGAAGGCTTCCTTCCAGCCCGCAGTGGATGGAGCTGACCGTGCATGTGTGGACAGAGCCACCACTGACAAAGCGGGGGCAGAAACAAGCCCGCCGATATTTATCACTCCTCCTAGCTCTGAATACTCCTGGGCCCTGCACCCCAAGAGGCCCTCCCCCGTCCCTCTTAGGAAGAGGGACCCTGTACCCTCCCCCAGGGCATCGGGCTCCTCTGCAGACATACTCAGATCCACTGATGTATTCAATCCACTTTGATTTATTCATCAAATTTAAATCACCTCTTTTTCTTTAATTTAAATCATTTTTATTGAAGTGTAGTCAGTTTACGACATTGCATCAATTTCTGGAGCACAGCGTCATGTTTCAGTCATACGTGTACATACATAGACTCCTTTTCATATTCTTTTCCATTATAGGTCATTACAAGACATTGAATATAGTTCCCTGCGCTGTACAGAAGAAGCTTACTGTTCATCTATTTTATATATAGTAATTAGTATATGCAAATCTCAAACTCTCAATTTATCCCTTCCCACTTTGGTAACCATGAGATAGTTTTCTGTGTCTGTGAGTCTGTTTCTGTTTTGTAAATAAGTTCATTTGTCTCATTTTTTTAGATTCCAGATATGAGTGATGCCATATGGTATTTTTCTTTTTCTTTCTGGCTTACTCACTTAGAATGATGATCTCCAAGTCTATCCATGTTGCTACAAATGGCAGTATTTCATTCTTTTTTAAGGCTGAGTAGTATTCCATTGTATAAATACACCGCCACTTCTTTATCCAGTCATGTGTCAATGAACATTAAGGTTGCACTCCTGTCTTGGCTGTTGTAAGTAGTGCTGCTGTGAACATTGGGGTGCGTGTGTCTCTTTGAATTGGTTTTCTCTGGATACATGCCCAGGAGTGGGATTGCCGGATCATAGGGTAAGTCTACTTTTAGTTTTTTAAGGAACTTCGTTACTGTTTTCCATAACCGCTGCAACAAACTACATTCCCACCAGCAGTGTAGGAGGGTTCCTTGTTCTCCACACCCCCTCCAGCACTTATCGTTTGTGGACTTTGAATGATGGCCATTCTGACTGATGTGAGGGGATATCTCACTGCAGTTTTGTAAATCACCTCTTTTTAATAAGAGCCCAAAGGATGACGATGGAAGTGGCTCCCAGGATGCAGAGGCTGGGGTGTGGCTGGTCCACACATGTTTTCTGTTAACCGCTTTTACAAGGCCCCTGGGCAGAGGCGCAGGGCAGAGAGGGCAGCGTCACAGCTCCATCCCTGGTTTCGTGGGCTGCTCTGGCAGAGGGAAAGTCTGAAGTGGGGGTGTGCTGTGTCCTGTTCCCGCCTCAGCCAGGGCAGGCAGATTCGTGTGTTTATGAGGGGGACACCAGACACAGGAGGGCCGACACAGGAGGGCCGACACAGGTCAGACAGACATGCCCTTCCTACGGTTCAAGTCCAGATTCCCGGCCTGGTGTCCCAGGCTCTCCAGCTCTACCTGATTACCCCACCATCCCTGCTCTTGAGGCCCCTGTGGTCAACCCAAGCTTACTGTGCCTCTGGGAAGTATGTGGCCACCCACCCAGGTCCTCCCTAGGGGCTCAGGCACCAGGAGCACCCCCCGCCTCTGAAGTTGGCACCTCCTGGTCCAGGGAGCTCCCTCAACTTCGTGGGAGCCCTGGCCTAGAACCTCAGGCCTCAGCCTGGGAGACCACAGCCAGGGCCTGACTAAGCAGGGGTACCAAAGGCCCCCATGGCGGCCTCAAGACGGGACCAGGTCTGTGTACATTTGACACCCCAGGGCTCCCTGAGGGGTTAGGCTGAGGCCAGTCTCTGACTCAGAGCCCACCTTGCTGAGCGCTTCCCCCGCCCCATCTTGCATCTCTTCTTTCCTTTCTCTTAGGAGCCCTCGCTCAATAAACCACGTGGCCCCCAACCCTTGCCTCTGGCTCTGCTTCCAGGAAAACTGGCCTAACACCCTGCCCTTGGGTGTCTCTGGATTTGCTGCCTCTGTCTCCTCAGTAGAAAGACCGCCTTCCCCTTGTTACGGGCTGAAATGTGCCCCCAAATGCATCAAATTCCTAAAGCCCAGGACCTCAAGATGTGGCTGTATCTGGAGCTGGGCCTTTAAAGGGATGCTTAAGGTAAAATGAGGTCACTGGGGTGGGCCCTAACCCAGTAGGCCTGGTGTCCTTACAAGAGGAGATCAGGACACAGACACACGCAGGGGGACGGCCGTGTGAGGACGCGGGGAGAAGGCGGCCGTCCGCACGCCGAGGAGAGAGGCCCCTGGGGAGCTGGCCCCGCCCATGCCTGGGTCTGGGGCTCCGGCCTCCAGGACGGGGGACGGTGAATGTTTGAGGCCCTCAGGCTGTGGTGCTTTGGGACGACAGCCTGAGCAAATTTATGGAGCCCTCCTCTCACAGACATTCACTCATCCTTCAAAGCCCAGCAGGACTGTCGTCCCGGGCTCTCCGAGACAGAACGAACCATTTATCTGGAACATTCTGGTGCTTCTCTTTATATCTATATATGTAAGTCATCCTCACTTGCCTTCCGTGAGTCACACACATTCCTGTCCCTCCCAGTGGAGACTGTGTTCTGTAATGTATTCGTCCTCGCATTCCACAGGGGACCTAGTCAGTTCTCCATCCATGTTTGTCAAGCTGAAATGGTCCGGGATTAAATTCCTTGACTCCCCAGGCAGCCCACCGAGCCCTTCCCCAGCCGACCCAGGGCAGGGGCACCTCAGATGCTATCGCAAACTGGCACGGCGCAGGCCGGGATCACCGCCGGCTCTCAAACAGCGGCTCCATTCAGGTGGCCCTGGGGACAGAGGCTGGGAACTTAAATTTCCTTCCACCCAGCCAAAAGCTCCCTAGGAAGTCACCGACTGAACACACCTCACTGAAAAGATGACAGATGAAACCAAGCGTCTGAATCCGTCTTGGTTCCCCAGGGCCCCTAATCTACAGGGCTGGCTCCCCACGTACCCCCTCCCCACCAACAACCCCTGCAGGAGCGAGGCTGCCCCGAGGCGGCTCCCGCAGAGGTCAGTTGTCCCACAGGGCTGAGCCAAAGCTGTCTGCTGGACAGACAGCGAATCTGTGTGTCAGAATCAGCAGCCATCATCCCAGACGCGGGGGTTTTCTCCTTCCTCGTGGAAATGGATCTTTTGAGAGTCACTGAAGGGGAAAGGATGTGGAAGGATGGATGCAGTGGGGTACCTCGGTGAAAGGGGCCCCTGATTACAGGGGGAACATTAAAAACGGGGAGTCTACCCTTTCACTACACACTTCCTTCAGTTACCTATACATTTCACCGTCAGAGAAACTGCCCATCTGTTTCCCCGAAGCCGGGGCGGGGAGGGGCCCTCCAGAGCACGGCGTGTTCACGGCAAACGTCCTTCATTGTCCACAGACGAACTTCTGAAGAAAATGGGCCGGCCCCCTCCCCGCCCCCACGCCCCAGAAGAAGACTAAGAGCTGTTTTGCATAAGCCGCTTGTCGGGCAGAAGGGGGAGCGGATGCAAATATCATCGGATGGATTATGACCGCGCAGCCCCTGCCTTCTGTACAATAGATTTCTCGCCAGACCCAACATCGGCCCCGGCCAGGTTGCATTTTTAAAAAGGACTTTTGTGCATTTTTCTCCTTCTGTGTGCCGAGGAGCCCCTTAAAGGACATCAAAAGTGTGTCGCACAGATATTCAGAATAAACGAGGACCCCCCCCCTTTTTATTTCCCCTGTGTGGTAGCCTTTGTAATAACAGCCTTCTTGGATACTTATGCAACTTAAGATGGAAAGACATTTTATAGCCTCCCGGCAGAATGGTGGGAAATCCGCGGTACACCTGTGGCTCCTGCAGCCTGGGAGGGAGTCTGTTTCAGGCCATGCGAAAGGGACACATTTGCTCCTGGGGACTGACCTCCTGCGTTCCAATATTCCCATACGACATCTTTCCACAGAGGCATGTAAAAAAACACCACGGTTAATTGCTTGCAAGGAAAGAAAGTGAGGGCAAGGTGGTTACGAAGACCCGTGGAGGGTTTGCCCAAGAATTCCTTAAGGAACTGGTTTTCTGAGTAGACCTGCTTAAATTTTCCTGTCCCTGTCTGATTTTGTGACATTAAAACGAAATGGGCCAGTCAGAGTGGAAGACAGGAACGTTGGAACTGAAGGTCTAAGTAAGTCAGCTCATCTTTTTTTTTATATTATATTTTTTTTTTATTGAAGTGTAGTTGATTTACAATGTTGGTTTCAGGTGTACAGCAAAGCAATTCATGTATACATATACATACATATGTCTTTTTTCTTTTCAGATTCTTTTCCATTATATGTTATTACTAGAAATTGAACATACAGTTCCCTGAGCTCTACAGTAGGTCCTTGTTGCTTATCTATTTTATACATAGTCACGTGTGTCTATGAATCCCTAACTCCTAATTTCTCCCTCCTCACAAGTCAGTGCATCTTCATGAGCCTCAGATGACCTAGCAAAGAAATGGGTCTAATTACACCCACTGCATCTGATCTTTGTGAAGTTTAATTAATGCTTGAAGATGTTTTCAGAGCCTCAGAGGATAGTAGACCACAGACACAGAGCGTTATTACACAATCCAATCGGACGCCTTCCTTTCTGTGATAAAATGTCGTGGGCATCATCTGAACTTTGTCCCTTCCGGCAGTGCCACCTCCTGTGATGCTCCTCTTCCCACCACACCTGCTTCAGAACCCCTTTAAAGCCCTTGGATTTCTGTGGGCCACTTAATACACCCCAAGACAATGGTCCTTAGTTCTGAAAACGCTCCTTAGCAACATCACTCCCAGGACGGAAAACACATCTTCGCTGTCTCCTGTGGGTTCTCGTTCATTCCTCCGCCATCAGCATCGTCTGGGGATGGCTGTGGTACCCACTGCACCTGGCTTGGATAGCTCCAAATCACAGTGGTCTTTCTCGATGAGCAGCCAAGGAGAGGTCTTGGGTTCGACATCTTTTATTTATTCTTTTGTGACTAACAAAGTAGAAAGACTGGCTGTCACCCCCAGGACACATCGTCCTACCCACCTGGTCCCCGAGAGCCTGCTCTGTGGGACGGGCCCTCCCATGGGCACTAGAGGTCCACACACTTTTTGCCTTCTCCTGTAGGTCCATCTCCAGGTTCACTTGTCCCCAGTCTTCTAATTTGGTTCCTTCCAAGCTCCTGTCCAATCAACCCAGCCATTTGCCTATGTCCAGGGATCTGTGGATATTCTCGCTTCTGGGCACTTTTCTTTCTGTGCAAAGTGGACGCAGCGTGCTGCCCGAGGAGCTCCCCGCCCACCCACGTCCAGGGCTGCCCCTCGGCGGGGATGTCGGCCTTGAGCTCTCAGCAACGCATCGTGCCAGCCCTCTGGGACCAGGTCTCAGTTCCTCCCTCTTCCGAACGTCGGGTGCAAAGCTCATCCTCGTAAGATCAGAGGCGTGAGCTGAGGGAGAGGACGAGGTGGCAGCATGGAGTTTGGGTACCTGGTCATGTCATTTACTCACGCCTCCCAGACCTGCTGACACCCGGCCCCCAGGCACCATGTCTACCACAAGTATCACCGCTCTGCCTGTTTGAACGTTGGACTCAGGGAGATCTAGCTGGCTCACGAGGGACAGCCTCAGCTGCATAGCCACCCAGCACCCCCTGGCCAAGCACTTCACCTCTACTGGAGCCCGAATGCAGGCCGTGAGCTGTCCTTCAAATGGCAAGCAGGTCCTGTTGTAAAGAGCGCGCCTTCACTCCAGAACGCTGCAGGTCCCCGCTGCGATGCGCCTGCAGAGGCTTTCTGCACGCTCTCCCTGTGGGCGCTTCAGCACCGTGTCTGATCCATCGCACATCCCTACGGCCTCGACCTGCTGCAGAGCCCTGTCCTGCTCCGGGTCTCACTTG
Organism: Camelus dromedarius; assembly: GCF_036321535.1. Lineage (NCBI taxonomy): Eukaryota > Metazoa > Chordata > Mammalia > Artiodactyla > Camelidae > Camelus > Camelus dromedarius. The sequence continues at coordinate 3,789,211 of NC_087447.1, read as the reverse complement.
AAACAGAAAGCCTGTCAACTCAGTAAACTGATTAAAACCAAATGTCCAAGAGTGGCGTATACTGCCCCCCTAAATCTAAAAAAATTCAGTGGATGCTTCTTTCTTAGTAGTAGGAGACGCAGGAGGGGCCGCAAATTGTCCTTTGCCTCGGAGGGGCTGTCCCAGCGCGCCCCGGACACTGGGGCCCTACTCACTTCACGGACGGGCAGCCCCTGGAACAGCCATGAGTCTGTCTCCCGCTTTCTGGTACCTGCCTCTCCCCACATCCGGTGGACACATGTTATCAGTTTAGCAGGTCGGCATGAGCTATAGAATATCAAGATGACGCCGGTCCCGGTGAGCTGCCTTGACTGGGGAACAGGAAAGTTAACACAGATTTGGAGCACGATGGTAAATGCCTACTGCGATCTTTGCTGTATGTGACAGACCACTTTTTACCCTCTTCACTGATGGAGCTGAAGAAGAACACGTTCCTGTGTCAATGGATGTATATCATTCAACTTCCATTTCTGGCTCCAAGACGGAGAGGTAACTGCCAGACTAACCTTCCTGCCATAAACAACCATGAAATTGGGAGAAAAAAACACAAAGCAATTGCGTTTGGGCAATGGACCACAGGCATTAAAGACTGTGATCCCCGAGAGAAGGGAAATGCATGAGGCAATCCCATTAACTTCCCTCTGCCTAAGGAAAATTTCCTGACTGTGTGCAGGGGGCTGGGGCAGGACAGGGCAGGGCAATCTTATTGAGCTGAAGAGGCTGACAAAGTGAGTCAAGTCTGTAGTCAGGGCACCAGCAAGGAGGGAGCTGCACCAAGCAGCAGCGCCTCAGACACTTGTGCAGAAATCACTTGCAAGTCCTTGGCCAAGGGTGGGGCTGTGCATACACAGGGAAAGACTGCACAAGAATTACGTGAGAGCAGCTGCTGTGAGGTTGAGAGGCCAGCCATTGCTGAGACATACTGAAGTTCCTGGCCAGCCTGAAAGGAGAGATTTTATTTCTATTCTAGACACAAGAGACATCAGAAAAGTTATGCCTTAGGAGTAAAGACCATAACCTAGAGTAAAGTCTAGTCTGCACTCTATCAGAGCCTTAAACCAAGTCTTGACAAGGACCTTTCATGTGACTAGCAGGCAGAATTCAGAGGATGAGCCAAATCAACTTACAATGGCTTGGGAAACACCAGATCCAAGTCTATGCAAGTTCAAGTTATCAGCCAGGGATCCAACCACCTGCAAGAATAAAAACCAACACTGCTCAGAGGCAAATATCAGAATCCCAAATCTCTATGATGTGTCATATGCAATGTCATATTCAATATGAAGTTCCAAATGATAGGAAAAATTCTAGACATGCAAAGCACCAGGAAAATGTGCCTCAGACCCCATAAAAAAGTAGTCAGTTGAAACTGACCCTGAGATGGCCCAGATGTTGGACTTAGCAGACGTAGACTTTCAGGCTATAATTACAAATATGTTCAAGGAATTAAAAGAAAATATGGCCCAAATGAGTGAATGAATAAGGAATCTCAGCAGAGAAATTAGAACTTGAAAAGAGAACTAAATTGAAATTCTAGAAATCAAAAGCATGATAAGTGGAAAAGTAGATTTACTTAAAAGAAGATGAGAAATGACAGAAGAAATTATCTGAAGGCAGATCAATAGAAACTAGCCTATCTTTTAAAAAAAAAAACAGAGATTTTAAAAATTGAAAGAAAATTAACAAATGCTCAAAGACCTTTGGAACAAAATCAAATGGCCTGGAATATGTGTAATTGCAGTCCCAGAAGTAAAAGAGAGTAAAAATGAGGCAGGAAAAAAATTGAAGAAACAAAGCAAAAAATTACCAGAGTTGATGATTTCCAGATAATAGGGGGGAAAAAAACTACTTACCATTCCAAGAAACTCAATGAACCCCAAACAGGATAATTACAAAACAAAACAAACCACCCTCAAAACCACACATACACACATCATAGTACTACTGAAAACCAAAGATAAATCTTGAAAGCAGCCAGAGAAGAAAGCACAAAACAAACAGGGCAACAACCCAACAATGACGGCTGATATCTCATCAGAAACAATAGAGACCAGGAGACAGTGGAAAGAAATAATTAAAGTGTTAAAAGAAAAGACCCATCAACTCAGAATGTTATACTCAGGGACAAACCCCATCAAAACCAAGAGTTGAAATAGACGCATTTTCACATCAGTAACACCTAAGAAAATTTAATGACAGCAGATCTACACTACCAGGTGTTCTTCAGGCTGAAGTTTAACCAATTGGAAACAAGAGTCTACAGGAAGGAATGAAAAGTGCCTGAACCAGTAAATTTGTGAGTTAATAACCACGTACCAATGTCAGAGGTTGTGTCAATCTCCTCCAGTAAATACACCCTGTCTAGCGCAGGTTACAATAACATCGTGCATGTGATCCACCTGGATTTTTCAGGGACCAGACAGGTGAGTTAAATGGGGCTATGACGAGGCAGCACCTGTACCCTTAAGGGTTTGTGGGGCACTCAGTCTTGGCAATTCCTCCTAGGGTGGCATTGCTTCTGACTTGCTGTCTTAGTCAAGAGGGGAGACTTTTGGGGGATTCCATTTGGCTCCTCCCACCAAATGGGTTGTTTTCTACACGTCACAGAATCAAAGCCAGTGTCCTGCCAACTCTGAAGAACAGCTACCCCAGTTACACAATAAGGGACCAAGAAAGTGATCACAGGGTGAGCCTCTGGATCCACTGTGATATGGACTTGGGCAAGAACTCCATTTATCACCTGGCTTCCACAAGCCCCCACTGTAACCAGGGGACAGCGATGGAGTTTCAGGTCTCCTGATGTCAGACCCTACATCTAATGACCCCTGAATGTCTGGTTACCCCTCTTTTCTCAATTCACAGGTAGCCTGGTAAATAGCCACTTTGGGGAAGGACTGGGGAAAAGATTACTGCATAAGCTGGCAGTGACATTACAGGATCCTTCCTCAAGGGGACCCCCAACTTTCCTTCTCATTAATTAATCAGTGGAGTGTGGGTATGCAAACTGAGCTGGACCCCCCACCACGTCTGTGTCCCTGGTCCCCGTGGGCACGCGCTGCCAGCTGCTGCCTTCCTCGCCGCCTGAGCTCTTCCCTCTGGAGGCGGGAATGTCCTTGCCTGTTGGACCATGCTGAGGGCTGGCCCCGGTTACCAGCCTCATCATCCTCGAGGTGCTGGGGAGCAGTGGGGACACAGTGTCTAGTGCCTTGAGGGAGGCTCTTCGGAATCTCTAGGCAAAGGGGATGTCTATCCGCTGTCAAGGACAAGGAGATTGCTTCTGCTGATGTGGAGGGCCTGGGAGAACCCGGAGGTGCGACAGCTTCAGGCTCCTCACCACAGGGTTCTCATCCTGCACCTCAGAGTCCCCCTCTTTTCCCATTAGGGCCGTGGCTTGGACCAAGGCTACCCCGTCTCCTTACTAAAGATGTCTGCCACTCGTCCAATCAGGTCCTGGGTCTGACTTTTGATACAGTCTGCCCTGCAGGAGATAAGCATCTCTAAGTGCTGCCAGAAGCCCTCTGGCTTCCACAGCGTGACTTGCATTGACAGCCGGTTGCCCCAAACTTATCACTCTTTTTTTTTTTTTCAGTTGAAGTATAGTTGGTTTACATGTTGTGTTAATTTCTGGTGTAGAGCATGGTGATTCAGTCATACATACACATACATGTTCCTTCTCATGTTCTTCCTCATTATAGGCTGTTACAAGGTTCTGAATATAGTTCCCTGTGCTGCACAGTAAGATCTTGTTTTTACCTACTTTATATATAGTAGTTAGTATCTGCAAATCCAAACCTCCCAATTTACCTCTCCAGCCCCTCCCCTTCCCCCCTGGTAACCACAGGTTTGTTTTCTATGTCTTTGAATTTGTTTCTGTTTTGTAAATAAGTACATTTGTCTCATTTTTTTGGATTCCACGTATAAGTGACATCATATGGTATTTTTCTTTCTCTGTCTGGCCTGCTTCTAAGTGAAGTAAGCCTATCACATTCTTTTTCAAGGCTCCCAGAGCTATTTAACAAAAGGCCACTGACTCCATGCTATTCAGGGGCCACGGTCTGCACAACCCAGCGCCTCCCTCTCCTGGTGGACCTCACCGCAGCTCTACCACAAGTGAGAGCCTTGGCAATGGTGTTCTAGGAATGTCACCACCCGGTTTACCTCCAGGAACGGGGTCCTCATAGCCGCCCGACTGGTGAGCAATCTAACAGCAAAATCCCATCCTGGGGCTGTGCTTTCAGAGACTACTGGGTACCTACCACCTTGGCCAGATGCTCTTAGCAAAGTCCAAAACAATGGCCCACCTGCAAGTTCTTTATTGGGAAGTGAGACCCAGTGAGCAAGGGTAATGGATGGGGAACACGGACGGGGAACACAGCCGGCGAGGGGGAAGCCCATTCAAGGCCTTTCAAACAATAGGCATCTGTTTGAGGCTCAGCTGGTTAAATGGATAAATCATGATGGTGGTCACATCTTAACTATGAAGCAATAAACTAAGACAGTTGCCTGGATTTTAAATTCAGGGACTGACGTTTAAGCAGATAATAATGTGACAGAGTTGAGGGTCACCTCCGTTCCCAGACTTTGAGGAGAAGATCGAGAAGTCGGAGCCCGTGTGTGAGTGTGACTGGATCTCACGACACGCTCCCACGCCAAGCCCAGCCTCCGCGGTGCTGGTACCCAGAAGTCAACGCGGCTGGACAACGTGCCGCCCGTAACACAAAGTCCCTGAGATCTAGAACATACTGCAAGCCGGTGGGAGTTTTCTTTATTTATATTTTTTTATTTTTAACGAAGGGACTGGAGATGACATCCAGGGCCTCATGCATGCTAAGCATGCACTTTACCACCAAGCTGTACCCTCCCCACCACTGAAAGTTTTAAAATTCACACGGGAGTCACCCTTATTCCAAACCTCCAGTTCTGCCTACTAGACAGTACCCCCAAATTTTGTTCTGAGAATCTGGGACCACCAGCCCAAACAGGCCCCCGGTTACCTGAAGAATCACTCAGGTGAGGTCCAGGGTTGTGCAAGGAAGATGCCCATCGAGTCAGCGGGCTCATCGCGGATCATTAGGACCACACCCCAGCCTCCAGGGCGAGGAAGGTTGCCTTTATGCTGTGGTGGTTTTCTAGAGTGTAGACACAGCTTTTTTCTCTTCCTCTTCTTCTTCTGCATTCTGTAGGATTCTCCTCTTTGACGGTACAATTTGCTGAAAGGAACATTCTGATAAGAAAAGTATTCGTTCATCGGGGGCAGGAGGGAAGTTGGGAATTCTCTGCCCACTGTCCCAGGAGGGAAGGGAGAGGCAGGAGCCCGCCGTTTCCCTGCTCTGGGAGCAGGGCAGCTGGGGGTGGCTTTGGAGGGTCTGGGGGCCCTCAGGGATCTGGGGCCTCAGTGGTCTGCTGGGGGGCCTCAGGGAGTCTGGGGGCCTCGGGGAGTCTGGGAGGCCTCAGGGTGTCTGAAGGGCTGTGGGACCACTGTTTTACTGAGAGAAATCAGAAGGATCTGGGGGACCGCGAGGGGTCTGGGAACCTCAGGGGGTCCAGGTGGCACTGGGATGGGGCGCAAGGTGGGAGACCAGACAACACCCCAAAGAAGGGAGGCGGTGGCGGCGCAGCCTGGAAAGCCGGGCAACTTCACCTTTCAATGTCCGTAGAGCAGTGGATTCCCTGTCTCTCCCCGACCCCCAGCCTCACCCACTTCTCCAAAGTCGGGACATAAAGGACAGTGGCAAGGGTGCTTCAGGGCTCTGCAAGCCCTGACCATGGCGGTCATTTTCCCAGAGCGTCACTGAGGTGTTCATGCTCCCTGCCAGCTGGGCACTAGGTGGGCACCCGGAGCCCGAGCAGGGTCACTTCCTCCGAAGTTCACTCAGGGAGACCACCTCGCTTCAAAGGAACCAGAAACGAAGTCAGAAACAGAAAATCTCTGTTAAGAGACCAGGGCCCTCGGCATCACTCTGCCAAGCGGGCCTGGGCAGGGCTGGTCAGGCGGCACAGTGGACGAGGCACCAGAGCCTCGGGCACCCCCTCAGCATCCCTGAGATAAGCCCCAAGCCCCCTGGCCTGGCTCCCTGCCGCCCTACCTTGGTCCTGCCCGCTCCTTGAAATCACCCTTCCTGCTTTCCCCACCTTTCCCTCTGGGGAACGCCACCCTCCCATAAGTTCCAGCTGCCCTCGCTCACGGGAACATCCCCACGCCCTGAAACCTGACCGCCCTCTCCTCTGTGTGCCCCCTCTGTCTTCTGTTTGTTGTCCATTGTTTGGTGATGGTTTGTGTTAGGGTTCAAGTGCCCACCTGGTTAGACACTCTGGGTGGGGGAAAGCGGGCGGTGCCCCACCAAGCCCAGGACCAAGAAAGATGCCCAGTAGCTCTCAGGTGAGTGCCTGAACCCAGGGTGCTGGGGCACCACAGCAGAGGGCACAGAAGAGACGGGAGAGGAGCAGAAGCATCAGGAGGACCCCCAGAACGGGCGAGAGGGGGCAGCAGACACACCCCCTCCCGTCCAAGGTCTTGGGACCGTGTCTGATTGTCAGAGGACCAGCAAAGAGGCCGGTGGGGCTACAGGAAACTGTAGGGGAGGAAGAGAGAGTGGGGAGGGTTCATCTGGGAGGGGAGAAGCAGCGCAGGACACGGGGGGCATTGAAAGGACTTTGGCTATTCTCTGAGTGAAGTGGGGAGAGGCCAGAAGGGCACTGGAACCCACCACCAGTGCTCCAGCTCTGCCTCCTTCCAGGCACTTTCTCCCCACGTGAAGGCCAGTGAAATGCCAGCAAAAGGGATGTCCCTCCTGAATGGATACTTTCAGAACCGGAGCCTGTGCCCTCTCCGCCTGGGGACCTGCCTGGTCTGGGTGTTCTGGGTACCTGAGGGACTTCTATGAGCCCAGCCCTTTGCAGACTCACAGCAGGTGCCCAGGTGGGTGAGGAAGAAGCCTTGCTTGTTTTCAGCACTGAGGCTGGTGACGGTTCTGTGTCCACAGCACAACCCAGCCTGAATGAGGCATTGAGGAGCCGGCTGGCGGGCATCGGGACCGTCCCGACGGGAGATGACAGCGGCTCAGACAAGAGAAATAGCAGCAGAGATGCTGACGCAGCGCAGGGTCCCAGGATATTTGGAGGTAAAGCTAGGGGGACTTGCTGACGGGCTGGACGAGGGATGGGCGGGAAAGTGTGAGTCCAGGTTGGGTCCAAAGCTTTTGGCTCCAGCAACTGGACGGATGGAACTTCCACCCACCGAGACCAGGAAGACTCGGGTGAGGAGGCGGGGGAGGCGGAGGGGGAGTCAGGAGTTGTGGACACATTTGAGATGCTGCAGGAATGCTGGCCTGGGACATGTGCCAGTGGCCAGGGCAGGTGTCAAAGAGCAGCCCCATAAATGAATGTGGAGATCCCAGCAGGCGATCCGGCCGCACAGATCAGCATCGCGACGGCATTTACAGCCCTGAGCCGGGGTGAATCGCAGAGGGAGTGGGCATCCACAGAAGAAAGACAGGATGCAGGGACCTTCCAGGGAGATGAAGTCAGCATCATCCACGTCGCACGAGAGAGTGTTTCGGGGGGTTACACAGTTCTGGGATGGGAGAGAGGCCACCAGTCTTTGGGTCATCCGTGTCGCCAACGAGCCCTCACTGGCCATTTGAAGGCAGAGCTGCACCCTGTGGTGAAGGCGTAGGCACAGGGATGCTCTGCCCCAAGTACACCCCCAAAACCCCCTCCTCTGTCCCCAGCCCTGCATCCAGGTGCCACTGTGCCAGAGGAGCTGCCACTGTTCTGGATGCTGTGGGGAAACAGGGCAAGGGGCTTTCCTGCTCTCTAAATACTCCCCCTTTACTTACAGCCCCATCTTGCCTACCAGGTCCAGCTGCCTGCAGCTCTGACCACTGTTTCTCTCCCCTAATGCAGACCCTGGCCTCCCCAGCCCTTGTGCCATGTCAGCACTGTTCTAAAACCAGAGTGGACAACCCACGGAATGGGAGAAAATTTTTGCAAGTGAAACCGACAAAGGCTTGATCTCCAGAATATATAAGCAGCTTATACGACTTAATAAGAAACAACCAAACAACCCCATCCCAAAATGGGCAGAAGACCTAAACAAGCAATTCTTCAAGGAAGACATACAAATGATCAATAGGCACATGAAAAAATGCTCAGTATCACTAATTATCAGAGAAATGCAAATCAAAACTACAATGAGGCATCACCTCACACCAGTCAGAATGGCCATCATTCAAAAATTCACAAATGACAAATGCTGGAGAGGCTGTGGAGAAAAGGGACCCCTCCTGCACTGCTGGTGGGAATGCAGTTTGGTGCAGCCACTGTGGAAAACAGTATGGAGATTCCTCAAAAGACTAGGAATAGACTTACTATATGACCCAGGAATCCCGCTCCTGGGCATATATCCAGAAGGATCCCTACTTCAGGATGACACCTGCACCCCAATGTTCATAGCAGCACTATTTACAATAGCCAAGACATGGAGACAGCCTAAATGTCCATCAACGGATGACTGGATAAAGAAGAGGTGGTATATTTATACAATGGAATACTACTCAGCCATAAAAGCCGACAACATAACGCCATTTGCAGCAACATGGACGCTCCTGGAGAATGTCATTCTAAGTGAAGTAAGCCAGAAAGAGAAAGAAAAATACCATATGACATCACTTAGATGTGCAATCAAAAAAGAGAGAGACACATAAACTTATTTACAAAACAGAAACAGACTCACACAGAAGATAAACTTATGGTTACCAGGAGGGAAAAGGGGTGAAAAGGGATACACTGGGAGTTCAAGATTTGCAGATACTAACTACCATATATAAAGCAGATATACAAGTTCTTCTGTATAGGACAAGGAACTATACAATTCAGTACCTTGTAGTAACCTATAATAAAAAAGCACATTAAAACAAATATATGTACGTACACATATGACTGAAAAGTTATGCCGTACACCAGGAACTGGCCCAACGTTGTAAAATGACTATATTTCAATGTAAATAAATAAATAAATAAAGCCAGAGTGAATCAGCCCTTCCCTGCGGGCGGAGAAGCCCCTGGCTCCCTGTCTCGAGGATGTGCTCGCCTTCTGGACGAAGAGGAAAGGACTCTCTCGTGCCTTGGCTTCTTCTGAGCAGCAAGAGCACAGATTACTAACACAACACGTTAACCTTCCACATATGTTTGTCCACAGGCCTGAATCGTGGAAAATTCATATCCTTCAAGGAATAAATAATTCTTGCATCAATAAACTATTATAAATAAATAAGTATATATATTTTATATATATATAAAAAAATGTATGGGGTACACCAGAGAAGCATGACACACATAGAGTTTTGAAGCAAACTGGAAAGAACAGTGAACACATACAGGCTAACATCAATCATAAACACTGACCCAGAAACCCAGACACTAAGGAAAACCAGCAAAATCCAATCAAGCCTGGAGTCCAGTTACCAGCGATGCCCTGACGTCGGTTTCTCAGCTTCGACGCGCGTGCTGTGGTCATGTAAGATGCTAACAACAGGAATGCCTCCCGAGGGATGTATGGAAGCCCCCTGTGCTATCTAAATTATTCCTAAACAAAACGTGCATCTTTTAAATTCCAAATACAAGCGGAGACTCCCAATGTTTTTTTTAAAAAGCATCTACAGCAACCAAGTAGGGTTTATGCCAAGAATAAAGTGGGAAAATTATTTTTCATATTAGCATGAGAAATGGTAAAAGATCACTTCATTATCTCAATAGGTGTCAAGGAGCCATTTGAAAAAAATCGCTATATAAAAATTCATGTAACTAAATGAAGTTTTTACTCTAAACATGATGACGATTGTGGATTTAAAACCAAAAGCTAATATTACTTAGGCGATAAATCATTCGCCTTAAAAATCAGAATCGTCCTGTGATGCGTCCTGTCCAGTGATCAAGCCTAGTTTAAAATAAAGCTAGAAATAACCAGTGAAAGCTGTCTAATCAGAAAAAGAAATCAAACATATAAATGTAGGGCTAGAAGACATACAAGTATCAGCTCTTGCAGTCGCAACCATGAGCCCAGGACAGCGACCAACCAGCAGAGCTATAAATGAACTCTGGGGGACACGGTACAGAAGGAAAAATACTGGGACTGAAAAACATACTGGGCATAGCTCAGCGTTTAGCATGCACAAGGTCCTGGGTTCAATCCCCAGTACCTCCCCTAAGAAAAAAGAGAAAAGAAAAGAAAAGAAAAAATGTTTACCAACTGCATCTTATATACTATCAAGCAACTAGAAAACGCCTGTAAAATAAAAGAGATTTTAAGAGCAATTTTGTTTAAAAGATAAACAAATAATTGAGTATCCATTTGCTTGGGAGCACAAAACACGTGGTAAGACCTTAACAGAACAAAAGAAGGCAAAAAGCAGAACTTTATTCTGCTCCTCAGGAAACAGAAACGCAGTAGAGCTGATGGGCCAGAGGGCAAGAACCACGTGCTAAATACTCAGAAAATTCACCAGCCATCTGTCAGATCTCAGAGAGCTTGAAATCCAAGTCGGCCGAGCCACGAATCAGGGCTTTTCCTCCCGGACAGCCTGTTTCCCGCACACCATCAAATCTGATCAAAGGCCGAAGGCTTTTGTTGGATCTCTTAGCAATGCGATAAACAAATTGTGCAATTCCAAAATTCCTGCTGAAGAGCGTGTGTGCACCTGTTTGCACGTGTGCATTGACGTACACGTGTGTGCATAGGTGTCCACACCTCAAAAATTAAAGCTGAAAAAACCTGTAGATACACACAGAAAAGTCTGAAAAGGTCTACAAAAAATATTACCAGTGCTCTCTGGGTGGTGAGAGTACAGGTGCTTATTTTTCTTCCTATGTTTGTTTATTTTTATCTTCCGTAACAAACACATATTGCTTGTATGATGAGAAGACACTTTTTTTTTTCAGATTTGTTTAAACAAGCTAGGAGAAAATAGAACAGCATTTTTTCCCATCTGTTTAAAGGAAACAAATTCTGACTAAAGAAATGGAAACAGCTTCTTGCAGACAAGACGGAGAAGTTTAAAAACATTTTTAAAAAATTGTAAACCTCTCATTTAACCATACGCATGATCAAATTTTAAAAAGAGCGACGCCACTGGGAAAATGTGTAATAAACAAATAAAAGGTTAACTCACCACATATATGAGTTATTGCCATAACATACACAAGATCAATATCCAACATTGACTTAATAATTAACCAGAGAAGAAGAAAGTAAAATTCGTATGCCAGAAAATTCAGATAACACGCTGTCACGTGGGAAAGTGCAAAACTTCCTCACTAGCAGTTAAAGAAATAAAATTCTAAACAGCGGCAAGGCATTGTTAGACCTCCGTGAATCCAGCTGAAAGACACAAAACGACAAGACCCTGTGTTGGGGGAACTGAGGGGAAAAATCTTTCCTCATCTCCACATTGCTGGTTGGGCCTTCCAGAATCTGGTTGTGTCTGGCAAGTATTCTGACGGCCTTTTTTGTCTTATTGAGAAAAAGATAAAAACTTTATTTAAAATATTCTTTTATATCATGTCAGAAAACACGTTCTGCAGCAGGGTTTCCCAGGAACGTTCCTGGGACCCTGCTGAAGGATGTCAATAGCTATGACGTAAAAAGAGTGTCTGGTCACAAATGAGCATGTTTCTTTGTTGCAGGACTTTTCAGTGCCTTTACACAGTGTGTGCGCTGCAAACCTCCAAGTGTGTGCAGCGTTTCCCCAAGTGATTGGCCCTTGGAATCTTTTTTTATGGTAACTATATTAACATCTCATAGATCACGAGGCCACTCGTGATCAGATTGAGGATAAGAGAAGTATTTTGTAGAAAGATGTTATTTATAAAAGTGAAAACCTTGAAACAAGCTGAATTTACCCCAGCATAGGAAAGGGTGTCCAATTCAGCTGTTTTTAGTAAGAAATCCTTTGAGTGTAAGTTTCTCTCGTCTGCCAGGTAGATGAGCATGCTGTTTTGACCTCTGACTAAAGTCATTAAGGAAGAGGTACACAGGAATAGAGGCCTGTGGCTTGTCACTAGACCCCCATTTCCTAGGCTCCAATTGCTCAGGGGTCCCTGTTTCATTGGAAAAACCAAGCAGACTCCATTATCATCTCGTCCAGAGATGTTATCAAAAATCACATGCCCCGTGGCAGGCAAGCCAGAAAGTATACTTCTCGCTCACTGTGTGCGTATCTTTGTTAACCTTTAGAAAAGGGAAGAAATGGAGGCCTCCATGATAGCTCAGCCAACTGACCCCTGATTAGATCTTAGTTCGAGTTAGGATCAGAAATTAGCCCCGGGACCAGGGCCAAGGCTGCAGAGGAGAGAGACTCCCAGCTCGCCCTCTCCAGGAAATACACCAAGAATGACATCTACAAACCCGCTGAGTCGCACAGAGCACCTGCTGAACTCTGCCAAAGTGTCTCTCACTTTGAAATATAGGAGGATTCTCACAAAACCCGGTAAGAGAAAAAAGGGAAATTAGCACTGAAACACACCATGTCTTAGTCCGTCTCATAGTCTGCCTTCAGTTCCCTAGAAAGCATTCTTGTTTGAAAATTTCCAATCTTCTGCCAGCCAAGTGTTGGGGAAGAAGGAATTCACCCTACTTTGGTCACCAGTGGTGGCAGGGGGTGGCAGGGACAGCTGAACCAAAGAAATATAAGTGTAAAACCAGAGCATCGACGACTACATGAACACATCCCAGTATGACATGATCACAAGGGCAGTGGTGGTGAACGCAGGCCCGGGGGCCCTGTAGAGACAGAGAGGGCGGGGACGCACCGCTGTGGAAATTGATTCCCCCACCCCCTCCATTCTGCCCTCACCCCATCCCACCACTTCCACACCATCCCTCTCAGCTTTCCCACAACATTTAAAACACACACACACACACACACACACACACACTCATACACACTTAGAGTTTGTCTGGCTTCTCAGTAGCCTGCTCTTGGTGATTTACGAAGCAAGAGAAATGTACTAAAGTGGTCACTAGCCAAAAAGAACCCTTGTGTTCCAGGTGACAATCAGATTGTTGCCGGATGCAAGTTCATGTACCCAACGCACCGTGAGGCCAGACAAACAGAAACATCGGAGTTTGGGCCACGGAAAGGTTGATTGCAGGGCCAAGCAAGGAGGACGGGGTGGCTCATGTCCAGGAAAACCACAAACTCCCCAGAAGTTTTCAGCAAAGCATCTTTAAAGGCCAGGTAAGGGAGGGTGGGCCGGGGGTGCGTGATCAGCTCGGGCACAATTCTCTGGTTGGTGTGGAGGGAATAGGGTGGTCAACACTATCAACCCCTAGGCGCCAGAAGGGCTGGGGCCACGTGCCCTTGGTCATCAAGTAATTACCTCCTTCCCTTCGGTGGCGGTTTGTAGCATCTGAAATACTCGGGAAATGTACATGAGATACTATGGCCTGGTACTTCAGGGAGGAGCTACAGCTGAGGATACAGGAGAGGAGGCTACCCCAGGAAGGCCCCACAGGGTCCTGCTCAGCTACACAATGTCCCTGGCCATCCAGAAGACCTCTTGGGGCAAACACAAACCTGAAATGCCCTGAAGGCCATCACTCTTCAAGCCAAAGGCCTGCATCCCGTGCATCCCTCCTGTAAAGCCCCACTGTGCCACTGACCCAGGACAGGGGACGTTTGCTTCCCCTCCTGTCTCTGGAAGTTCGTTGTCTAGGACACGGATAACCTCAGACGCCAGGGTCCCACAAAAATGAAGCCTGTCAGCAGTGTGTGTTTAGAACGAGGTGGCAAATCAGACGAATGACTTGTATTTCCAGACTTCCAAAGCCAGCCACAAAAGGGCTTCTCCATGGCCTACAGGGGCCCAGCCCTCCAGGCCCGGCCCCACCTGGCCCGGCCACAGGAGCCCCGCGTGTGCACCATGGGGGCCGCACCCCCAGTCTGGTCACAATCGGAGGTTTGCGAGTTTATCACATTAACTGTGCCTGATCCCCCGAATCCAAATTACAGGCCAAAGCCACAAAATTGTCTCCCAATCAGAGGCCTCTTGCTGAACGCCCCCACAAACACCAACTCCCCTTAATCAGGCCCAGGAGGCTGGGCCAGGCCCTCTGCAACGGGGCGCGCACTCATTTTTCCAATTTTGCAAAGTTCTGCCGCAGCCTCCCTCTAATTTTCCTGGTTCGTGTTCTTCTGAGGACGCTGTGGGCATGGCGAGCCAGAGTCCTGTGGCAAACAGAACAGCAGCAATGACAAGACGCCCCAGCTGAGCGCACCAGAGGGCCGCCCACCCAGCCAGCATCCCGAGAGGCCTCCTGCCAGCTCCGCCCCCACGTGCCCGGCATCTGACCACGTGGCACAGGCAGGCCATGAGCTCTCTGGGTTGTCATGATTTCCAAAGAGCCACCTTCACGGGCAGACCCCCTGCCTCCCCGCACCAAAAGTCAGAGTGGGTTTCCCAAACTCCGAAGACTTCCGAAGAAACAGGTGGAGCGGGCTTTGTGAAGGGGTTGGATGGCAGCGGGGTCTTGTGTGAAGGTCAACGTGTAATGCACTTGGGGGCGGGGATACCATTGCAAAGGGAAGTTGAATGCCAAGGACAGGGGAGTGGCGGATGTTTGAGGGTTTGATGGGGGAGTGGGAGACAAGGGAGGACAAGTTGACTTGAGCAAAGAGGGCCTTGGAGCCCAGACCAGTGGTTTTAGAGTATCTTCGGGGGCCTTGGGGAGCAGCTGAGGGTACCTGTGGCATCATGAGATAGAGTTTTCAGGTGCTGCACATGAGATGAGTGGGAAAGAGGAGCAGTTACATCCAGAGCAGAGTCCTGCCTCCAAGCCAGCTGGCGAGCGCGGTAACACTGAACAGCTTGCTTCCACTTGACAGCGCAGCTCTATAGTAACTCTTTTTTTTTCTTTTTTTCTTTTTTTTTTTTTTTTTTTGATGGGGGTTGGAGGGGGGCAGGCAGGCAATTAGTTTTTTATTTATTTATCTTTAATGGAGGTGCCGGGGATTGACCACAGGACCTTGGGCATGCTAAGCACGCGCTCTACCGCTGCGCTACACCCACCCCATAGTAAGTCCTGAAGTCGGGTGGTGTCCGTCCTCCAGCTCTGTCCTTCTCCTTTCATGTTGTGTGGGCTTTTGCTTCCCCATATAAACTTTAGAATCAGTTTGTCAATATCCACAAAATAACTTGGTGGGATTTTGACTGGATGGCATTGAATCTACAGCTCAAGCTGGGAAGAACTGGCATCTTGGCAGGACTGAGTCTTCCTGCCTATGAACATGGACAAGCTCTCCATTAACTAACTGTACCTGGGGCCGAGCTGGGCTGCATCTCCCTGATGGGCAGAGCCCCGCGTGGCTGTTACCCGTGAGCCACAGGGGGTCTGGTTCAGGGGTTCCGAGGGAGCCAGGGGGCCTGGAGGCCTATCTTTTGGAATTGTTTCTGGTTGGATTTTTTTATTCTGGTTTTAAAAATTATATTTGTTCATAAGAGAATACAGTACATGGAAAGCACATGATGGAGCAGAGGAGAAAGGAGAAAATCGCTCCTGTCAGCCCACAAGGCTCAGCAACTTCCATGCCATGACCTTGGGACACACTACGTCTGTCCCATAGCTGAGTACGTGCACCTCTGTGTCTTGGTTTTTTTCACTTATTGTTCTTCCACCCTCTGACAAGACCATAATCTGCCGTCCCCTATTATTGGACATTAGATCATTTCCCGGGTGACTCTTGTAAGTATAGTATAGTATTTGGCAGTGAGGTCATAGGTCTTCATGCAAGTTGCAGACTTGCCCTCCTCTTCCAAGTTTTTGGTTGCAGGCGACCAAAACCAATGCTGGTGGATTTCAGCAGCGAAGGAAAACCAGGTGGAGAAAACAGGCAGGAATAAGGGAGGGAAGGCAGCCTGCATCCCCACCAGACCATGCCCTGATGCTGTCTCAGAAGGAGCCCGAACCACCCGCCACCAGCACCGGACCCACAGGACGAGTGCCATGGCCCGGATCCTGTCACCAGACCCTGTGGTCTCAGCCACTGCCGCCCGCTTTGCATGCCTACAGTTTTCAGAGGGTGGGATTTATTGTGAATCTTGGCTAATAATGGCAGCCCATGCTGTGTGCCCAGATTTGCCTACACTAACTCTTTTGGTCTCTGTGAACACCCTGTGATATCAATACTCTCCTTACAGCTGGCCCTCCGTATCCATGGGTTCCACATTTCAGATTCAGCCACTCATGGATCAAAAAGTATTCCAAAAAAATTAAAATCCAGAAAGTTCCAAAACAAAAACATGAATTTGTCAGGCAACGGCAACGACTAAGGGGCAGAGCT
This sequence comes from Camelus dromedarius, assembly GCF_036321535.1. Classification (NCBI taxonomy): domain Eukaryota; kingdom Metazoa; phylum Chordata; class Mammalia; order Artiodactyla; family Camelidae; genus Camelus; species Camelus dromedarius. The sequence goes on along the minus strand of NC_087447.1, from coordinate 3,772,835 downwards.
CCACCCGATGCTGCCTTAAAGGGGTCAGAGGCTCTTTGCTTCTTAGCCAAGGGCACACCCTGCACTTTCTCCTTTTGGGGTTTCACTTGTGTTGTTCGCACATCCAGGACAGTCCCTCCTCCTTCTCTGCCTGTTCAGTTTCTGCCCTTCTGCACTCTTGGGTGAAGACTTTGTCTCTACCCCTCCTCAGAGTTCTAATTGCAATGGACCTGCTCGAGACTGTCCCCTGTCTACCTCTGGGACAGAGTGAGCAGGACATGTGTAGTGGTTGCCTGCAGAAGGCACCTGTCAATTTGGCCTTGAACTTGCATAAAAAAAAAAAAAAGTTTCCATGCATCATTTCTCAGGGCCCCCATGGAAAGTCCTGGAAAACAGACTGTAACTGAGACAAGTTTGGGCCCCATTCCCCTGCCCCTAAATAGCTAACGAGGCCTGACACAAGCCAAGTCCTGATCAAACACAAGGACTGGCTTGCGTATTTTAAGCTGCTGCTGCAAACCCTGTCCCCATCTTTCTCCTTTCTCTACCTGTAGTGAGTGGTCCCCAAAAGACCTCCTGGTTTGCCTCCTGACCACCAGAGCCTGTGAATATGACCAGATTCAGAAATAGGGTCTTTGCAGGTATAATCGGGTTAAGGCTCTTCTTAGATTATCCAGTTGGGCCCTAAATCCAATGGCAGGTGTTCTTATAAGAGACAGAAGAGGACAAGACACACAGAGAAGAGGTCACGGGATGACAAGGGCTGACACTGGAGAGATGTGGCCACAAGCCAAGGGACATTGGAGCCCCCAGAAGCTGAAAGACACAGGAAGGATTCTCCCCTAGAACCTGCAGAGGGAGCAGGGCCCTGCCAACATCTTGATTTCGGACTCTGGCCTCCAGAACTGTGAGAGAATGCATTTCTATTAAGGACCCAGTATGTGGTCCTCAGTTACAGGAGCCTTGGGAAACTCACACACTGCCTGAGTCACCCCAGCCAAAGGAGGGTTGAGGCTCATGTTGGAGAGGTGACCACTCAGGTCACCCATCTCACTCCACAAGGGCTCATGGGACAATATTTTCCTGTTGGCCCAGCTGCTGGCACTGAGGTTGCATCTTGCCCGGAAGCTTTCCAGCTGATGCATCTTCAGGTTAGAAGGTATCTAGAAAACCTGGTCCAAAGGAGCGAAAGAGAATGGATGACCAGAGTCCCGGGGGCACTGGGATGCAGGCTCCAGCTGTAGCTAAATGTCTGAACCAGCCTCCCCTCTCCTTCCCTCCATGCAGCAGGACACTGAAGGCAGCCTGTGCTCTGGCCATGGGCTGACACGTCAGTGCCTTCAGCCTCGACAGCTTTTGGACACTTCTGCTTCTTTGCCTCCACCAGTGTCGCTGACCCGCACCTTTGGTCAGTTTCATTTGTGACCGCCTCCCGTCTTCCGCTGGTGCGGAGGGTTCCCTTTTGTGAATGGGGTGACAGGCACTGGGCCCCACCCATCCAGAGATCTGGGCAGGGCCTTACGCTGTCTGCCCACTTTAACCCCCTCTCCCGCCCCTCCAGATCCTTCCCTTTTTGTCCGACCCCCGTCTTGCGTTGATTGTTGTGCCCTTAATTAATGTGTGTCCATTTTTTTGTCAGCTTTTTTACTCCTTTTACAGGATGAGAAGTAAGAAGGGAAGGTGAATGTGGTTAAATTTATTTTTTTATTTAAATGCATATTCTAGGATTTAAATCTCACAGATAACTCAGGAGGAGTGAGCAAATAAAAGCAAGTTTATAGACTATAAAGCCATTTTTATAAACCGAAAATGTTTATAATTAATTCCACATAAGCATGCATCACACGGCCTTCATTCTGCACAAGAACAAATATGTGAATGAATAAATCTAACAGGCATTGATATGTGCCAGGCCCTGTGCTAGCCCCGCACACACATTACCATAATTACTCGTCTCCACAGCCTTCAGAAGTGGACACTCATACCCCCTTTTACAGACAGGAGAGAGATTTGCGCAAGGTTACACAGTTAAAGGTCTGTGTGTGACACTCTTGTGCAGCTTCACAGACACGCTTGCAAACTTCCTGGCATCTTGAAAAAGTGGTTTGCTTTTACATAAATTCTGGGGGGCAAGTAGATTGTTATCCTGACCAGCTTCAGGAGTTGTTCTGACTGCCCATGACACCAAAGGAGATGCAGCCTGATGGTTCAGAGTGTGGGCTCAGAAGTCAGGTCATCACGGCGGCCAACAGTGTGACCCTGGGCAAAGTAACTGACCCACTAAGTGCATTTCCGGGTGGTTGTTTTGAAAGTTAAGTGCATGACAGTGACAAAGGGGAAGACACTTTGCAGAAGTAAGGAGATGAGGACGGGTACTTGAATGAAGGCTTTTTCTCCAAAACCTACAGGAGACAGTTTCAGAGCAAACAGACATGCTTCCCTTAGACTGGGGGCTAGAGGTGTGTTTGTAGCAGACACCCCTGCATCCCCATCCCCACCTCCGCGTGATTGTGGGGCAAGACCTCCATCCACGTAGGGATTCGGAGAGCTGGCGGTGTGGGGAGTAACTCCTCTCACCCATCCAAGCCTGGGGGACGGGATCGCCGCCCAACTCAGTGGCCCCAGGAGGCAGGCATCCTGTTGGTTAAAGTCAGCTGCTCACCAGCTGTTCGATGCCTTATCCTGAACTGATCCTCAGAAAAAAGATCCCCCAGGATTTTTTTTAAAAATTAGTATGGCCGTCTTTATGGACGTTTCCTATGTGCTAAGCGGATTGTTTCCCAGTCTCGCAGGATACTGGACTGAGCCACCGACTGATTTTGAATAATCAGAAAAAGAAGAATAAAACCATCAGACGGATGCAGTTCCTCCTCTACCCTGTCCCTGCTGGAAAGGCATATGGTCATCGGTCCGGTTCCGTCACGCTCCTCAGATGGACAGTCGCCCTGTTGCAGAAACCAGTGGGGTCTGAGCACACTTCCTGCCTGTCTTTACAAATGAATGTATCATTACTCCAGCGGTACAACTGTCCTCGTTACGTAAAAAAGCAACCCCTGTCTAGGCACCAGGAGTGGGCAGGTCAGGTGCAAGGGCTGAACCGTGCATCCGCGTTCCGCACCCTGGGAGGTCCGCGCCCGCTCCGAAGCTGGGTGTGCGCGCCTCCTCAGACTTTTACGGTAAGAGCGGCGCACACAGCGACCACGTGGCGGCGGAACCGAGGCCGGGCGGGAATGCGTGGAATGCGCGGCGCGGCCCCGCGCGGCTCCCGGGCCAAGGCCCAGGTTTCGGCGGCGCGCGCTCACGCCTCTCCTCCCTCGCTAGCGGGACCGCACCCCCAGCCCCCCGCCCCGTCTCCAGGGACCCCTAGGGCAGGCGATCCCTGCGCGAGCACCCCCGCGGGGGTGGGGACAGTGCACGGCCTATCGGGCCCCTGGATCCCCGCACGCCCAGAACTCCCCTGCAGGTCCAAACCCGTATCCCTACACCAGCCCCGACGGCGCGAGGCCGAGGGACCCAAGGGAAGGGGTGCAACCCCACTCCCGCACCTAGAAAAGAAATTCCATCTCGCGGCTCCGCCCCACCCCCCACCCCCCGCCACCCTGCCATGGCAAGACTCAGGGGCCCTAGAACTCGTAGACTGCGCGTAATGAAGACCCCGACCGTCTCGCCACCCACCCACAGGGCCAACACGAAGGACGAGAACACTTTCAGGCATTTCAAAGGCACAAGGAAGCTGGCTGGAAAACATGAGGATGCGGGGTCCTCCCCGCAGACAGTCGGCAAAGGGCGGGGATGGGGAACAAATGACAAGTCCTGGAGGCGACGGAGGGGGTGCCCCGGGAGCCAACGAGGGTCTTAGGGCGGGCCCTCCTCCCGTATGGTCCCGCTCCTGCGAGTGGCCGCGGAAAGTTTCCGAGGTCCCGCGGGTCGCCTCAGCTGCGCCCAGCTCCCTTGGCCGAGGCGGGGGTTCTGCTCAGCCATGTACAGGCTTGGCCATGGGAGACGCGGGAGGGGCATGGCCTCCTAAGTGATTACCCCCACCTCTCTCTGGATTCCCTCGCTTTGGTTGGAGGTGGTCATCTATGTAATCAGCCTGGGCGCCTACTACACGGCCCTTGGTCAGAGACTGGCCAGGGGCCTGAGCCAAGAGACCAGGGAATTCCTACAGGACTTTGGGGCTCCATATTGCTCAGGGCAGCAGGCGATGCGTTTTGAGGGGCGGAGGTCAAGGAGTTAGAATCTTTCATCCCCAAGAGTGCACCATCTCCCGAGGGATCCTAGAGGCGAGGCGTTGTGGGATCCAGCCCCCCTCCAACCACCACCACCTGTTGGGGTTTGTTTTTAACTCCTGCACACACCTTGCCCAAGGCCTTAAGAGTGAGGCGGGGATCCTGTCCCCACTGCCTGCCTGAATACTGGGACGCAGAAGAGATCAGTCTGTGCGGCTAAAATTAATTTATCAGAGGCGGAAACGCATGTCAGTGGCTTGGGGCGGTGGGACGTGCAGCTGCCCTGCTCCCATCGTGTTACTGTCCCGGGAGGGCGCCGGGACCAGAGTTTGCCTTGGCGCTTCCCGCAGCTTTGGGGTACCGCGTAGCTAAGGCGGAGCTACCTCAGCACGTGGACCATCATACGCGCCCCGAAAGCGAACAGTGTGAGGGGTGGAGTGGAGCCCGAACGCCCCCCGGAACCCCGCGGTCCGCATTCGGAAGCGTTTTCCAGAGAGACTTAAGGGCTTAACAATGGAAAACTCGCGGAGCTGAAGCCAAGTCCTTTGAAGTTGCCGCCAGGTATGCGGCGGCAGGTGACCCCACCTGCAAGCGCCCGCCCGCCCGCCGCTCAGTCCTCTCCGGGGAGGGCGGGTGCGGGAGGTTGACGCCCGGCAAGGTCTCCGCTGGGCCCTGCACCCCCTCCTCAAAGCCCCCGGCCGCGCGGTGCGCAGCCGCGGTGCGTCCCGGGGTCGGCGCCGCGGAGCGCGGGTTCCTGAATGAACGCGCTCCCTTCCCCCGCCTTGAATGAAGGTTCCCACAGCCAGGGACGGTGGCAAACGCGCCGCAGCGGAATTCGCCCTCTCGGTGCCGGCGTTCTTCCTCGGCCGCGGTCACCTCGGAGGGGGGCCAGGGGACTAGGAAAGCAGGAAGGTGATTTAAATTACTTTTGGATTTTCTTTCCAATCAACGTGGTTTCCTTTCCGATTGGGCCAATGGCTCTTTGTTCCAAAGAGTCACCGAGAAATAGCTCAGAGCACTTCAAATGAGCCCAGAATTCGCAGTTCCTGCTTCGTGGTGGGTTTTTTAAAGGCAGTGCAAAATTAAAACTTTAACAGGAAAGTTGTTTAAAGGTTGCTTTTCTCTTTGAAAAAAAAAATTAAATAAAATCGTGTCCCCTGCTCTCCTAGAAACAGCCACTCTCAAGGGCCCGAGGCTTTTGGCCCCTCGAGGTGTCCGCAGAACGCAGATCTGGGCTCCCGGGGGTGGGGGCTGGGAGGCTGGAGCTCCCCGCTGGACCCCAAATTCCAACGCCTCCCCCGCGGGTTCCTGGACGGCCCTTCACGCTCGTCGGCCGGGCTTGCACTTTTGCGCCCGTCCCTGAGCGGGGAAATCAACGAAGTTCCTCGTCGAGATCTGCCTGGTCCGCCTAGTAACAGCGCCGCGCCCCCATTGGCTCATGCTAATTCCAGTTTCCTCTGTCTTTCTCCTGGGTTAGGGGGAAGCTCCCTCCTGGACCCGGAGCCCGTATTGCCTGAGTGGGCGATCCTCTTTATGACCCGCTGCCCCTTGCCGTCGCCAGCCCGCCTCAGGCCCGGCCGGAGCGCACGCCGGGCTCGGACCCCCTCGCCCCCCGGGACAGAAGCAGCCCGGTGGTAGCGCTCAGCCCCATAAATCATCCGGGCGGCCGCCCGGTCGGGATTTTATGAATGAAAAAGCAGCCCGCCCGCCCTCGTGCGCGGGCAGATGCTCCGAGGCTCCTGCGTGCCGGGGGCCAGCGGGAGCGTGGGTGCCCTGGGAAGGGGACACCGCGGTGGGTGCTCCCTGGTCGGGCCACCCACCGCTTCCGAGTAGTGAGCCAGGGGTAATTACCCTTCCTGGACCCGCAATATTAGTAACCCTAATTCTCGGCGGGGGGAGGGGCGCGGGACGAATCAGCCCTCAAAAGGGGAGGGGGGTCTTGTTGCGTGCGCCCTTGAGAAGGGGAGGGGGCTTTTTAAACCGTTTTCTTTGAGCCTTTAACTTTAGGGTATGTGGTGGTTTAATGACACAAAACTATATTCAAAGGGAAATAAATGAACAGTTTTATTAATTTGGGACAGGTAGTATAAAAACTAAAAAAAATTAAGACTGGGTAAAATGTCCTTTATTTTTAAAAAAGTAAGTACCAAAGAGACTGGATCTTTAATTTTAAAAAACTTTATATGTTATTTTATATGTCCTATAAGTTTGCGATAATATTGGGGCTCTCTAGTATAACCGTGAACATACATAGATTTTGTTTAAAGTCATCAGATCAATACACCCATTTCCTAACTTGTAATTGTTCTGATTTTTGCCAGCCCCAGCCATCCTCCTCAGGCTTACGAATGCAGCCCCAGGGCAAATTCTAAAGGTGAAGAGAGGTCCATACCCCCAACAAAACCAATTAGGAAGCTTCCGGTGGTCTTGTCCCCGGCGAAGAGGCGACTAATATTTCCAGCGATTTAATTTTTAATTTAAAAAAATGAGACAGGACAGAGACCACTATTTTGCAGCCTTCCTTGCAGAATGTTTTTCTAACTATTAAATTGCCGGGATAGGGCGGGGTTGGGGGGGATTAGGGACCCCCCCAAGAATGGACTAACCAAGGTAGGAAGACAGCCCTCAGATCCCCCCAGGCGAGGAGGACAGGATGGAGGAAATGCTGGCCACCATCTTGGGCTGCTGCTGGAATTTTCGGGCATTTATTCTATTTTATTTTTTGAGCGAGCTCATGTTAGGCTGAAATCTCTGTAATGTTTAGGGTTACCCCTTCGGGCATTTGCAACGACCCCCCGGTGTGCCGGAATGAAGCCTCCACCAGAGTTGCCGGCTCTGCCCTGCGTCCCTGAATGTTAAATGGTTCCTGAAATTTACACGTGTTAATGAAAATGAAAGAAGATGTAGAAGCTAAGATTCCTTGGCTGCCTCTCCGCCCGTGGGTGCCCTCGTGGCGTTCTCGGAAATGCGCCCATTCTCCTGGTTCAGATACAGGGTGTCACCGAACTCCAGATTCCCCCCTCCAGGCGGTCTCCCCTGGCTGCGTGTGGCCTGCCCGCCCTCCTAGCTGTCCCCCTCTGCACAGCCACCTTCACCCAACCCCCCAAATCCTGAGAGACCCACTCGGGGAGCACAGGCCCCCCTGCACCCCTCTTCGCCGGCGGGGAGAAAGGCAGCCTCGGGGCGATTTGCATTTCTATGAAAACCGGGCTTCGGGGGCAAATCCGCGCCTGCTCTGCGCGGCGCCTCCGGGATGGCTTTTGGGCTCTGCCCCTCGCCGCTCCCCGGCGCTCGGCGCCCGCGCCCCCTCCCCCTGCGCCCGCCCCCCCCTTCCCGCTCCCATTCTCTGCCCCGCTTTGATCTCTGCTTAACAACAGTAACGTCACACGGACTACAGGGGAGTTTTGTTGGAAGTTGCAAAGTCCTAGAGCCTCCAGAGGGCTGTCGGCGCAGTAGCAGCGAGCAGCAGCGTCCGCGCGCTCCGGCGAGGGGCAGAAGAGCTCGAGGGAGCGCGGGGCAGCAGGAGCTAGAGCCGAGCGCGGACCCAGCCCCGGACCCACGCCGCCCCAGGTCGCCTCGCAGAGCCCCAGCCATGGCACACCAGCTCCTGTGCTGCGAAGTGGAGACCATCCGCCGGGCGTACCCCGATGCCAACCTCCTCAACGACCGGGTGCTGCGGGCCATGCTCAAGGCGGAGGAGACCTGTGCGCCCTCCGTGTCCTACTTCAAGTGTGTGCAGAAGGAGATCCTGCCGTCCATGCGGAAGATCGTGGCCACCTGGATGCTGGAGGTGCGGGGCTTCGGGCGGCTCTGTTAACACTTTGCTGCGACTTGTTGCGCAAACCCACATTTCTTTGCCACTCATCTCCCTCCCTTCTCTCCCACCCCAACTTTGAAGTTTGCAGGAGTGTTGCTGGGAATCGTAATACCAAAATATATAGATATTGCGGGTATTTTTTGAACGAGGAGGGGGTGGGGGTGGGGTCATTAGACATTCCCTTGGGGGGGGGGCGGTCGAGGAGGGATACCTCCGGGGAAAGCCATTGCCAGGAGCACCCCAACTGGTTTCAGGGTGCAGGCCGGCAGGCTGAGCGCCCTTTGTGGCCCCCGCCTGGACCGCCACCGCGCAGCCCCCGCCTGCGCCCGAGCCCGCTGCGCCTCCTCTCCCGGCCGCGCGGCCGCTGAGCCGCCAGCTCCAGGGGGAGGGGGCATAGATTTGATTTTTAAATTAATATCCATGGACACGTATGCAAGGGCCGCTCGTGCCAGTATTATGCGCCATCTTTGTTCTTTTATTGCAAAGCAAAAGTGTTTATTAATAATTGGGGGCAGGGTGGGGGCGGGGAGCGGCCGGCGAGGCGCTTGGGGCCGCCGCGAGGGGCCGCGCGGCCACCGGGAACCGGCGGGAGGGGCGCGGGGATAGAGCTCAGGCAGTTTTGGGGGACCCCGCTCGGGAAAGGGGGCCCCTTTGTTCAAGCAGTGAGTCCCGGGGCGCCCCGCACGGCCAGCTTGGGCCGGACAGCACGCCGGGCTGCAAGGTCGCGTGGCCCCCAAGACGCTGGGGATTGACCCTCATCTGCAGGGTCTCAGCTTGGGGAACCTGTCTAGAGCGAGTCGGGGACCCGGGGCACTTTTTCAGGTCTTCAGTGGGATCCTGGGGGCACCGCAAGTATTTTAAAATAATTTTTGAAAGTGCGGCGTGGTGCCCTTGCGAGAGGGAAACGGCGCCCGCGCCCAGGGGGAAGGGGGGCCCCCGAGTTTGATTTCCTGGGGCTCTCCCCTGAGCCCTTAACGAGCTCCTGACCCCCAGGCTGGGTAAAGGGCCGCCTGAGGGTCATTTTCAGGGGTTTTTTATGTACCTAGTTAATTTTTTTATATTTTTAAATATTTTTTGAAAAGATGACGTCTGGGGAAATGCGGCGCGGCGGCCTGGGACGCCACCTTTGTGTCTCGCAGGCTCTGTGAGCGCGGCGCCCAGCCCCGCGGCCCGCCCCGTGGCCGTGCACCCCATTTGGTGCCGACCCCAGGCCTGGCGGGTCTCGAAGCACCCACGCGGGCCGGGGTCTCCAGGGTCCGCAGCCCTCGCGCGGCACGCCGCCCAGCCGTGCCGGCTCCCGCCCCCACTGTGCCAGCCTCGCGGGGACTTTCCCTTTCAGTTTCGGGGTGGGTGGGTATTGGGGGCTCTCGGAGGGGTCGCATCAGCAGAAGCTCCTGCCAGCCCCCTTTCCCGATTCTCCACGCGCTCGGGGACCCGCAGCCCTGGCGGGATCCGGGTGGGGGGCGCGAGGTCTCCGCAGAGGGGGCTCGGCACTCCCGGCGGCGGCGGCGGTCACGGCCCCCGGTGCCCCGGCAGGTCTGCGAGGAGCAGAAGTGCGAGGAGGAGGTCTTCCCGCTGGCCATGAACTACCTGGACCGCTTCCTGTCGCTGGAGCCCGTGAAAAAGAGCCGCCTGCAGCTGCTGGGGGCCACCTGCATGTTCGTGGCCTCGAAGATGAAGGAGACCATCCCCCTGACGGCCGAGAAGTTGTGCATCTACACTGACAACTCCATCCGGCCCGACGAGCTGCTGGTAACCCCGGGACCCCCACCGCCCCCGGACGCCCCGTTAGTCGCAGGACCCCGGGAGTGGGGGAGGTGCAGAGAGCAAGGAGGCCCGGCGGGCCGCCGACAGACCTTATGGCCCCAGGGAGGGCGGCCACACTGGTGGGGCCCCTCTCGAGGAGCGGGCAGGACCCCCGCCGTCCCCCATCCCCGCTGCCTCACCTCACACTTTCTTTCCGACTCCCACCACCTCTACGCCCCTAGCGCCGCGAAAAGTAGGCGGCGCGCGCCCTCTAGCGGCGGCCGCGCGGGGCCCGCACGAATTACCAGCCCTCGCGTTCCAGGTGTGGGCGGTCTTGTGGTCTCCACTGGCGAAGGATCGGCTTAATTCAGAGCGGGAGACTAAGCGGCACCCTCTCAGTTTTGATGTGGGATCGCGCGTTGGCCGCCACTTCCAGGACCCTCAACACCCCTGTCCCTTCTCCCCCAACCCGGTCCCACTGGGGTCGTCTGCGAGCTGCGCCTGCGTGCGCCTCTTTATGCTTGGCCCCCGATTTCCGCAGCAAATGGAGTTGCTCCTGGTGAACAAACTCAAGTGGAACCTGGCGGCCATGACCCCGCACGACTTCATCGAGCACTTCCTCTCCAAAATGCCGGTGGCTGAGGAGAACAAACAGATCATCCGCAAACACGCGCAGACCTTCGTCGCCCTTTGTGCCACAGGTAGGGTGCTGGCCCCGCCTCCCGCGCGCCCCTGCGCCCCGGAAGCAGCTTCTGGCCCTCTGCCTCGGTTTCCCCATCTGAGGAGCTGGCCCCTGGCGCCTCCCACTCTCAAAAGTGCTCCTCTGTCCCTTTCTGGGTAGCAGAGATCTGGGCTGTTCGTTGGGGCTCCGGGGAGGGCGGGAGGGTGTTGTCTCCTAGGGCGGGGCAGCTGAGCCTGGCCACTGCCACCATGGGGATAGGGGTGGCCAGTGGCCTGCCTGTGTCCAGCCATGTTGTGGCTTCTGCTCCCTACACCAGGCGGGGGTCACTCCATGCTGAAAGGCGTTTACCTTGGCCGGTCAGCCTGCCTCCTGCCCCCACCAAGTCCTTCCCATGTCCTCAAGGAGCCTGAGCTGCGGGGGCCCCCTCCTGGCCTCTCCCGGGCTGGGCCACCTGCCAGGGGCGCCTACAGGGGTGGGGAGCGCCTCCGGCAGGGCCTGCACCACGTGCTCTGGGCGGCCGGCAGCGGCCCTTGTGCGGGGGCGGCCAACAGAGGCGCTGGGCCGCCTGAGGCCCCGCCAGGGGCGCCGCAGGCCCGCTCCGCTCACTGCCCTGGGAGTGGCTCCAGAGGGGCCCGGGCTGGGGCTGCTGTGGTTGGCGGCAGGGGTTCCTCCCTCCCTTCCCGGGCACTGCTCTGGACTGTCCCTGGGGGCCCCTCCCTGGCTCTGCCCTGTCCCCAGCCCCCCAGGCAACCAGTCTTCAGAACCCAGCGCAGACCACAGTGTTGCTTCCTGCTTCTGCCAGCCCTGCCTCTGACCCCCCTGCAACCTCGTCCTCCCCTCTGATCCAATGAGCCAGGCCCAGGACACCTGGAGACCCTGACCAGAGGGCCCATGCCCCCATCCCGCCAGCCCTGCTGTGGGCCACCGCCACCCTGGTCAGGCCTCAGCTGTCAAATCTGTTTGGGGCTCACTCTGGGCGACCTGAGGGCCCCACAGCACCAAAGAGGGGGGTTGACATCTACCTCCTCCCCAGAAGGGACAGACCCCCCCAGCCTGACATCTTGTTGTGCCTTCCTAATACGCGAGAGCTCTGGGGGGCTGGTACTTATGGGTCAGAAGTCTTGGGAAGATTCTGCTGGCCCCTCTACCCTCTTCTGCTGCTCAAGGCACGAACCCCTTCTCTGGGTCCCTCCAAGTGAGCCATTTTGGGGGAGGGGCAGACAAGAGACCAAAAACTTCTTTGGCCTCTTTGGGTCTGAGGGCTCAGGGCGCCCTCTCCCCAGGCTTTCCTGCCCCGCAGCACAGGCCCTTGGGCGGGGGTGGGGAGCCTCTCACCCACGTCCCTTCGGCCTCCAGGGGCCAGCCCAGCAAGCGGGCAGGGAGGCATTCTCTGGCTGGGACGCCTCCGAGAAGAGAGGCCTCCGGAGACTTCCAGGCAGCCTTTTATGGAGCTGAAAGCTGTGCAGAGAAACAGCGAAGTTTCCTGTAGATAATGCGAGGAACAGTTCTTGCACAGCCTCCCCCCAGGGCGGCCCGGAGCTCCCCGTCTCCCAGGGCCCCTGGGGAGCGGGTTGTGTAGCCTTCATGGGGTGCTGGCAGCTCAGAAGCCTGGTGCAGAGGCTGTTAATGTGCTTGGTGCCAGCTCCAGCAGCTAAGCCTGGGCCCAGCAAGCACTCCTGGCCTGGGGCTGCGGCCCGAGGAATCGACACCTGGGCACACCTGGGGTGAAGGTGGAGGGATGGCTGGGGGCAACCCCAGCTTTTCGCATGCATTTACTCCAGAGTGGGGCCCCATCGGGGGACAGGCAGATCAGGGGAGGGGAGCAGCACCCGCCCCCCAGGTCCTGGTCCTGCACCGTTTGAACGCAGCTGACATGCAGCTGTGTCCTTAGTCACCACGGGGCCTCAGGATGAGAGTGACATATTACAGCCTAGAAACAAACCGGTTTTGTGAAGTGGAGGCGTGAGCAAAAGTCCTGGGAGATATTTTGCCCTCCACATGGCAAGGGTCCCTTTTAAAGGGGCTGTCGGGGGCAGGCTCTGCTTCCCCACTCTGTGCACCCTGCAGACCTGGGTTCACGAATGTGCACGGGGCGGCGGGGGGCATGTCACCCACACACTTGGCTGGGTTTTGCTCTTTTAGCACGCGTGCGTACGTGTACCCGCAGTAGAGCCTCCTGTTGCAGCGGGCGAGGCGAAGAATTAACAGTGCTTTTTGAAGCTGGCATGGACCAAGCTTAATGAGTGGGTCTGAGTGTGGGCAGCAAAGCCACGCGGCTCCGATGCCCGCTCTGACTGTGGCCCACTGGGCTGAGCAGCGGGGCAGCGAGTAGGAACCCCTGCTGGAGCTTTGGCGTTGAAATCTACACGCGCCTGGTGTAAGCAGACGAGCCCCCCAAGGCGCGTGGGCACACAGCCCGCTCCTGCCGCTCCGCCCCAGTTAGACTGGGGTCTGGAGGTGCAACAGGTCAGAACCTGTGCTCTGGCCATTTCTGTGCAGGCCTGGTTGGCCTCGATGGAGAGCTCCCATTCGTGGCTCTCATCTGAAGGGGAGAGGTGGCCTTGGGAAGAGCTTCCTTTTAAGCAGTCGGAGCGCCCAGCAGCTGCTTTTCCACCCCATCGGGGTGGCTGCCTTTCTTCTTCAGCCCCACCAATGGCACCCGCCCCCTTTAACAAGGCCCAGGCTGTTGATTCCGGGATGACATCTCAGCCCGAGGGGGCCCCACCCACTCTGTGCCTGATCACCTCCCATTCACCTCACTGGCCCCTTTTCTGGGTGCTCAGTGGCGCAGGAGGAGGTGATGGGGGCTGACAGATGCCAGGTGCCACGCTTGGCCCTTATGGGGTAGGGCTCCAGGCCAACAGGTCCCCTGGTTCAGATGCTGCTTCCTCACTGGGAGCAAGAGAAAGGCAGCCCATGGGCGCTGTGTGGCCACTTCAGTGTCCTTATGGCTTCCCCATCTCCATAACGGGTGTGGAGGGGCCACAGGCTTCCCGCAGGAGGCAAAACGTTCCCATGTCAGGGAACTGCCAGGAGGTGGCCCTGGCCTGGCGCCACCCAGGGAACCAGGGCCCCCGCTGGAGGTGGAGGGTTTCACTGCAGTTGAAGAGGTGCTGACGGGGGTGGACGAAAGTAATGGGGTATCACTACACCCTTACGGCCTCCCTGGAGGCAGGTAAAGTGGGGGCGCGCAGCTCGCTGCAGCGAGGGGCCACCCCGGTGCGCCCGAGGGGTCTGGGGAGTAGCTTTGCCCTGGGGTGAGGCCTGTAGGCTAAGTCCCTATGACCTGGCTCTGCAGGGACTTGGGGTCAGTGCTGTAGAGGGGACTCCTGCTTCCTTCTGAGTTCTCCTCCCCTTTTTTCTCCAGGCTTTTATTTTTGTAAGAACTCTTGGGCTAGAGGGAGGAAGGGAAGGACACCCCCCACCCACCCGGAGGCCGCCGCCCATTGTATCTTCCCACGGCTGTTTCTCGTTCGCTCGTCTGCTGTTTTTAATTGAGCATCACAAGCTCTCGTCCGAGCCTGGCTTCTGCCCTCGCTGGTGCCCAGGATGATGACCAACTGAGGCTGGGGTGTGGGGAGCCTCGCCCACTTCCTGACGGCCCCCTCGAAATCGGCTGTTTGCAGACCAGGGGCTCAGGGGTTCCCAGATCACTGGGATCCCGCAGCATCCCACTCACAACCCCTCTGCCTCTCTCCCTCTGCTGTAGACGTGAAGTTCATTTCCAACCCGCCCTCCATGGTGGCTGCTGGGAGTGTGGTTGCCGCGGTGCAAGGCCTGCACCTGGGAGGCTCCAGCAGCTTCCTGTCTTACCACCGCCTCACGCGGTTCCTTTCCAAAGTGATCAGGTGTGACCCGGTAAGTGACTGCTCTCGCACTGGCCTGGGGGGGGGGGGGACCTGCCAGCTCTGGGTACTGGAAGCATCTAGTGCCCTGGGGTTGGCGGGCTGGGAAGCTGCAGGTGGCTGGAGGGAAACGGCAGGGGCCAGGGCCACGTGGGGACAGGCAGCCACTTGCATGCAGAGGCAGAGACCCGGCCACGGCTCCGCCCAGGCTGTCTGGGGGCGGGCGGGTCCTCACAGACTCTGGGTGTCCCCAGGGCTCCCAGGAGCATGAACCCCTCCCAGGGGGAGCCCTCCAGGAAGAGGGGCCACAAGGCAGTCTGGGTCAATGACCTACGCCCTAACGGTGGGCGGGGCGGGGCACGGTCTCACGTTGTCCGGCGACAACGTGGATGCCCAGTAAGTGGGCGCGTTACAAGGGCCCCGCGAGGTCTGCAGCCCGCAGCCGGCCCAGCTCAGGCGGCTCGTCTTTACGGCCCTTTGAGGGGCCGCGGCAGTTAAAGCCACAGTCGGTTGTATCTTTCTTCTTAAAAATGCCATTGTCTTATTCCCAAGTCTTTTTTTCTTAAAGAATTTAAATAAGAATTACAAGGGTTCGCGGCATTTACCGAATTAGACCAGCGAGGTTTCGGGGGTGAGGGGGAGACAGGTCAGCAGCGACCCCGCTGGTGTGCAGGGTGGGAGCGAGTGACCGCCTTGGCCCCAGTCCAGGTCAGCTCTGGCTCAGGCCGCCTCCTGGTAGTCCCCCCTCGAGTGTCCAGAAGGCTCGAGGAAGGAAAGGTAGGTGCCAGGTGGAGGCCTGCCTGTCCTCTGCCGACGGCACCTGGCTGCCGCCTGTGTGTCCCCCCCGGAGGCAGAAGCGTCCTTGTCCACAGACGCAGGCAGCTCCTGGAGGCGGGACGCCTCCCCTCTCGGCCTCTGTGGCCACCTGAGGGATGGTGCATCCTTGCCGGAGGTCAGCCTCCTGGAAACGCCACCAACAGTGTGCTGTCCACAGACAGTTGTAGGACATCGTCTTGTGAACCCTCATTTGAATATTGTTTTAATTAGATCTGAAACAAAAGTGCCTCACGGCTGATGGGTGGAGGAGAAGTCGGTTGAGGCTAAAATTCATTAGCCTGGAGCACAGATGCAACTGAGCTCAGACGCAGGAAACCCTAGGCATTGGAGGCCCCAGGTCGTGGCCAGGGAGCCCAAGTATAAGCTGGCCCTTCCTGCCCTTCTCTGCTCTCAGCTCCACCCCGCAGCCCCCTGAGTTCCAGGGGCAAGTAAGCCATCTCCCCTGAGGCTGCCGTGGGGGTTTGGATCAGAGCCTGGGGTGCCCATCAGGAGTCTTGGGTTCCACACCAGACCTCCTGGGCCTCACTTTCCTCTTCTGAAGGACCATTTGCACCTTCCCTGCCTTCCTTATTTGCCATGATGGATTTCCAGAGAGTGGAGAGGAAAGCCCCCCCCCCCCACCTGGAAGGCACAGAGCCCTGTACACGTAGGAGATCCCCAGGGATTCAGAAGCCCTCCTGCCTGGCTCCACCTCTTAGGGGCCACCTGTTTCCAGCCCTGGCTAGGTGGAAGTTAGCAGCCCCTTCCCCGTGGGGGCCTGCGGCTGATCCCCATGCCTGTGAGAAAGGCGTGGGTCTGTTTCCCACGCTGCACAGGAGACTTTACCTGGTTCTAGAGTTGAGGTGTAGTAGAGTAGAGGGTGGCCTTCCGGCGGTTGGGGCGGCCTCCCCATTCAGACCTGGGAGCCGAGGCTGCCTGGGCTGCAAGAGGCGCCTTCGAGCTGCTGGGAGATCGGCCCCCAGTGAGACCAGGAGAGCCCCCTGGACTCCGTGGTTCCGCCTCCCCATTGAAAGTGCAGGGTGGTCGCCTTGGGGAGAAGTCTGCAGCGGGTGGGAGATGTGCAAGGCCAGTGCATCTCCCAGGACGCGGGCCTGAGCAGGAGAGGATGGGGAATAAAGGGTCCGGGTCCCCCCCGGGGCCACCCAGCATTCATTCTCGGTCATGCACGGCCAAACGCTTTTGACGGCCATTCATCACGGCCGGCTGGGTTCACCACGAGGGCTGATGTGGCAGAGGTTAAGTCCGAAAAGCAGGGCTCAGAGGGCCTCCCTGCCCTGGATCAGATGGTGCTGAATTGGCTGGGGGCAGCGGTGGGGCTGGTGGGAACCTGGAGCTGGAGAGCAGAGCCCTGAGGAGGAATTCCAGCGAGGGGCCTGGGCCCTGCTAGGGACTCGGGGCAGGCAAGGCAGGCGGGCAGCGAGCAGCTGCGTCCTCGGGAGACCTTCCATCCTGAGTGGGTTCACCACTGCCTGGTTGATGTGGGGGCCCCTCGGGGGACAGCTGGTGGCCAAATGGGCCCACACTGTCAGTCCTGGAGCCTGGGCCACAGCTTCCATGTCTTCCTTCCCTGGGTCTGGGGGAGGCGGTGTTTTAGGGTAGCATCAGGGAGGGACCCCTCACTGCAGGCCCCCTTCTGAGGACCCCCATCTCGCCAGGACTGCCTCCGTGCGTGCCAGGAGCAGATCGAAGCCCTCCTGGAGTCCAGCCTGCGCCAGGCCCAGCAGCAGAACCTGGACCCCAAGGCCGCAGAGGAGGAGGAGGAAGAGGAGGAGGTCGACCTGGCCTGCACGCCCACCGACGTGCGGGACGTGAACATTTGAGGGTGCTCACTCCGGGGACAGAGCCGCTCAGTCCTGGCCACGACCTGAGGGAGAGCGGCCTGCCCCTCACTGCTGGTTTTCTCTTTCCTCTTTCTCCCTTCCGTCTCTGACTTAAGCAGAAGAAAAAAAAAAAGTACCCGAAAGCCGGTCTTTAAAGAAAAAAAAGGAGAGAAAAAAATAGTATTTGCGTAACCCTGAGCTGGCAGGAGGGGGGTTGTGCTACAAAAATAGAGGATTTTATACCCCATAATCAACTAGTTTTTATATTAATGTGTTCGTGTCTCTGTTGTAAGGATAGGCATTATTAACACAAGGAGCAAGTCTACAGGGGAGGAGTAGGTTTGATTCTTTATGTGTTTAAAAGAAACAAACAAAAAAAGCATAAAAACGGTTTAAAAAAAATAGAAAAAAAGTCCACAGCCCGTTTTTAAAGTAGAAGAGGGTTTTAGATAGAGAAATGTACCTGTGTGCTTCTCCTCAGAGCACAGCTTTAAAGCGGTTCTAGGCATCCTGTATCTTGCTTTTATGCATGTAGTCACTTTATAAGTCATTTGTGCGTGTTTATTTTATTTCGTAGGTAGGCGTGTAACCTTCCCCTTGCCCATGGTTGATGTAACCTCTCGGCTGGCGTAGCGTAGAGTTCAGCATCCTCGAGGGCTAATCCTCTTTCTTCCTGTGGACCGACCACCTGAGCGGTTTGTCGGGCGCCGGCCAGCGTAGCAGGGACGGAAAGCCACCTCCGACTCCCAGCGTCCGCTACCGCAGAGAGAAACCGCGATAGTGACCTAATATATTCTATTTTTATAATCTTCCTATTTTTGTAGTTACCTGTTTATGAAATGCTGGTTTTTCACCCAACAGACCTGCAGCCTGCTCACGTCCAGGTGAAAGCCACAGCTTTTTTTTTTTTTCCTTCTCAATATTCCAAAACCGTTCCGTTTCAAAGCACTTTCAATCCCGTAGTTCTAGGCGATCTCTGCTGACGTGTGTGGAGGGGGGCGGGGGGTGGGGGGGCGGAGCAGTTTCTTAATGGAATGGTTTGGGAATATTCCAGTGCTTGTGTGCAGACAGGATTACAGGGCAAGTGCATGTCACTATGGTGTGAGCGAAAGGGGGATGTTTTGGAAGGCTAGGTTCCGGTCAAGAAGAAAATGTGCATTCTTACATTGCCAGGATGGTGTGTTCCTTTCCTTTTCTGTAGAGCAGTTGAAGTTTTAGGAATCCTTTGGTGCCAACTGGTGTTTGAAAGTAGGGGCCTTAAAGGTTTACCTAGAGAGCCAACAGTTTCAGGGTTATCTTTAGATGTTTTACAATGGAAGGGTTTTAAACACTAAAATATATAATTTATAGTTAAGGCTAAAAAGAATATTTATTGCAGAGGATGTTCGTAAGGCCAGTATGATTTTATAAAGTAATGCAGTCTCCCCCTTGATTTACACACACATACACACACACACACACACACTTTCTGCCTTAGATGTTGCAGGTGTAGTACAGTTTATAAAAGTTAGGTCCTTTTATAGGAGAGGAAAAAAAAATTAAGTCCCAAGGGAAAAAAAAACAGACATTGATTCGGCTGATCTGGCATGTTTTCGTTCCCGGAGTGACGCAGTCCGAGGGCGTCGGAGTCCCAAGGACCATTAGGATGCTTGAAACAAGTTCAGTTCCAATGCATTCTTGCCCCCGTCCCCTCCTTTCAAAGGAAAATACAGCAACCGACAGACGATTTGCACATCTTGGCTATGTACCTTTTCGTAATTATTATGTAGGGGGCGTCTGGAGGGAGAGAGGAGGTGAGGGAGGAGTGTGGGGAGGGAGGCGGGTGGGACCACGCTTGGGACAGGCTGCAGCTCCGCTGTCTTTGTTTTCTTATTCGCTGCTACCGATGACTTCCCAGACCGGTTTGGAAACAGATTCATGTCGCTTTTGTGTCTCTTTCACATTGTTTTGCTGCTATTGGAGGATCGGTTTTTTGTTTTTGTTTTTGTTTTTGTTTTTTTTGGTTTGTTTGTTTTACAATGTCGGATAACTACCATGTTCTCGTTTTGATTTTCTCATAGAAAAATGTATGACAGAGGCCTTTTTTTGGTAGGTTTTGTTTTTGTTTTTTTGTTTTATGTGATCAGTTTTGACTTAATGTGATTACTGCTCTATTCCAAAAAGGTCCCTGTTTCACAGTACCTCATGCTTCACTTAGCCATGTGCAGGCCAGGCGGCCAGGCTCCGGCTGACCCACGGCCTCCCGCTTCGGCAAACAGACATGCGGACGCGATCCCAAGAAGGGGCGTGGTGGGTCCCCCCGCTGGGGACCCCGGGCGTCTCGGAAGACAGGCTGTGACCTTTCCTTTGCCCTGTGCCTGTTACGCTGGACTCTCCGTCTGACCTCGGATGTCCCATCATAGTGGTTTTGACACCTGTGTCGTCCTGTGCGTATAGCTATGAAAAGTTGCATCATCATCATTATTATTATTATTGTAACAAGTGCGCCTTCACGTGCCACCGTGGTGCTGTGCTTGAGGACTCAGTCCCTGGGGTGATTGGAATAGCTTCTGCGATGTGTTACTGTTCGGGGTGTTACTGTTCGGGGTGTGTTGAGTCTGTTATCACGGACTAGTGTTCTCTGTCTTGTTCTGTTCATTACAGCAAAATGCTAATTTAAAAAGACTACAGATCTCCACGGAGCCAGCTCACAGAGCTGTGCCCCCAAGAGCCGCCTAGCACGCTGCCGAACCAAAAGGAGTTGCACCGGCTGGTCTGCCAGCCCGTGAGCGCCAAGGCCATGGGCAGGCCCGCCCGCCCTACCCGCGCCTGCGGGAACACGGCTTCCGCTTACCTCAACCATTCTGCCTGCGGCATCTCTGTCTGAACCAAACGGGGGTCTCTGAGGGACCGTCTGTCCGTGGTGGGGGGTGGACATGTATGTGCTCAAAGGCCGGTGGGGGGTCCGGGAGCGCAGGGAGTCTGTCCCGTGACCGGCGAGTCTGAGGGTCCCGGCAGGCAGGTGCTTCGGGTCTGTGTGTTTTTCGTCGCACACCACGGTGTTTCCCAGCACAGACATGTAACCAGCACGTTTCCAGCAGGAAACAAGACAAACGTGAAAAGCCTAGAAATAAAATTGGTAAAACCCCAGTGCAGTGCCTGCCTGTTTCTGGGGTGGGCAGGGAGTCGGGGCTGGAGGCCCCAAGCTGCCAGTTCCTTGGGTGGGGGTGGTGGACAGGCTGGGGCCCCTCCTTGGCATCGCTGACATCTAGGGCCAGGTCATCCACCATCAGGGGCTGTCCTGTGCACTGTGGGGTGTTTAGCTGCCTCTCTGGCCTCCACCCACTAGATGACAACCAAAGATGTCTCTGGACATAGCCAGCTGTCCCCAGGTGACCAGGAGCATAAGATGCCCTCCCGGCTGGGTACGTGGTGGGAGGGCCCTGTGGATCCCCAGGAGGGAGGCCACTGAGAAGATACTGGGGAGGCATGTGCAGGCAGCCCCGACCATCTCAGACAACGGCTTCTGGCCTCCATAATGTGACCACACCATTGCCTGGTGACCAGACCACGTCTGGCCAGATCACCCTCCCAGGTTACCTGCAGATAGGAAAATAAAGTCTACATTCGTTAACTCTCTTCTGGTGCAATCATGGCCCTGAGGTGCCCCAAGCTCAGGGAGAGCAACTCAAGTGTCGGGGCGTGGTCCAGTGGCCTTTCACATGGACCCAGCAACCTGGGAGGCTGAGTGGACACCTGTGACGCCCACCTCTGGACATCTGCCACATTTCCAACTCCGGGTGGCGGTGGGGAGCAGAGAGTGAACCTTGGTTCCAGCTCTGTGGGGCTGAGGCCTCTTCCCAGGGCCTGGGGTTCCCTGATGCACCCTCCAGCCCTCGCTGAGAATTCAGCGAGAGCTCGGGAGCCAGGAGGCGGGAGCCAGGAGGCGGGCCAGGTCACATGCCAAGGATGTCCCTCCTTGTCAGGTCAGTTCACTCCAGCCTTTAGGAAGTGCCACCTGTCCGGGGGGAACCCACGAGGTCAGGGCGCCAGCCTCAGGCAGGGCAGATGGGATGTGAGGCCAGGACCCTACCCTGGAGCCTGCGGGGTGCTCAGAAAGGAGTCCCATACAGCAGGAGACCAGGGACAGTCGGAGCCGCAGGAGGCGCCCTGAAGGCCAGGTCCCCGATGACTGCAGCATTGCGGCGGTGCAGTCCCAGGGACACACCATCTGTGTCATCATGGGGAGAACTGGGGGTGTCCGGTGACATCGATGGTCTGTCTCCCCAGACCACATGCATGTAGTAGGGCCCAAGCGGTGGCCTCGGGGTACCCTGAGGAGCAGTTTCAGGAGGAGCAGGAGTAATATTCTGGTTGTATTAAATTCAAGCAAGAATCCAGGCAGAGGAGGCAGGAGAGCCGCCCGCTCTACACACAGGAGGCCAGGCCCGTGGGGCTGTTTTACGGTTTCTGATGTTTCAGATGGAAGACCTATTTGTAGGCTGGGGGGTCAGACAGTGGGAAGGAAGAGGGAGTGAGGGTGCAGAGGGGACGAGGGGTGGCAGGGCAGGGGGTGCAGAGGGAGGAAGCCAGGATGGGATAAGATGCGTGGCCGTAAGTACACAGAGGGTTTGGGCTGAGTGAGGAGGGTCCCAAGTCCCCCAGGGCCATCTCTCCACCTGTGAAGCCCCCATGAGGAGGGGTCAGTGGGCGCCTCTTGGTTATGCCGTGGGCACTGACCTCTCAGACCACAGACATTACCTTGGGCAGCTGTGTCCCCTTGTGGGGTGGCAGCCAAGGCCTTGTCCCCTGGTGGCGGGGGGGGGGGGACGGGACTGCCCCATGCATACGGCAAACATAAAAGCTGGCTTTTGAGGGACCTCTGAGACAAAAGCTTCCAGCAGCACCCTCCACTGCCCACTCCCGGGAGCCTGAACGCCTGTTCCCTCTTGGGCCCGCTGGTTCACCGGGGTCTTCCTGCCTCCCAGGCAGCCTCTGCCAGACCCTCCTGGGGCTTTTAGCTCCCTCCAGCTCCATCCAGGGTCCTGGGATCTGGCCTGTCTCCCCCAGCCTCACCCCAGACCACTTCCAACCTCCAGTGCGGTGCCTGAAGTCCCTCCCCCTCTGCTCTCCCTCAGGCTCAGTGAGGTCTTCTACAGGCAGTCCCTACCCTGGCCCCAGACAGGTGGATTCGGGTGGTCCCGGAACCATCACACGTGTTTCATAAGCCCTTGAAGACAGCCAGTCTCACTGATCCTTCTCTGCCAGCCTCCAACTCCCCCCACCCGCTCTCCACCCCTCCCCGCCCCCACTCCCAGCCTGCGCACAGTGGGTGCTCAGGAGTGGAGCTGTGCGGAGGAACTCCAGGCTTTGTGAGTCGCAGAGGCCAGGCCCTGCCTGACCCGAGTGCAGGGGGCGGGCCCTCGGCTGTGAGGAATCTGGGACTGGGAGGCTCCCCGGGGGCCAGGCAGCATCTCATTGTCTGACAAGGCCCAGTAGGCCCCAGGACACAGCGTGGGAGCTAAGGCCAGTCAGTTCCCTGCCAGGTCCACAGATGAGAGGCAGTGGCACGCTTGCAGAGGTGGGCGACCACCCCCCCAGCCTGTCCCTCCTGGAAGCCGCGGCTGGCTCTGCATGTGGTGGGGGACAGCCATCCCACC
Organism: Camelus dromedarius; assembly: GCF_036321535.1. NCBI lineage: Eukaryota > Metazoa > Chordata > Mammalia > Artiodactyla > Camelidae > Camelus > Camelus dromedarius. The sequence goes on along the minus strand of NC_087447.1, from coordinate 3,750,241 downwards.
ACGAGGCCAATCCCAGCCATTGGCACTGCAGGATGGGCTCCCGGGGGGGGCGGCTATGCAGGGCGTGTGTCCTGCACGCTGGGCTGGCCTGGCCTGGCCTGGCCTCTGCAGCACACAGGCTCTGTCATCCCAGGAATGCCTTTGATCAGGAGTTTATGCAGGGGGGACGCAAGCCCCTGGCCTCTAATCCGTTCCCACAGTCCCCCTGCCCACAGGCCCCTGCCCTGAGCCACACCGCGGCAGGCAGACAATAGCCGCGGCCGGTGGGCGGGCAGCTCTGGGGCCGCAGGCCTGAGGCCCACATCCGGGGGCCCTGTCACCGCCACTCACAGGGGCTCACCGGGGGACAGGGAAGCTCTCCGCTGAAGACTGCCGTCAACCCTGAGCCTACCAAGACGGCAGCGTCTGCTAATCCTTTCAAGTTTCAGCTCCCAGCAGCTGAGATGGCCTCCCCAGGGCGGTCGGTCTCCAGAGCACACTGACCTGGGTGGAGGGTCGTCCCACATTCTGGACCCCAGGCCCGCCCTCCCTCGTCCCATAGCAGGAGGATAATAGCTCAAGTTCAAGGAGCCCGTATAGGGTACCAGGCTTTGTGCTAAGTGTCAAACACACCATTTCTCCCTGGATCCTGAAACAAACCCAAGGGGTTGGCGACAGGCAGGGGACACCCTGGGGAGAGGGCCTCGTGGAGCCCACGTTCGCTCATGCAGGTACAATTATCTTCCTCTTCTAGGTCAAGGGCCAGCAGGCTCTACCACAAAAGGCCAGATCGCAAGTGCTCTGGGTTTTGCTGGCCCCAGCAGTCTCCACCCAACGCCTCGACTCCACCGTGTGGAGCCAGGGTGGCCACAGAGGGCAGGACAGGACGGGGCACAGCCATGCGCTGGTCAGGACTCATCCACCAAGATGGGCAGTGGGCTGGATCCGGGCTGAGGGGGGCAAGTAGCTGACCCCTGTTGTGGGCGAGTAAACTGGGGCCCAGAGAGGTGATGTGACTGAGCCAGGATCCCACAGCCAGGAACTCACCTTCCAAGACTCAATTTTCTCACCCATAAAACAGGGACAGACATGTCTATAAGAACAGAAGCTCCAGGGAGGGCAGCCTGGTACCCATGATGTGCCCAGCACGGAAGCGGGGCTCTGTCCACCTCTGCTCAGTGAACACCTCCTGGGGTGACGGAAGGACTGGGGGCTTGATGTTCATGAAGCACGCAGCACCTGTACACAGTTATCACTCAATGTCACCGTCTCTTCAGTGGGACCAGCACCATCATCTCGTGCATCATCCAGGCATAGAAAAAGGCCCCAACATGCAAACATGGTCCCCCAGGTGGTGGCATCAAGGCCATCTTCCTTTTCCCCTTCCAGCTCATAGAGCTGGCCATCCTGGACTCCGTGCCAGCGCCAACCCCTCTCCTGGTGTTGACAGCACCCAGCTTTTGCTCGGCAGAGCCCACCATTCTCAGCTATGTGGCTTGGGTGGGACTGACCCCACCCCCAGCTCTAGGACAGATGCCAATGGGCTCAAAGCCAACAGCACACCCGCCTCCTGGGACAGAGCGGCAGGTTCAAGGGTAGATGTGAAGTCTAACAGCCACCGAGATTCGGAGAGGTATTTTCTGGAGCTTCTGGAACAGGTAGCATTCCCCTCTGTTCCTGAGGACTCCTGGGGGCTGGCACGGCTCTTCTGCTGTCCTGAGAGGGGCGCCCAGGGTGCCACGGCCACAGGGTGGAGCCTGAGTGTGAGGCCGGTCATGCAAGGAGATGGGGGGTACCAGACCCCCAGACAAGTTGCTGGCTCAGGCCTCCCTTTTGTTCCAGGAGCCATTACTGTTCCTCGCTGTTCAAGTCCCTTTGACATAGACTTCCTGACATCTGGTTTTCAAAGCCTCTTAACTGTTACACCGCGTGCGGGTTTTCTCCCTTTTCTAGGTTAAGTACGTCTTACTGATATAAACAGCGGGGTCCGGGGCCCTGCAGGGGCTGAGACCGGGGGAGAGGTTCAAGCCAGCCTTCACTGGCGGACCCCATGTCAGCCCCCATACAGAATCATCAGAGCCCCCCAAAGGCAGCAGCCTCTCAGGGGAATGGAGCCAAGGGGGCTCCTGTGCCTTGAGACAACAGCGTCTTTCTGGGGTGTGGGTGCCACCTGCCACTGGCTCCTTAGAGCACCCGAGACAAGGAAGCTGAGGCAAATCCCCTGGGGAAGCCCCAACATCAATCCCCAAGTCAGGCGAGGAAGAAGGGTCTGGACATCACCTGTCCAGTATCTTCGCTCTGCAGACGGGCAAATGACAGCCTAGACCTCGCATCAGTGTCCTGGGGGTGCCGGAACAAGTGACCACTGCCTGGGTGGCTAAAACAACAGGAATTGATTCTCTCAGAGTCCTGGAGGCCAGAAGACTGAAGGCAAGGCATCGGCAGGGCCCTCTGCCCCCTTCGGCTCTGCTGGCTGCCGGCAACCCCTGGCATTCCTTGGCTTGGAGCCGCGTCCCTCTGGTCTTGGCCTCTGCCCGAGCATGGCTGTGTTTCCTGTGTACCTGTCTTCATGTGGCCTTCTCCTCCTCAAGGGCACGGGCAGCGAGCTGAGGGGCCACCCACCGCTAGTACAACCCCCCTTAACTGCCCCTGGGCCACACCTGCAAATACTCCATTTCTAAATAAGGACACATTCACAGCACCAGGGGCCAGGACTTCATCAGACCCCTCAGAGGACACGATCAGCACCCCACCCCAAGGTGTCTGAACCCTCAGAGCCAGGGAGCACGCTCCCGAGGCCCCGTGACTTCAGGGTCCACACCCACTGACAACAACGGAAGCTTGATCAGTCCTTGCAGAAAAGATGGAAACAGCCCACACCTAAGTCTTCAGTTCAATGGCCATTTGTCGGGCGCTCGGAGCCCCCGGCCCATCACACGCCCGAGCGGGTGGAAATGAGATCGCATTCAGTGTCCCTGCAACCCCAGGGGCCCGAGGCCCTGCTGACCTGGCGAAGGGCACCAGGGAGGTGTGGCCGAAGTGCTGTCCCCACGGGGGCCCCCGAGGGACAGGCCAGCAAGGGCCTGGATGTCAGGTGCGGAATTCAATCAGCCCCGAAGAAAGAGCGATGGAGAAGTTCACGGGCAAGGAGTGACTTTCCTTCTCGGAACAGGGAAGCCCCAGCTGAGCCCCCTAGTCTTGGCGGCTTGGACAGGCCCCTACCCCTCTGGGGGCTTAACCAGCAACTGCAAGACTCTTGAACACATTGCCTGCTTTTCTCAGATCGATCGTACTTGTTTGGTGATTCCAGTTTCTTGAGCCGCAGGCCAGTTCCTCACCTCATTCCTCAGGGACTGGAGTAACTGTGGAGCTGGGATGGCCTCACCTGTTACTTACAGGTTTCGATCTCTCTGAGTCACAGAGTTTCAGGTAGGGCAGGAGAGAGATCCTCTGTGGTGCTGAGCTCAGATGAAAGCTCACAAAGCCAGTCATGCCAAGGTCACCTCCTCCAGGAAGTCTCCCCACCCACCTTCCCACTCCCTTTTTCCCCAGGCAGAGCTGAGCACCCCACACCACGCACACACCTCCAGGCTCCCCAGGTGCCCCATCCAGCCCTCAGTGAGCCCATTCAGTCCCTGCCTCTCCTACTGCAGCCAGCCAGGGGCCCTTCCCATAAATCCATCTGTCTCCACCTCGATCCGCTAGATGCAAGACTGGTCACAAAGACAGGCTGCTCATCATCAGAAAAATGAGGCTCTGTTCTGGCTAAGGATAATTTAGGCAAACTGCTAGAGCCCCCGCTGTGCTTAGTGAGGCCTGAGGTCAGCCACTTACTGCGACCCTCGACCGTCGGCATGTCACTCAAGTCGACTGGGGGCCCCGAGCCTCCATCTGTGAGGTGGGGGCAGCAGCCCTGCCTCCCAGGGTTAGTGTCTGAGGGAGGTCAAGGCGGCCCTGAGCAGCCACTCGGTAAATAAGGCTTCTTATCTCTTCCTCCAAATCATTTCATTTTTTTCTCACCACCGGGTGGGGAAAAACAATGGACGGAATGTAAAATAAATAAAAAGCAAGCGTCCAATAAACAAGAAGGTCCTACTGTACAGCACAGGGAACTATATTCAATATCTTGTAATAACTGACAATGAAAAAGAAAACGGAACAGGATATATATATATATATATATATATATATATATATATATATATATATATATATATCTGAATCACTACACTGTACACCAGAAACTAACACAGCAATGTAAATCAACTATACTTCAACTTAAAAAAAAATAAAAAACAGTGAGTGTCCCGGACTGCAAATGGCCTGAGGCTGGTGTTCCCTTCGGCCACCACGGTGCCCCAGAGAGTGCAGTCCCAAAGTGGGACGCTTAGGTGAAGAGCTGATTAGTCTGTTTATTCCCAATGACTAATGTTCTAGGAAAAAGAAAATGAACTTCAACTTTTAAGTGAAATGGCTTTTTTCTCTCCCAAGTTAACAGTCTGCCCAGGCAGCCAGACAGGGCGGCTACTATGGGCTGAACTGTGTCCCCGCCCCACAAATGCACACTGGAGCCCTGAGAACGAGACTGTACTTGGAGATGGAGCCTTTAAAGAGGCAGTTGGGGTGGGCCTTCATCCAACAGAAAGGGGTCCTTAAGAGGACAGACACACGCCGAGGGACGACCACGTGAGGTCACGGGGGGAGATGGCCGTCTCCACGCCGAGGAGAGGCCTAGGGAGGCGCCAGCCCTGCCCACCCCTGGATCACAGCCTCCAGAATAGTGAGAAAGTATCTGCTGTTTAAGGCGCCCAGCGTGTGGCATCTGTTACAACCGCCTGGCCTGACACAAAACTCCTGGAGTTTCCAACAGGCAAGAGCGAGCAGGCCGAAGCCCTGGGAAACCCACGAGCCCCCCAAAAGGGATGAAACCCAACCAGCGAGCTCCTGCACTCCAGGCCCATCTGGAAAAGGTTATACCCGACGGTCCAGGTGGACAGGAAGGGATGGGAGGGAGTGGGCTGGGGGAGGGGGCAAGCAGGAGGCCTGTGCGGCCCACAACGGACGCCCTACCCAAGCGGCCCTGAGCCAGCGCACTCCCCAGCTCACACACGGGGCTGGTCAGCACAGCTGCTCCACGCCGTCATCGCCGCCGGGCGCCCTGCAGCCTGGCTCGGCCATGCCCAGGTGTGGCTCCGTCTTGAGCCAGCTGCAAGGTGCCTGTCGTATCTCCAGGTGTCACATCCCTGTGGGACAACTTCCAAAAGAGATACCTTCTCAGGAGAGAGTCATGCAACCTTTCCCAGAAGCTCCCAGGATACAGGACTTCCTCCATCATCTCATCAGCCAGCAAGCTCTCCTGACCCCGTCGCCACAGGTGGCATTCCCTGGGACAGCGTGGGAGAGACAGGAAGGCAGGCTCTGTCTGTACTGTAACCCAGGACATCTTCTCAGGCCACCAAGGGTTCCTGGAAACTGGGTCTCGCCCTCCAAGAAGGAGCTGGGCCAGCACAGGTCAAGTCCGGTGTCCAGGGACCCTGAAGACCAAGGAGGCAGCCTGGTCCCAGGTGACAGGGAGAGGAGAAAGGAGCTGCCGGCTGCTCCCGGTAACACCTGGCATGGGAGAGGCTGAGCTTGGGGCGGGCAGAGGTGGGGAGAGAGCGAGGTTTGGGGCAGGAGAAATGAGTAATACACGCGGGCAGGGCGCCAGCCATGGGGAGCAGGATCTGAGCCTTTCCTGCACATCAGGGGCATCGCTTTCTCACAGTAGCTGTTTCTCCACGGGCTAAGAAAACACACAGGAGGATGCCTGGTGCTGGCCTGCCAAGGGCCCTCCTTGTACCTCAATCCCAAATCCCACGACTGAGGAATGAATTCGCGGGACGTGGCATCATAAATGGTCCCAGACAGCCTTTCACTTTAAAATACGCTATTTATTTTTTTCTCCAATTATAAAAAGAATACATTATCAGAACAGGTAGCTTGGAAAACACAAAAACCCACCAAGGAAAACCACAACAGAAGCCCCCGGATCCCACAGGCTGTCGGTCTCTGTGACGAAGGCGCCTCTGAGGCCGTGGACGCAGCCCTGGGCTCCCCAAGACTGAGGTGCAGCCGCAGACCGGACATCCAGCAACCCACACGGAAAACCGCTGAGCAGGACAGAGGCCAGGGCCTGTCCTTCAACAGCTAAAAGCCATTTCTATCTTGGCACCGGGCGAGGACACCAGCCAGGCCTCAGACCCTGCCGCACACCGGGGAAACACAGCTCACTCAGATGCGATGATTCTGCAATCTGGCGCAGATCCACAGCTACCCCTCGTTAATCTCACCCATCGCTGCCAGATCTGCTCCCTGGGCTGGGAGCAGGTGAATGGGGAGAGTCCTGGGGCCTGGACATGGGCCGTCACGTGCAGAGAAATGATCACGCACCCATCATGGCAGCACAGACTGACCTGATGGGGAAACCCGCTCCCCAGCCTGTGCCTCACCGTGTAGAGACGACGCCTTTTAAGTACGAGCAGAAGATAGAAGACAGAAGGACTCACACTCAGGAGAACGCAGCATCCTGGCTCCCAAAGCTTCTGCAGGTAGACTGCAGCCCATGTTCAGGGTCCAGTTTAAAACATCCTCCCCTCAACCGTTTTCAATGCTGCCAAGCCCCACCCGCCTGGAGACAGCAAGAGCATGTCCCGGCTCCCTTGGGACCCGCTGGCCTCTCTCCCTGTCAGCTGGCCACAAGGGACACTCCAGGGAGCACAGCGGGGACCTGCGGGCAGAGACCCCAAGTTTGTGGCTTCCAGAACAGGCAGCTCCAGACAGTGGTGAGAGGCGGGCACTGGGGTCAGAGTCCCAGCTCTGCTGCCGCCGCCCTCGGGCGAGGCAGTCTCTTGGGCCCCGGTGTCCCCATCTATAAAGCGGTAGTGACACCCGCCTTGGGGGTCCTGAAGGACTGAACAGCAGGCAGCAAGCACGTCACCAGCGCCGGCGCGTGAGGGTTGGCCAGACGTCACACTTCTCGCCACCACTTCCGGTAACTTACTTCATGTCGACTCTGCCGCTCTTGGTTTTAAAATCGTTCTTCTGTGCACTGCCTGAGGCTCCGGCAGTGATCACGTCCAGAGCCAAGCCCAGTCTAGGTCCAGCCAGGCCGCCAGGTGCCAAGAACCCCTGAGGCCAGCGGGCTGGACTCCGGACCAGAAGTGAGCAGCCCAGCAAGCGCTCTGCCGGGGCCGCATTCAGACCACGGGGCAGACAGGGCCCAACAAAGGACAGGCTTGTGCAGACAGGCCCCGTGGGGGGCGCCCAGGCGACACAGGCAGACCCTGGGGGAAGGAAGCCCTTTCACTGGCCAAGCTGGAACCCTCCCCGCAAAACAATGAATACCCCGTCATTGTCTTGCCTTTAATCACATTTTGAAACACTTAACATACGGACATCTGTTCCTTGATGTTCGTCTTTGTTCATCTGTCATCCTCAGAACGAAAGTCCAGAACCTTCTGCACTAATTTTAAAGTCCGGCTGAACATTTAGCAATGAACAAAGCTGAAGACACAAAAGCAAAAGGATGGTTTTTAGAACTAGAACATAACTCTCTCTCTTGCTGCAGCTTTCCTCGTCCAGGTCACCGACCCTTAAAGTAGTTCTAACACCTGTTCCACAGACCATCATGGGTTTTCTTACATCAAGATGTAAAACAACTTGCTTTTACTGACCATCCATACAGCACATGCAGCCCCAAAACCATGAGCAAAGTGAGCCCCAGGGGCTGGCCCAGCCATGTCTGAGAACGGCGCCCCAGCAAAAAGAAACACACAGGACACCAACCTGCTTAAATTTTCCTCTAATTTTGTCTAAGTCTTCGTGAAGTTTATCGTAAGTAGGGTCATCATAAGGGAATTTCTGAATCATTCCAATCAGCGATTCTAAGACCTTCAATTTTTTGCTGAAAAACACAGAAATAAAGACTTTTAGTCCCTTGTGCAAAATGGGCTCAGCTTGCGTGACGACGCTGCCGCTCACCTTAAGGCAGCGGCATGCGGGGTGTGCCTGCGCTCAGAAGCCAGTGACTAACATCCTCACCACGCTGAACGACATTTACCCACCTGGCCCCATCAGCGCTTCTCGACCTCAGGTGTGTACTGAGCTTGCAGGGAGGCCTCCGCCCCAGGCCCATGGCCCAGCATCTGACAACTAGCAGGCCCACCGCTCCCCCGCAGGTCTGACCCAGGAGCAGACAGAACCAGACAGGAGAGAGCTCCAGGCATGACCACGAGCTCTGAGCTGGGGAGTTTCCAGGGTCCCGCACCTTCCCGCTCACAGCCTCGGGGAGGTCAGCAGCCGGTAAACTCGCAAGCCCCTCCCTCTGAAGGGCAGCAACCAGCACCTGGTGTTCCAGTTCAACTCCCCTCCCCCCAGGAGATCAAGAGCTCCCCTGGGGAGGCGGCCAGGAGGGAGCACGACCACCCCCAGACTCCCAGGGATTTCACTTCTCCAAGCCTCGGCGTCCTCATCTGTCAAACGGGGCGATGACAGAACCTCACGGGCTTCCATGGGATCGATGATCCCAGCAAAGCCCAGAACCTACCACAGAGCAGGTGCTCAATAAATGTTCGTCTCCTCACTTCCACCAGGTCCTGGGGGCTAGGGCCCCCGTTCAGCGGTGGGGGAGGGGTGGTTAAAAACGATTCATTTAGGTGCCCTCCTGGGGCGCATACAAGGACCCTGCGAGCAGCCTCCCTTAGAGCACATCTGATCACGTGGGTGTCGAGAGGGCTAGAGAGCTGATCCACAGAACCTTCAAGGACTCACCCCTCAGATGGATCGACAGTAATTTAAAGGGACCAGGACTGGCTCACATTTTTAAATCAGCTTACAAACTGCGATGGCCACCTTTCAGAGAAAACACAATACCGCAAAAGGTCAAAGCGAGTCAGTTAGAGCAACAAAGCGCTTGGTTTCCTGGGAGACGGAAGACAGATGCCGACACGTGGGAAATGTCCCGGCGCCACGCGAAGAACACCGCTGCTTCCAACTGTAAGTCTCGACGGACCCTCCCTTCTCCTCGTCAGCGAAGCTGCTCCAAACACACCCAGCCCGACGCACCGTCAGAGCCAGTGCGTGTCAGGAGAGTGTGACCTGCTCGCAGTTGGCGTGAGGAAAAGTGGGCACAGAGCCCCGGGGCTCAGCCCTGGCTGAGTGCAGGGCCGCAGGCTTTGCCAGGCTCGGGAAGGGAGAGTCGCGTATCAGGGATCAGAAAGGGACAGCCACTCAACGGGGGAACCAGCCTTCAGTGGGAGACACTGTGCTCCCCACGGTGTCTCCGGGGTGAAAAGCCCCTTGTCCTTCTGGATGAGGAAGCAGACAGCAGGCGTTTCTCGTTCACACCCTCACTTGGAGCATCAACGAAGTGGAAGATGCTCCATCAGCCTTCTACCGATTTTTAAAAAATTGTACAGACTTATAAAATCCAAAAACCTGTGAACCATTACTCTAAGATAAAGGCTCTTAGATTGTGTTTCAAAGGGGCCCTCAGCTCTGCTGGCGGGGTTGGGGCAGCAGGGGGGCGGGCTGCCCCAGGCCAGACTGGGGCTCCTCTGACAGGCTGGGTGCAAGGCTTTGAGAAGCTGGGGACCCCTGCCCTGGGGCGTGGGTTGGCAGCCCTGGGTGTGGGACCCTTCCCGCCCGGTACAGCTCCCTCTGTGAGCCGCAGACCCCAGTGCGGGGAGAAGGTGAGACTGCACCGAGAATTCCCAGATGATGTGCTCCGACCTCCCCTCTCACGGACCCAGAGTGGGGAGCCGCACTTGGCTTTGACCACCACCCAGTGGCACCATGGGCTGCCAACCTATGTCCCAACTGGATCACCAACTGACAACTCCCACTGAGTCTCCAGAGGAAAATCCTCGAAGGTGGCCCTTGGCTAACGGGCAAATCCAGTCAACTACCAACTGCTCAGGCAAACAGAGCAGCGCAGGCACAGGTCATCCCAGCAGCGCCGAGGCTCCGGCGTGAGCGCCCCTCCCCTTACATGGGAATACGGGGCTGTTGCCAACTCTAGAATTTCAAAATATTTCAAATAAAATGACAAGTCACATGGACGGGGGACGCCACCCTCCCTGCTGTTACCCACCCTCCTCGCGCCCCTCCCAGGCTAGGCAAGGCCACCAGGCATCACGGTGACACAGAGGCCACTGAAGCCGAGTGTCAGCTCCCAGGAGCAGCAGGATGGCCCCTCGGGCAAGGGTGCATGGCCAGCTTAAGAATGAAGACCAGTGCCACAGGGTCCCTGGGCTCCAGCAGCAGCGCACGGTAAGCGCAGTTTCAAGAGGCTACAAACGATACAAGTAACAGCTGCCTTTACTCAGTGCCTCCAAGTACCAGATGTGTGTTGCACACATGAACTGTGTCACCTCATCCACAGGCCTTCTGGCTGCGTTAAAAAGACGGTGACAACGAAGTCAGCACTTCTGAGCCTTAATCATACCAAGACTATTGTACTCCGTTTATTAGAAGCTTAAGGGAAAGATAAGCAAGAAGAGTTCATTGATTTCAACGTTACTTTCCTGGCAGGGCACCTAACAGCCACTCAGTGCTCTAACGCCTCTAGGGAAAAGGCAGGTGTGGTTCGCAAACTCTTGAGAAGAACAGACATTCACTGAACAACAAAAATGTGCCCGGCACTTTCAATTCACTATTTCTTGTAAATCACACAACATTCAACTCTGGCCCGATTATTCTCCCCATTTTACAGATGAGGAGACTGAAACGTTAACCACCCAAGGTCACAGTGCGCCGTGGAACCAGAACTCCTGGTCCAGACACCAAACAAGGAAGACATCTCAGGCTTTACCTGTCTTTCTCAGTGGCACAACTGTGCAGAAGACCTCTCCAAGCAAAAGCAAACCCTTGGTAGCACCCGATCTGTGAATTGACAAGACATTTACAAGTGAAGTTAATAACAAAGTTATACTTGAACTAATTATCAAGCTCTCAAAACAAAAGGTGGGAGCAGAAGGGGTGGTGTTCCTTCTATGCTTTTCTGGAAGCACCTGCCGAGCACCAGGCAAAAGAAGCCAGACGGTCAAGTCATCGGGGGTGGCCAGCCTCCAAGGTGGTCCCACTGTACCCCGTCTCCCCCAACCCCGAGTATCCATGCCCTGTGCAGTCCCTCCAACTGTATGGGGGTGGCCTGTTTGAGCAAAACACCAAGGAAGAGGCAGCACATGACTCTGGAATCTAGGTGTCGGTGGACAAGGTCACTTCCACCTTGCTGCCTTGGCTTACTGGCACAAAGTCACGAGGACACTCAAGCAGCCAGGTGGACAGAGAGGTCCACACAGCGATAACAGCTGTGTGAGCAAGCCACAAGAGAAGTGGCTCTTCCAGCCCCAGTTGAGCCTTCAAGTAACCACATCCTGGCTGAGTTACTTAACTCCAACACCAAGAGACCTGGAGCCAAACTAGGACGAAGGGCAGAAGAAAAGGAAAATTGTGGATTCTAGGGAATTTCAGTGTAACTATAAACGGAACGTTTCCCCACAACACAGGGCACTCACTCTTCGGGTGAGGATTCATTCAGCTGGCTTAAGACATGAGGCAGCACCAGAACACTCAACGTGAACTGAGGTGCCAGGGGGACTGGTTTTCTCATTCTCCAGCCCACACAACTTCACCGTCTCTATACAGAAATATGGTTCTGTCCTAAGACTATGTCTCCACCAATGCTCTGTCTCGTCTACTGCCATTTTAAGAGGTCTGAAGTGGTGGCTTCATCACACTGATCATCAAAAGAAATAACAAACTGTAACAGAAAAGCAATCACATCTCGGAGGGGTTCCCACTTACCTCAGATCCGATTTTAGCTCCATGTAATGTGCCATGCTGTCTTCCTTCAATTATGCCCAAGCTGCTCCCTTCTTCATAGCCTTCCTGATAGCCTTCCCCATGGAACCTGTGACAGAGAGAAAGCAAGCTTGAGCAAACAAACAGAAGAAAGAGTATTTTTCCTGGAAAAACTCTTCCCTTCCACGTTATCCCAGCCCCAGCGAGGCAAGACACAGTACAGCAGAAAAAGGATAGCATTTAAGCCAGAAAACTTAGGTTGCAATCCCAGCTTTCCCCCTTTCTGAGTCTCTCCTCTGGCAAGTCACTGTCCCTCCTGAAGCCCAATTTACTGCTTCTACGGTGAGGAACATGGGCTAAACACATGATTCCCATATCTGGTAAAATACCAAAAAAACACAGGAAAAGCTCAAAAGATACCACTTCAGGAGCCTCACCCCTCACATTCGCTAAGTCTGGAGTAAGGCCCAGGAATCTACTTTTCAAACTCTCCCAGGTGACTAGTCTGCAGCCAGGTCATCGAGCCAAAGTTATGTGAGCCTGTAAGCCAGACTATTTGGCCAAGTGCTTCAAAAAACTCTGCCATATATACACGGCTTTCCATCGTGTCTCAGTAGACTAGCAGGGGAAATGCCATCACATCACCACAAAATGCACCAAGACCAAATGCACCTCCGACCTCGACGGCTCACAGTGGAATTGGCACCATCACAACCTGCAGTCACCAAAGTGAAAGGTGTTTGCTGGTGCCCCCAGTGAGGCACAGTGTATAGCTCCTGCTTATTGGTTGTGTGGTCCAGGAGTGACTTTGCCTCCTGATCTGAACAATAAGGTTAGTAACAGGATCTACTTCACAAGTAGGGCTAAAATCACTTACTCGGGTACAACACTTAGCTCAGTGTCCAATTCACAGCAAGCTCTAGATAAATGTCAGCGACCGACTGTTAAGTATTCACTCTTTCTTAACTGACATCTATTGAGGTTTCAAGTGGGCCGGGCCCTGGAAAGACAGCCACAAAGCAACCAACAGCTCCCCCTCGTCACAGCCCTAGGCGCTCCCCAGGGACTCTGGAGGTTAAAGGATGACACCTGACACATCTATCAGCATGTCCATGAATGCTGCCGTATGTCCTACCACTAAAGAACAAGAAAAAGGGGCAGCGCCCAGATGGCAAAGGTCCATCCCACCCGAGGACGGGGCGTCCCAGGAGAAGGCAGTCATCAGGCCGAGCAGATGCGTGAGGCAGTCCCGGACGGGAAAGGCGGGTCTGGAGGAGCAGCTGGGCACGTGGCGCTGGCCCGAGAGGCTGATGAGTAAAGGAGAATCAATAGCATCTCGGGCCTTCACGCGTAGACCGCCTTCAGGACCACAGCGCGCTCCCCCAAGGCCCGAGCGGCCGCAGCGGCCACAGCACAGCAGCTGAGAACGGACCTACCACAGTGGGGGGGGCGGGGGGGGTCCTGGCCCAGACCCACCACTCACCTCTCATCCGCCATCACGATGGCGTCGAACATATCCTGAGTCCCGGCCATGGCGGCAGCCCGGCCCGCCCCTGCCCCTCGGGCTCCGCTGCCTTGCGCTGCAGCCTCAGGCCCTCGAGACTCAGACACAGATGCACTGCTTCTGCGGAGGCGAAGTCCACTTCCGGGGGCGGCCGCGCGGGGCAGGCCGGGTAAGGACGGCACACGGGAGGGCTCATTGTGCGCCAGCGCGGGGCCAGGGCGCGTGCGCGGCGCCGGCGCTGGGCGGACTGAGCTGAGACGCGGCCCCGCCCCGAGGCGCCTACGCCCCGCCCCCCAGCTCCATCCCGAGGCCAGTGAGTCCCCGGGCCGAGCGTCCAACCTGGCTGCGGGGCGGTGACCCGGGGCCTCATTTCCACGAAACTAAGCACATAAAAGCGAACTGCCGAAAGCGGCTCGGAAAGAACTGGGGAAGAAAGGAAGAAACTGGGAAGGTTACCGAAGAACCAACGCCTCCTGAGGCTTCGGCCAGGAGGCTCTGCCCGTGGGGTTTGGGGGGAAATAGTTCCAGAAAGGGCAACTCCCGGGGTGGAGGCAGCGCCCACGGGAGGGTGGCCCGGTGCCCCGCGCTGGCTGACTCCGGCCCACGGCCAGGGGCACGTTCCAGGCCGGCGTCAGACTTCAGACCCCCGCCCGAGATGCCACCAAATTCGTTAACAGTAATCCAGGGACTGCGGCCTTTGTTCAAGAAGCGCGGGGCTGGCTCGATGCCGAGGAATCCGAAACAGCCGCAGGTGACAGGGAACCAGCCCGGACGGCGTAACACTCCCTGGGAAAGGCATTAATAAATGTTGGCGTCCGTTCTTGAAATCTTAGAGTTATTTGAAAACGGAAATAAAAGTTTTTGTGTTTTTATTCTTGCTGTTGTTGGTTCTGAAAGCGAAAGCAGAGTAATTCATAATTCACGTAGAATCAAGAAGCAGAGAAGGGTTTGTAATTAAGAGCAATGGTGGCCCTCACTCCAGCGGGAGGCATCCACCCCATTTTTTAAAAACAGCTTCTAGTTTTGGTCCTCCCATTTGTCATTTCTGTGACAGATACTTCCTGAACACGATTTTTAAAAGGTACTTCAAACTATCAGCCCCAATGGAACATAGATATGAAATACCAGAAGCATCCCCGTTGAAATCAGGAGTGAAACAAGAATACCTTTATCATAAGCCCAGTAAGCACATCTGGGAGGCCCAACCAGCCCAGTAAGATTGGGCAAGAAGTCTATCAAAAAGCACAAAGTACCGTTATCCGTAGGTGTGCTGGCCCACCCAAAAACCCCCAAATAAGCATGTAAGACACTCTCAGAATTTGTAATAAGAGTTCAGTAAGTATCTATATACACGATGAATAGTTTTAGAAAAAATAGCTTTCTGTTATTCTAACAATCATTAGTAGCAGCCTGAGCAGGAGTGACTGGGGAAATCCACTTCACCACAGTCACAATCTGTTTCTTGGGAACAAGATTTGAGCCATATGAAGAAAACCACAGATATACCACCACCCTGGATGGGAAGAAACACAATGCCAATCAGATCCCACAGGATCTGGGGGAAATGCGTCAAAATCCTAAATTTCATCTGGATGAATTAAATTGATACGAATAACTAAGATGTTTTTGAAAAAGACATTGATCTGGAGAACTTGCTATACCAGATATGAAAAGATAAAGTCTCCATATAAATATTGTCGCATGTTGGTTCAAGAATAGAAAGGTGTATGAGTATGTATGACTGAAACATCGTGCTGCACACCAGAAACTGACACATTGTAACTGACTATACTTCAATTAAAAAAAAGAAAAAGACTAGACAGGTGAATGAAATAAGAGTGGACTGGCCTGGAAGAGGACTACATGAAATGTAAAATCTCATGTGATCAAAAGAACCACAAATTAATTGTGAAAGGGGATATTAATCAATCACTATAATAGAGAAATTTGTGGTTTGGGAAGAGTCAAGTTCCATTTATATCCCATACCACTCATCAGAATAGTTCCAAACAAATTAAAGACTTTTTTTAAAAAAAATGAAAAATCCAAGTGGAACATTCAGGTAAGTATGCAGATGCATTTTTAACACGTAAAAAACCGTGGAGGATGGTGATAAGGGCTATGTTTGTCTTATCTCTGCTGCATCCCCACTGCCCAGCACGTAAGGGACACTTAATAAATATTTTTAAATAAACACACACACACACACACACACACACACACACAAAACCATGGAGGAAATCACAAAGGGAAAACCAAGGCAAATTCATGTGTGCCAAAGGTGGTAATGAGCAAAATCAAAAACCAAAGAATGATCTGGAGATATGTTTTCCACAAACATTATAACTAAATTTATAATCTTTCTGGTCTATAAAGAACTTATTAAAATGGATTCAAAATAAATGTGCCCTAACAGGAAAAAAGAAAAAGAAAAAGGGGCCAAGGACTTGAATATGTAATTCACAGAAAAGAACTGCAGCTGGCTGGCAAACAAAAGTTAAAGAGAAAACAGATTTACTAATAGTAAAAGAATGCGTATCGAAAGAACGAGTTGTATTTTTTTACCTTTTAAAATTGTAAAAAGAAAACAAAAAACAAAAAAAACTTTTTTAGAATGGAGAGATACTATCAGTGCCCACAGACGCATAAGTTAAAGCTGCCGTTTGGTCCAGCAGTTTTGGGAAGGTGGGAAGGACATGTTAAATATTTCTACCCTTCAACCTGGTAATTTCACTTATAGGACTTCCGCTCAAGAAAATAACTAGAGAGAAGTGAAAAATTTTTGTACCACGCTGTTTGATGCAGCGTGATAACCAGAAAAAGAAATCAGCTTACAATGACAAAAGGGAGAACGATGACACACAGATGGTAGAGTATGCATCCTGAAGACTCTTAAGCAACCGCCAGAAATAATATTTGAAATGAGAGCAATGTGGGGGGGGGGGGGGGTGAGAGCTCAGTGGTAGCGCGCATGCGTAGATACGGGACGTCTGGGTTCAATCCCCTGTACCTCCTTCAAAACATAGTAACAATAATAAAAAGAGTAATGTCACAGAGAATGCTCATGATGTTTAAGGAAAAGGGTGGGGGGGGACTCTGCATATACTCCAATTCCAACAGCAGTAAACAATTTATGCTTTTAAAAAGAACTAAAGTAAGGACAGAAAAATGATCGTGGTGATTATCACAGATTTTGAAATTACAGTGATTTTTTAATAGGGGGGAGGTAATTTTAGATTTGCTTGTTTATTTTTTTAAACAGAGGTACTGGGAATTGAAACCAAGACCTTGTGTATGCTAGTCATGCACTTTACCACTAAGCTATACCCTCCCTCTTAAAATTCAGTGATTTTTAAATTACCTCTTTTATATTTTTTCTGAGTATTCCATGTTAGCACAATGAACATGAATTACTTATTTAAGAATAGAAAAGTCCAATAAAATATATTTTTGGAAGATGAAATAGACTTTTTATGACTTTGTCCTTTAAGTGTCTTCTCATTTTTAGTTTTTTTTTTTTTTTAAGCAAACAAAATTACCAACCATTTGGAATGTAGGAAAAAGGGCAAAGCAAATAAGGAAACAAATCCACTCTCCCACCATTCTGGGTACCAATTAATTTTCGCTAATTTTGTTAGATATTTTTTCCGTTGAATTTTCACAAAAAAAAATGATCTTCAGATATGTACAACTTTATACCCTTCCCCCCCCGCCCCCTTAACCTTGTATTACAGATATGTCCCAAATAAGGGAACTGAGCTGTAAAAATAAGGCCTTGAAGGTAGAAAAAGGCAGTTTCAAAGTTCAAGTATAATTTATCTCAAAATCCTTAAATAAGTTTCAAATTTGGTATCCATCTTAGCAAACCAAACCCATCAAAAGTGGGCAGGAAAAAAATCTGAATTAACATCTCTCCTTGTTATGTGTGATATTTGCATGTGTTTGTCGTAGGAACTGGAAATTCTCCATCTAATTGAATGGAATAAGAAAGGGTTTGTATGGGTACAATGGAAACTATCTTAAAAGATGTTCAAAGTATAGAGCTTTCTAAGCTTCAACTTTTAGTTTCTCTGAAATCTGCCTTGATTGTACTTACTCTAGTGGTTTCAAAACACTATTATTAAATATTTAATTTATAACAAAAGTTATAAAGGAGATGATATAACCAATTCCTAGGAATCTACTATATTAACAAATAATACACACTTTTAAAAATAGAAATGTTGCATATATTCTTGTTCAAGTTTAAAGATAACCAGGTGGATATAACTCAAATGAAGAACAAATTTCATCAAAGTTTATAGAAAAGTGTTGACTTATTGGAATTGATTTTTTTTTAATTTTTATATTTGCAGCAAAATACTAGGCAGCCTCCAACACTAATCAAACCAAATCAGATACGTCCATCTACCGTGGTTAACCTGGAAACACATCCATTTTATTAGGACAAAAAAAGCAAGTTAAAAACAAAATGTGTCATTTGCTCCTACAGCAGTTAAAGAAGAAACCTGCTAGCATATCAACTGGTTTTGACATATGTTCAGAAATAATTGCAAGGGGGGTGGGGTAGAGCTCAGTGGCAGAGCACATGCTTAGCATGCACAGAGTCCTGGGTTCAATCCCCAGTGCCTCCATTAAAAAATAAAATCATCTCTAGGGATAGGATCTCTTTCCTTTCGTAGGTTACTTCTATCCATATCTTGGAGTTAGAGTGTTCCTCTCTGGGGAATAAGATTGATGAGATTATGAGCAATCTTTATTTTCTCCTTTATGTGTTTTTATGAATTTGATTTTTTTTTAATCACAAAGTTAACAACGCCTTTTGTAATCAGAAAAAAAAAAAAGGATTCAATTTCTTGAAAGGAATTCATTAAATGACAGCTCACTTCCAGGAAACAAACCTCCCTCTTGTTCTATAGTTAACATTAATAAATGAAAAGCAGTTGGAAAAGGGGGAATTTTTCAGGCTTTAATCCAAGTTTGACCCTCTGGGGCTGGGGGCAAAGAATCCAAAGGTTGAATCCCTTGCTGGATTTCTGGCGGATTCTCTCCACTCCTTCCCTGAAGGGGGCGCTCTGGAGCCTGTCTGGAAGGGCCATTTTCAACCTGCCCCGTAGGAACCCCTGCACCCTACAGCAGCCACCAAGCAGGAGCCCTGGGGTGGGGGGTGGGGGGGCGCCTGAGCTGTGACCAGTGACCAGGAGCAAATGCCCATCCCCTACAGAAGGGCCCTGGCCAGCAGGGGTCCGCCTCTGCCTTGCGCATCCCCAAAGCAGCAGGGACCCCTGGGGGGTTGCATGGCTTGGGCCAGTGCTGATGGGACAAGCTTTGAGATTAGGGTCAGATGGTGTGATTCCAGACCCCCAGTTCCTAATCACTCATCTTTCTGATTCTGCTCTGGGATCCCCAGGGACACAGTCATTGCTCCCCAATGCAGGAAGAAGCAAAGGTGGTGGCTGCCACTTCCTTTCTTGAAAGGAGAATCTGGGTAGGCAAGACCCCCCCCACCCCAAATTCCTTAAACCCAGGCTGGTCTCAGAGGAGTCATATGTTGATAGAGAAGCAGAGTATCCAGGGAAAGTAGCACAAAGGTGTGGCAATAGGACTTCCACTGAGCGGGCATGCAAACCACTGTGTACCCTTGTATTAGTCAGGTTGGACTAGGCTGTGCTGCATAACAAATACACCCTCACAACTTCACCCAGGAAAGGCTATTTCCCACTTACACTGAGTCCAGTATGAGCCAGGCAGCAGTTTCTCCAAAACTGTGATTTTCAAAGGCAATAAAGGTTGAAATTGAAAAGAAAATACGAACATTTGAGTGGTAGCAGATACCAAAACTGCAGAGCTTACTTTGCCCAGGGTCTAGCACAGAGTAGATGCCAAGAGATGGTTGTTCAATGAATAAGTGAGAGGATGCGCATGGATGAGAAGGTACACCCTCTACCGCCTTGGAGGGAGAAGGGGCCAGACATCACCTCGGCTGTGTTTGACCATGGCCTGCAAGGTCACCCCTGCAGAGGGTGCCCAGGTAAAGGATTCTCTTTTTCAGAGCTTAAAGACCGTTTACCAAAATGGGAGCCAACCCTTCAGAGCCAGGTGCATTTCCTGACACCTGCAGTTGGAGAAGTGGGGCTGCAATGGCCGAGACTGCTCCTCTTCTCCCCCACAGCCCTTCCCTCTCCAGGCGTCCCCCCAGTCCTCCCCAGCCAGGGGGGGCTCCCTCCTTTCCCCACCCACACTGGGCAGAAAGCCTCCCTTGGGGTCCTTCTCCAGAGCCAGGAGAGTTGAGGTCCACCTTTGTCACATCTTCCGACTCCGAAGATCCCCCTCCACGACTGGACGGCAGCATTTGGAAGGCATCTCGAAACCTCCAGTCAAGCCCAGAGCGGGGTCTGCGGCTGGAGGGTGGGCAGTCCTCTCGGCAGGCTTTCCTTCCCTCTGCTCCGTGGGTGGTGCTGGTCCAGGAAGCCAACTTTTTCGGCATCTGAAATACCAGGCATTAGTGGAACTCACCTCCCTCTCGCCTCAGTTTGCCCGCCTGTAAAATGGGAGGAATACTGGTACCCACCTCGCAGAGTTGGTAAGAGGATGAGTATCTGGCACGCGGGAAATACGATTCAAAAACATTATAGATATCATACATTTTTAATGTCGCGGTGCAGAAGGGATGGAGCCCTCCTCTCCAGGGTCCACTATCCGAGGTTCTCCCCCGTGTCTGCGAAACCGGGCGCGGATTAACCACCAGATGAGACCGCGGAAGGGGGCGCGCAGGCGCTGCCGACAGGCTCCTCGCATCCTGAGTCGGCGCGGGGCCGTTCGCACACCCGCCACCGGGGGGCGCCATTGCGCTTCAGACAGGCTCCCGCCCCACTCGGGCCGCCGCCGCCCCGCAGCCAGGGCTCGGGCACCTTCTCCTCGCTGCCCTTCGACGGGTGCTGGAACATTCCCCCCAGCCTGCATGACCCCAGCCAGGCCATAGTAACGCTGATAAGGACCCACTATGTGTCAGATCCTCTTCTTAGATTATCACTGTCGTTCTTAGCAGCAGCCTTGGAGATAGATTTTATCAGCATTACTCACTGAGGCTCTGGAGGGCTACGCGGCTTTTCAGAGGCAAATGTCGAAGCCTGGTCCCGGGGCTGGCCACCCCAGGCTGCCTGGCCTTCTCGTTACACCCACCACCCACGCTCAGCCTCTGCCTACCCGGCCCCCATTAGGGGCTGATGGGCCCACCCATTGCCCCTGCGGGCTCAGAGCCCTCAGATCACAGAGGGGAGAAGAAAACATGGGCCAGGTGGCAGGCTGCCCGGTTCTGATGGGAGAAGCGGGGTTCTGGAGCCCTGCCTCCCAGGTGCCCCAGGGGGATGCTCATCTTCTGGAACTTTGCCTGGTCCGGACCCCCAAGGCCTCAGACTCCTCATCCGGGGCTGGTGCTGGGGTCCAGATTACAGCGTCAGTCACTTCACCTGGGGTCCTGGGGCCACAGGGCAGAACAACTGACAGGGAAGGAGGTGACCCCCACCAGCCCCGGCCTGCTTCAGGCCTCACCCGCACCCTCGTGTATGGGGAGGTGGGGCTCCCAGCCCAGGGTTGGTGTCAGCCGTGGGTGAAACTCTGGGCGTGCTGCCATCACCGTCGGTTCTCAGCCTTCCCTGAAGTAAATTGCGGTCCGTGTTTCTGTGCCCAAGCCTGCATTAAAACTGCCCCCAAACAGATTAACTTGCGAATGCAGCCTGGCGGCCTCTGGAAAGGCTTTGAATGGGCATGCTCCTTCCAGCAGAGCAATTCCACTTGTCTGGGTCCGTCCATCCTGGGTTGATTGATGGCCCCAAGAAGACAGATCCTAAACCCAGAATCTGCGAATGTGACCTTAGTTGGAAGAAGCATTTTTGCAGACATAGGAATCTGGAGGTGAGTTCACCCTGGGTTACCCGCCCTGGCCCTATATCCAATGACAAGTGTTACGTTAAAGGCAGAAGAGGAGACATGCGGGGGAGAAGAAGAGGCCACGTGGAGACAGAGGCAGAGGTTGGAGGGATGCGGTCACCAGCCCAGGATTGTTTGCGGCCCCTGAAGCTGGAAGAGGCGGGGGGGGGGGGGGGTCCTCCCGCTGAGCCCAGGAGGGAGCGGCCCCTGCCGGCACCCAGATCTCAAGCCTCCCGCCTGCAGAACTGGGGAGGGGAAGATCTGCGCGGGTCTAAGCCTCCCGGTTTGTGGTGGGGTCCATGGCAGTTCTAGGAAGGGGATACAGCTCCCCGGGAAAATGTCTGCGGGAGCACGGAGGGGCGGCCAAGGGTGTCGCCAGCGCGCTGCGGGTGGGCGGAAGGTGCCGCAGCCCCCTGTGTGCCTCCGCGAGCCCTGGGGCCGCGGCCACGTGCGGGCGGGGGCCGGCGTGCTCAGGAAGGGCTGCGTTGCAGTGAGGGGGCGCAAACTACTCTGCACGGATCAGCTCAACTGCCAGGTCCTCCTGTACAGCACGGGGAGCTCTGTTCCACACCTTGTAATGACCTGTAACGAAAAAGAATTTATATGTACAACTGCATCACTATGTTGTACACTAGAAACTAATGCAACATTGCAAATCAACTCTACTTCAATAAAAAACTAATTAATTAGAAAAATTATGTGATTGGGCAGCGGTCACTCGAGAACCTGAGAGTGAGTGGTCAGGTTGGAGGAGCTGAGAAGAGCCCAGGGAGGCTGGAGTGGAGGGAGCGATAGAAGGCGGGTGATGGAGGGAGAGGAGGGCAGGCAAGTGGGGGCTCAGGCGGCAAAGGATGCCCTGGGCTTGGGAGGGGAGGGGTGGGAGAGACAGACTTCCTCTGTACCCATAGAATTTGCTGTGGTGTAATTAAATACATACCTTTTTATTTTTTATTTTTTTATTGAAATAGAGTCAATTGGCAATGTGTTCGTTTCTGGGGTACAGCATAGTGATTCAGTTATACATAAATATTCCTGTTCATTCTTTTTTTATTATAGGTTATTACCAGATATTGAACATAGTCCCCTGTGCTACACAGTAAGACCTTATTGTTGATCTATTTCATATATAATACACATCTTTCTGATTGATTGATTAATTGATTTGGGGGGGGTTGGGGAGGTTAGGTTTATTTTTGTTTATTTATTTAATGGAGGTACTGGGGATGGAACCCAGGACCTTGTGCATGCTAAGCACAAGCTGTGCCACTGAGCTCTACCCTGCCCACTAATATGCATGTTTTTTTTAAAAAAAATTTAATTGAAGTACAGTTAGTTACAATGTGTCAATTCTGGTGTACTGCACAATGTCCCAGTCATGCATATACATGCATATATTCATTTACATATTTTTTCCCTTAGAGATTATTATGAGATATTGAACATAATATCCTGTGCTATACAGAAGAAACGTTTTTTAAAATCTGTTTTTATATATAGTGACCAACATTTATAAATCTCAACCTCCCAAATTATCCCTTCCCACCCTCTTTCCCCAGTAACCATAAGATCGTTTACTATGTCTGCAAGTCTGTTTCAGTTTTGTAGATGAGTTCAGTGTCCTTTTTTTTCTTTTTTAGATTCCACATATGAGTGATATCATATGGTATTTTTCTTTCTCTGTGTCTACTTCACTTAGAATGACGTTTCCAGGTCCATCCATGTTGCTGCAAATGGCAGTATTTCATTCTTTTTTATGGCTGAGTTGTATTCCATTGTATAAATATACCACAACTTCTCTATCCAGTCCTCTGAAAAGGGACATTTAGGCTGTTTCCATGTCTTGGCTATTGTATATAGTGCTGATGTGAACACTGGGTGCATGTAATACATACCTTTTTAAAAGGAATGTCATGTGGACTCCAAGGACACAAGTCTGACACAAGTCTGACACACACCCCTATTTTACAGACGGTAAGGTGGAGGCCCAGAAAGACCAAGGGGGTCTGCTGCCAGGGCTAGAGCTGCGACCCGTGAGGGCGCCTCAGCAAGCTTCCCCAGCGCAGCTGTCCGTCAGCCCCCACAGCCATGGAGGCTGCATCCCAGCCCACGTGTCCTGGAGCAGGGTGGATGGGGCTCCTGTGGTGACATACCCCTCCTTCCCGTCTGCTCCTCAGGGTGAACTGGCTTCCTAGGGGCCTGCAGGACCCCAGGACTCCAAATTCCTCCTCCCAAGTCTGGCCCAGAGGAGCCCTCCTCACCTGGACTGTCCCTGCTTCACTCTCGGGTGAGTGGCCTGCAGCTGGCCTCCCGGGGGCTCCCTGGGCCAAGTCCAGGTGACATTCTCTCATCCAGCCTCAGTCTCAGAAAAGTATGTGGTGCTGTCTGTCAGTTTGCTAAGGGCACCACCACACGATCCCACCAGTGAGGAGCTGAAACAACGGAAATGTACTGTCCCTGTTCCGGAGGCCACCAGTCCAAGGCCCGGTCCCTCCTAAGGCCTCTCCCCTTGGCTGGCAGATGGCATCTCCCCATGTCCTCACATGGCCTTTTCTCTGTGGACGCATCCCTGGTGTCTCTCCCTCTTCTTACAAGGACATCAGCCATGCTGGGTGAGGGGCCACCCTCATGACCTCGTTTTAACCTGCTTGCCCCCTTGGAAGACCCTCGCTCCAAATGCGGTCACGTTCTGAGGTACCCGGGGGCTAGGGCGTCAGCAGAGGGCTTTGGGGGAACGTACTTCAGTCCTTGGCACACACAGGTTTACGTACAGGATACAGGCCTCCTACAGGTGCTCCCTCCTTGTGCTTCCTTCAGGAGATGTCCCCTGCACACATAAGCCTCTGAAAAGGATAACAGTTGGTGACATTTGCCTTAAACCCTAGATGGGAGGAAGAAAAAGCAAGCAGGTAGTTCAAAGTTATCAAGAAAGTTAAGAGAGAGGGAGGGAGGAAGGAAGGAAGATTGATGGTGGATAAATGGATGGATGGATGGATGGATGGATGGATTGTGATGGATGGATGGATGGATGATGATAGATGAGTGGATGAGTAAATATCAAGAAGAAGGAAGGAAGGAAGGAGGGAAGGAAGGATAGGGGAGGAAAAGGGGAGTGGCTGAATTCTGTCTTAGTCTAGCAGGGCTGTCCTATCACAGAATTCCAAAATGTCCATAGACAAGTGGCTCCAGAATGAAGGAGAACTTGGTCTTCTCAGACAAAGGAATGCGAATGGAATTTGTTACTAGCAATCCTACCAGGAAAGAATGGCTAAAGGAAGTTCTCCGAAGAGAGAGAAACAAGACGAAGCCTTGGAACTTCAGAAAGGAAGGAACATCAGGCTGGTAAAACCCGGGTAGAGCCATGAGACTAGCCTCCCCGTGAGAGGTTTCAAATCATACTGATCATTGAATCAAAAATGGTAACAACGAAGAGGGGTAGGGTAGAGCTCGGCGCTGGAGCGTGTGCTTAGCCTGCGTGGGATCCTGGGTTCAATCCTCAGCACCTCCACTTAAAAAAAAAAAAAAGGAAACAATGGTAACAATGCTTTAAAAATCATACCAATGTACTTATTTACCAATCAGAAAAGTCTCACATACATAGAAAACAAACTGATGGTTCCCAAAGGCGAAGAGGAGGGAGAGATAAATTAGGAGTTTGGGATGAACAGATATAAAACAGATAACCAACACGGAGCTAGTGTGCGGCACAGGAGACTATGTTCAGTGCCTTCTAGGAACCTGTAATGGAAAGAATCTGATAAAGAATAGATTTACATGTGTGTATGTATGACTGAATCCCTTTACACTTGAAACATTGTAAATCAGCTATGCTTCACTTTTAAAAAGGGAAAAAAATGGTAACAATGTCTGATGTGTTCCCTGGACGGACACAGAGGAAGTACTTACTTATGAGGGTGGTAGTTAGAAAGTGGGGCGGGCAAAGGATCCATCCATCCATTTATCCAGCATCAACCCTCCTTCCTTCCTCCATCCCTCCCCCTTAACTTTCTTGATAACTGTGTGTGTGTGTGTGTGTGTGTGTGTGTGTGTGTGTGTGTGTTGTGACACGCAGAGGACAGCCCCTAAGAAAACTCTCCCCCTCCCCCTCGCCCACCCTTCCCTCCCTCTCCCCTCCCCTACACCCCCCCCCATTCTCTGTCTCTCTCTTTCTCTCACTGTCTTTCCCTGTCTTTCTCTCACTCTGTCTCTCTCTCTGCTCAGTTGCAAAAGATACACCACCCCTCCCCATTCCTGGAGTGGAGCCTACTTTCTGGTGAACTTGATAGCAGGAGGTGGGTCTGAGCCCAAGGCTGGATATCCTGCCCTCTGTAACGGGCTGAGCCATTTCTACATCCAGGGTGGCCTTCTACCCACCCGCCCCTGGGACTTCCCCTTCTTTTGGGTCCTTTCCAGGTGGCACGTCCTCATCCAGAAGAGGGAAGGTGAATCTAGCACTGGATGGTGACTGTAGACATCTCAAGGGAATTCTTGTCCCCCTGGGTTTTCCTCTAGGTGACCAACCCCGCTCAGTCCCAGAACGTCTCGGCTGGAGGAAGGCACACAGGGCTGGTGGGTCAGAGCATCCTGGCCCCTGGCTGCTGAGATCTGGCAGGGAATGAAGACTGGACGTGATACGTGTCCACCAGACCTGGCTCTGGGACACTCTTGCTGGAGCTGTTGATGGCAGAGAACGGTGTGTCACCCCTGCTGAGACAGCAGAGAAGCCGGAGCTGCTGGGGACCGTCTTGTCATCACAAGGAGAGAAGATGCCTGGATACAGAGACAGAGAGGAGTGACGTCCGATGCTGTCCGGATTCCGGCCCCACGGGCCACTGGCCTGGAGCGGTGTAGGGGTTCGCACTTCACAGGCGGGAACCAGCCCGAAGAGAGAGTGGGAATCTCCCAAGGCTGCCCTGCCCCTCGGGTCTTTGACATTCTGCTGCTGGGCTCTGACCACTGGACAAGCTTGTTCAATTGAGCCTTCTGCCCTGGTGCTCCCACAGTATCTGACCCCACATCAGTGGTGTGGATTTAAAGCTAGAGCTGCCAGATAAAATACAGGAGACCAGTTACATTTGAATTTCAGGTGAACAATGAATACTTTCTTAGTATGTCTCAAGTATTGCATGGGACATACTTATACTAAAAAATTAAATAACAGGTATTGCGGATCTGAAATTCAAATTTAACTGGGTATAAATTAGGTGTTTGGGATTAACAGATACATACATTACTATATATATAAAATAGATAAACAACAAGGACCTACTGTATAGCATGGGAAACTGTATTCAGTATCTTGTAATAACCTACAATGGAAAAGAATCCAAAAAAGAATATGTGTGTGTGTGTGTGTGTAACTGAATCACTATGCTGTAACCTGAAACTAACACAACCTTGTAAATCAACTATACTTCAATTTAAAAAAACATTAATGGCATGCTGAGTTTTCTTTGCTAACATTGACAACACTAGCTGAGGCAGGGAAGGGAAACACAGCAAGAGGGTAGGGCCACCTTCCTATGAGGAGGCAGGGCAGAGGGGTGGGTGCTAAGATGCAGCCTTAAAAAGTAATCTTCCCCATTTCTGGCCAGAGAGCCCACAGTATCCATAGAGACAGTTATTATGACTTTGGCAGCCCGGTGAAGAGAAAATGTGACCTGGAGCAAAAACATATTAACCTCTCACATTCTAGTATGAATTACTTTACAAAGTTGTACATTTACTCATTATTGTCAGCTGTGCTACAGGGAGGGGACTCCAGAGAGGAAGGCACTTCACTTTCCCCTGAAATGTTTGTCTCCAGAGTACAAAGGATTGGATGTTTCTCTGTGGTTCTCGACCTGGGTTGCATAGGTGAACCACAGGAGAGCTTTAAAAAATCCTTATGTGGAGGCCACACTCACTCCAATGAAAACAGGATCTCCAGAGGTGGGGTCTCATTATCCTACCCCAGGTGATTCCAGTGTGCAGCCTGTCGACTGAAAAAAATGCACAGCCTAGCAGTTGGGAAGTACGTTTTATTCCGCAGGCTTCCTGAGGACTTAAGCCTCTCAGATTGCTCTGAGGGACAGCTCAGAAGAGGTGAGGGAGGAGCCAGGAGATGTAGGAGTTTTTGGGAAAAAAAAAAAAAAAAAAAAAAGCCCAGGTAGGCACATCAAAACATTAAACATCAAAAGATTCCTGTTAATGAAAGAAAAACCCGACATCTCAAGTTAAAGAATTTAGCGCGTTTTTCGATGTCTGGGAAGAGGCAAGAGTCTGGGCTCATTGAAATCGTTCCTTTGATGTGCACCTCAGCTCTCGAGGGCCAGAATCCTGCTTTTCTCCATCCTCAGCCCCCTCCAGCTGCAGAGTCAGGGTGGCTGCAGTGACTGCTGGCTTGGCCGAAACACCCTTTGTTTACTGATAATGGCAGGTGACATTCCCTCAGCCCTAGCCGAATTTGAGAACCAGTGGAAATAATTGTTCAGGGTGGAGAGTTCTAGTCTGGGTGAGGGCTGCTGTTGCTGGCAGCCCATTCTGTACCCGGCATCCTGCAGACATAATTCCTCTTGATTTTCCCAATAGTCCCTGCAATGCAGACATTGTTCATCTCACCCTTTGTACAGGGTGCAGACTCAGAGAGGTGACACGACTGACTCAAGGTCACACAGCTGGTTAACAGCCTGAGGATTCATTGCCAGGATGGCCTGACCCCATACTCCTCCTGCCATGCTGCCTCTGGGCGGTGCAACTTTGGGTCAGTGTCTTCCCTTCTCGGGTCCTGCACTCCTGCATCCATAAACAGGGCTAGAGGACGCTGTGTCAGCAAGTGTCATGCAGTCCTGCCTGCCTGGGACGGCAAGGGCATTGAAGAGTTAGAGGACATCTTGGGGAGCAAGCAGCAGGGGCCATCTCTGGGCACCTCGGGCGTGTCATCAGCGCGACCGATGGTTTAAAGGGTGGGCCCCCTTGTCGGTGGGGTGCGAGGTGCCTGGTGAGATGGCTTTCATAGTCTTTAACAATGATCTCAATCGTTTAGGGGCCGACCTAAGCACCTGGTAACCCCCTGCTGAGCGAGGGCCGCAAGCACTCGCCCACGCCAGGCAGCGTGCTGCTGTTCTGTCCTCGGCCCGTCCTGGGCCCACTTTGCAGATGAGGAAATTGATGCTTAGAAGAATGAACAGCAAGGAGGTAGGGGACTGGCCAAGCCCCTCAGCCTGCACCATTAGCCAGGCTGCATCTGCGGCCTGGACGGGCTCTCAGGGGGAAAACGGTGGTGGTTCTGATGTTGCCAGGGAACAGGTTGTTTTTGTTTTGAGGTTTGGAGGGGTTATTTTTTATTTTGAAATAATTGTAGATCCGCAGTAAGTTGCAGGGTCGGTAGAAAAAGGTCTTTTGTCCCTTTGGCCCAGCTTCCCCCAACGGATACATCTTAAGCAAGCCTGGCTCACTGAGGCTGAGCAGGGCTTGGGAACCAAGGCTCCTGGCTCCTACCATGCCCACTGCCCCCACTAGCCTATACGGTGCCTTTGTAACTGAGAACAGGGCATCCTAGCTCTGGGCAGACTCAGCCCCGCACCTGGCATCCAATTCGGTGGGCAGGCTGGACTTCAGGCAAAAGAGCCCTTGTGCAGGACACAGCCTGCACAACTGTACAGGGCAGACCTGCCTGGGCTTGTGTACAAGACTGTGCACTCATGTGCACGCATGCGTGTGCATATGTGTATGGAACTGATATTAGTCCAGTATGTGTGTAGTTCTGTCATTTTATCCCATGTGTAAATGTGATGCAACCACCTCATGAGTTGCAAAGTGGACCCACCATCACCTTCACAGACACACCACCCCAACCCCTGGCAGCCCCTAAGTTAGTCACGACTTTTAACGCTCACTTCAAGTACCAGTTCCACATCCCCATGCTTGCATTAGGATGTGGATCTTGTGTAACGTCATCCCATGGATAGATACCATACCCCCAGCCCCTTCTTTTTTATGCTAACAGATCCCCTCTTTGGTCAGAATGGCAGCGTGTCCCACCTAACACCTGCTTTCCCAGCCTTCCTTGCAGCTGGGGGGCATCGTAGCTCATTGGAGGTTAAGTGGCACCTGCTGGCAGGTCTAAGAAAGCTTGTGTCTTTGCAGATAAGAGGCCAGTGCAGCAATGACTCCTTGTTCCCGGCTTGAGAACCGCACGTTTCAGCTCAAGGCACCGCAGCTGTGCTGAGACCACAAAGCCACAAGACAGAGACCCCAGCAGGGTGACGGAGAACACAGCCTGGGTACCCTTAGGTCCTGAACGATGTTGCTGCCTGCTTTGACACTGGACAAAAAGAAACCCTGCATATTTAGGCCAGTGGCTCTCAATCAGTGGTCACTTTGCCCCTCAAGGACACGCAGGAGCATCTTGTCATGCTGGTGGGCGGGGGGGGGGGGTGCTACCGGCATATAGTGATCAGAGGCGGGGAAGCTGCTCTTTATTCTAGAACATTCAGGAGCACCTGCCCCCAACAGAGAATTACGTGTGAGCGGGATGACAGACACCTCGACTTAGGCCACTGTCAGCTGGGGTTTTCTTCCTGCAGCTGAAGACGCTTGTCACACAGTGGCGTCCTTACCACCGACTCTTGGCAGAGATGTGGCGGGAGGAACCTGGCACCCAGGCACAAAGGGCAGCTGGGTCCAGTCCAGGCTTTTCTTTTTTTTTTTTTTAAGAGTATTTTTATTTTGTCAGGGGGAGGAATTAGGTTTTATTTATTTTAATGGAAGTACTGGGGATTGAACCCAGGACCTTGTGTGTGCTAAGCACAAACTCTATCACTGAGCACAGTCCCAGACACAGCAAACACTCAGAAAGTCACCCCCTCGCCCCCAGCCTTCCCCTTTATCCCTCATAAATATTCTAATTGGATAGCGGAATGCAATTTTTGATACAAACTTTAATGTAGAAAAAAAACCCCTCATGTACATACATAAATACAATTTGGGGGTATAAATAAAGTAAGAAAATAATGAGATGTACATAGCAAACAATAAATTACTCATAAATATCCTGCTGGAAACCAAGTGCTGGGGAACGGACTCGATCTTCCTGCTGCTTTCAGCTCTTCCTTTTCCTGGCTTTTGAATGAAACATTCAGGTTTACCTAAAGGTGGGAGGCTGCCAAGTCCCGATTCACAAAATGACCAGGGCAATGGGCTGGAAAGAGGGAGGCAGCTTCTGGAAGAGGGCGGTCTGCTTTTTTCAGGTCAACATCCACAGCTGCTTAAGAAAGGAGGGAGAGCCAGACCTCCCCAACATGAGGTGGGAGAACCAGGAGGGGGTGGGTAGGATGTGGGGGTCCCATCTCCAGGGGCCGTCATGTGAAATCCACACAACTTGAAATCTGATTCCCTGGAAACCCCGGTCACAGTGGCAAGGCAGGACTGCTGAGATGGGCTGTCCCTCTTGAGCAGGTAGCCATGTGGCCATTCACTTTAGAGGAACCAGCACAAGCCTGGGCAAGTGTTGGCCACATGCGGGGTGCTGGTTGTGGGGTGGGGGTGGGGAATAGCTGCTTTCTGCCTTGCGCGGAGTCCAGCGGAGGTTATCCGTCCCAGAACCAGCCATCGCAGAGCTCTTAAGATCTACCCAGGCTGGAGGGAGCCTCTGGGCTCCCCCTGCTCCTAAAGCCTGTGGGCAGTGCCTGCACCCAGTTAGTTCTATCCTGGAGGGAACTGGAGAGGGCCAATGGTCCTCCTTGGAGACAGCATCTGGAGCAGTTCTAACCTCCAGCAGAGTCAGATTTACCTGGGGTTTCAAAGTTGATCACCTGTACATAAATTTAGAATGACTGTTTTCTTCTGGTTGCCCCTGCTTGGAATTGATGGGGAGAACTGCAGAGAATGTCAGCTTGGCATAAGAACTGCACCAAAGGTAGTGAGTTCCCCATCAGTGGAGGTATTCAAGGGTAGTACAGCAACCTCTCCAGCAATGGCAAAGGTGCGGGGGAGGGGGGGCTCTGGGGTAGGGAGAGGCTGGGCGGGAGGGGGAGCGGCTTACAATTTTATGATCATACAAGTCTATCCACTAGAAACTGGCACCGGCAATGTAAAACTTTGTATATGTACAAGTTCTAAATGTTTCTTCCTAAAGCTAAATAGAACATGGATTCAGGATCCTACTTGTAGAAAACCCTCTCTTCGAGCACCACAGCCTGGGGTCCTGGTCTCCAGGGGCCGAAGGGAGGACCGAGCCTCCGTTATTCGTGGAAGCTGGGACTCTTCACCACTCCCAGTTTGGTGGCGATCCCAAAGGGGTCCATGCTATCTGTTTCCAGGGGCAACGGAAACAAATTGGGCTCCAGGTGGTCCTGGAGTTCCTCGGGCTCTGCTGGGATGCTGGAGAGCATGGGCAGGAAGTGGGACAGGGGCAGAAAGCCCTTGCCCTTGTACAGCTGCCTCTGCCTGGAACTGCTCAGAGAGACAGGGAGATGGTGTTTCTTGGACCAGTACACGTTGTAGCCATCAGGGCGCATCTCCTCCTCGAAAGCACAATCCTCGGCCGAGTACTCAGTCTGTGGAGCAAACAAACAGCCTGTGAGCAGCAGTGGGTACCCACAGGGGTGTGATGCCAGCAGAAGTAGCTGAGAGACCAGGCACAGGTGGTCGTGTGTGCTACATACTGCTGCTCGGGCCTGCACCATACGCCGTGTGTATGTGTACGTGTGCATGTAGTTAAAGGTTATAAAGTATGAAGGCATACATGGTACATATGTATATATATATATAAACTTATATCTATTTAGTATAATGTCCTATATACACGTATATAAAGTATAAAGAAAATATTAGAGTAATATATTCATTAAATACATTACATTGTATTAATACATAAACATAATAAATTATGTAACATTAAATACATGTTCAAACATTAAACATAATAAACATACGCTTTATATATAAATATGTGTACTTTGTATGCCTTTATACCTTATAACCTTCAACTTACACACTTCAGGTACATTTCATGTGTGTTTCATGCATATACTCAGACATATCTCATGCAGATCCTTTATTTTCTTCACTAAACCATGTCACTTTTTAAACTTAGTCTTGTTCTGAGCAGTAGCCATTAAAATCACAGGCATGACATGCTTCCCATAATTATTGACATTAAGAAGTCCCTTGTATCTACTGGCACCGGGAAGCACTGCTAAACTGTGTTATCCTTTTAGGATCAGGCTTTTAATTAAGCATCACAAGTCATCCAATCTGGGGCCCAGATTAAAGAATCCATTCCCCACTTAGATCCAAATGACTGAGCGGTTCTGAGCCTTTTTGTCTGGTGCCCTTGTCAGAAACCTCAGCACCCCCCCCCCCCCCCCCCGCTTCTTCATTCAGTAGCTGGGGCCCTCCAGGCAGCCTGCCAGGATCAAGATAAAGGCAGCCCCCTCCCCCCGGGCCAGGAAGAAGCCTGCACCCCGTGGGTGGCCGGAAATGTGGCCAGAAGGACGGAAGGAAACCAGTCCGTGGTCCCAGAACACTGGTAGCTGAGATGCCAGTGAGAAAGTCATGTCCCAAACTGAGGAGGGGCTTGACATCTTGGGGACACATGGAGGACAGCCAAAGGCAGGGAGCCAGGAGGGCTGGGCCGTAAACTATGCTGGGAGGCACCCAGTCTCATTTCTGCCCAAGCCTACAAAGGTCGCTGAACTGCAGGTGGGTGAGCACTGTGCTGATAAGGCCCTGATAAGGCCCGCATCTAATGAAGCAACACGCTGGGCTCCTGCTCAGGGAAAAGGTGGCCAGACAGCAGGGGAAATGCAAATTCATAAACAAGGGAATTAAAGCCAAGTGGGGCGACTGTTTCACTCTGCTGGTTCTTTGGGAGAAATTAGCATCTCATTTTCTTCTCCATTGAGAAAATGGAAGGATTTCGAGTTTCTAGGAGAAGGTGGAATTTGGTGGTGTTTTTTGTTTGTTTGTTTAATACTCAAGTTTTGCTAAATCACAACCATGGGATCTAGAGGCATTAAGAGAATTTTAGGTGAAGAGACCCTCACCCCACAGTTTGGACTAGAATAGTAGGTTAGATCCATCTGCTCCTGCAGACACGCCACTGGTGCCGCACCCATAAGTAAATGTCAGGGTAACAAAAGTTGCCATTGCGGGTTTGCAGTGGCTCTGGGTATCAGCTTTCAGCAAGCGCCCACCTCCTTCCTTGTCCTTTTCACTCAGGACTCTCCCATAAAACTTGCAACAGATACTCTGGACAAATACAAAAAACGGGGACCTAGAGCCACAAAACAGTATTGAGACACTAAAAAGATTCGTGCTGCGGAGACCCGGCGTCTGCATCTTTTCTGGAGGGCGGGGCATCCCAGAAGGAGCGGTCCCCTCCCTCCCCCCTCGCCCCTGCGCTTCCATCTGAGCCCCCGGCGCAGCGGGCTGCAAGGAGGCCCTGCGCAGGGCCGGGACCTCACACAGCCTTCTCTGTGCGCCCGGGGGCGCGGGCTCCCTTTGAACTCTCAGCCTTTGTTCTGGCGACCAGAGACCGAGCATCTGCACACTTCCTGCCCGGAGACCCCTGTGGTTACCTGAGCCTCCCCAACCCGCCCCCGCCCTCCCCCCAAAAGCCTTTGCAGTACAGGTGAGCCCAACTCGAGGATAAGCACACCCCCGGATGTTCCCCTATGGCGTCTGCAAAATACCCGTTTTTCTAGTAGATGAAAATTAATTTAAAAAAAAAAAATCTTCAATCCCAAATATGATTTTTCTTCTAACTTATTTGAAGATTGACTTAAAAAAAAGATCCAAGTTGTGTCTACACACTTTTGCTCTCTTTCCTCCCTTCCTTTTTTTTTCTTTTTCTTTCTTTCTTCTCTTTCCTTTTTTTTAACACTGCAGGGAGGGAGCTGGAGGCGAGCACCACACATGCACAGGCAGAAGCCCGAAAGGCAGGAGGTGGGCTTCCCCGTTTAATATCGAAGAGCCTAGTAATGGGTTTCCTCCGTCCAGCTGGACCCGCCTTTGGCTCCAGTGGAAATGCAAAGGCGGGTCTCACCCGTTCTCCAGCCATAAACTTCCATATTAGAAAGCTGGACATTAGCTTAATCCCGCCCTTGCAGTCTTCCCCTCCGATCTCCATGCGGGCCCCGCGGAGGAAACGAGGAAACCCTGGATTCGTTCCAGAGTGCCCTCCTCCCCTTCAGGCTCCCGCCCGGGGACCGGCAAAGATCCCGCCAGCGCGTCTTGCCGGATGGAGACACCTACCAGCCCTTCCATCTTGCCGTCGGCGTCCATGCAGAGGTACCGGACGCTGCGGTCGCCCTTGATGGCCACGGTACGCAGAGCGACTGCCCTGATCTCCATCAAACCTGGCCGAAAAGACAGCAAAAAAAACTGGAGCCGGGACCCGCGGGGCCCACAACACGTGGATGTGGTTGGTCTGTGTACGGGCCGGTGCACCCCACCACTCCCCCAGTTTCTCTCGAAGTCTGGGGACCTAGGAGTTGGGGGGGGTCCAAAGGAGCCCAAGGTGGGGCAAGGGGAGGGTAACGCGTGGGTGCAGTAGGTCCACGCACTCATCTCCCCTTCCCCCAGCTCCTTCTGAGGCCGGGGGGGTCCAGGAATGGAGTAGAACGTAGAGGGGGCCAAGACTTGGGGTTCCTGGTAGTGGGGAACTCGAGGGAGCCTAGGTGGGTAAAGGGAAGAAGGGCGCTGTGGCGGGTGAGGGGCCCGGCGGGCACTCACTGTGCGCGCTCTGGCCCCGGGCGCAGTCCACGGCGCCGTCTGAGTGGATGCGCAGGAAGCAGCTGAAGAGGCCGTTGGGACCGGAGGTGTACAGGTGCCGGAGGCGGACGGATTCGCCCCAGCCGTAGTGCACGTGCGGCCCAGCATCCGAGAAGGCTAGGGGGCGCCCGGCTGCGGCCAGCCAGAGGCCGGCCAGGACCAGGGCGCGAGCCACGGCGCACCGGCTCGGAGGGCTCCGCATGGCACCTCCTTCGTGCTCGGGGAGCAGTTCTGGCGGCGAGGGTGCGGGAGAAGCTGGGCGGCAGCCGGGACGCTCTGCGGGGCTCAGTGCGGAGGCGGAGTGGCCGCGGCCCTGAGACGGCGGTGCGCTCTGGGTACCTAGGCACTCCTACTCCGACGGCGCGGCGGCTGGCGGCCAGCGACCTTATATAGCGCGTCTTGCCCCCGACACCAACCATTTCTTATCGGGATTGCATCAGCCCTCCGCCCCCCACGCACACCCACTCACACCCCGCCTCCGACCCAGCCCCTCCCTGGGCCCCGCCCGGGTGACCCCGCCCTGGCCGCCCAGATCTGGGGCAGAAGGAGGCCCCGCTTCTCGGCAGGCTTCGGGGGAGCTCCACCCCGCGCGCGCGGTGGCGAGGCCGGCGGCCAGGTCGCTCTTGGCTGGGCGAGTTTGATTTTATAAAGAAAGAAGACAACAGAACCCGCCTCCAGGCCACAGGCTCTGCAGGGAATGCGCTCGTCGCGGGGCGCTAGCAGGGACGCGGAGCTGGAATCCCGGGACCTGAGGCTGGGGGCACTGATTTTTCCATCTTTCCCTCTTGTCGGAAAAGCCTCGCCTCGGCTTTGAGCCCTCTACCCTTAAAAGCCCACATCCACTCGCTCCCGCCAGTGTCCCAACCCTCAAGTCTCCAGAGGTAAAGCGGTCCATTAGAATTTCCCCTGCAGCTCAGACCCTCTCACGTTCTCCAGCTTTCTGTTCTCGCGAGCCCTGCCCGCACCCTCCCTTTCTCCTGGTAAATTGTCCCCCGACTGGAGGCCGGGCGCGACCTCCCCTCTCGGGGAAACAATGGAGGCGCGCGGGCGAGCGCTAGATGGCGCTTCAGCCCGGGTTTCGGCCTGGGGCTGGCTCCGCGTCCCCTCGCCGCCCCGCCTCTGCCCCGGCCCGGCCCACCGCGGTCCCCGGAGATGGAGCCTGGGAGGGTGGTCTCGGGGAAGGCGCCTTTCGGGGACAGGGCGGGCTTGCGAGCTGCAGTTCAGGAAACCCTGACTTTACAGGGCGCACGGCGCAGGGAGGCTTCTCTATTTTGGAGGTGCCTTTTGTCGGAGATCGGTCTTTGGGTCCTTGCGCGCTTCTCGGGTGCCAGGGCGCGATACTTGCGGAGGACCAGGGGAGCGCCTTACCTGATGGGGAGGGGCAGAGCAGCAATGATGGGCGCCGCTAGGGTCGACACAGGCACCAGATGGGGAATTTGGGGCCACTCGACGAAGTGGCTCCCGCAAACCAGATACCTTCTCTGATGAGGCTCTGGGAGAAAGACAGCATCCAGAGGATGCGCGCTGGCGGGAAAGAGAGGGCTCCTCCTGGGGGCTTTGGCTCAACACTGATTCTTTCTCATTATTCCTCCAACCCCCACCCCCAAATCCTGGGTGTGGGGCCCCAGGAGGCTGGTTTGGAGGGAAAGCCATACTGGCTCAGGGCAGAGGCAACGGAGGACAAACAGTGCAGACACACGGAGAGAAAAAGCGGTGCCAGGTCTAATGAATTTCAGTGAGCAAAGGCCATGTTCATACCCCCGTCGGTGACTGGCGTTAATGATGGAGCGTGCAGAAAATGTCACCAGGAAAGTCTTTACAAAAAGACATCATCTCGAAAGCTTTATAGACCGGAGACCCCCACGCGGCGTATCCTGGTTCAGAAAGCCGCGGCTTCTGTTAAATCTAATTACTTCCCCCCTGTGGCTTTAAATCGACAGCGGCTCCTATTAAACTTAATTACCCTCCCCTGCAGCTTTCCTTTTAAAGACCCTGGATAAATTCGGGGCACTGAGGAGGGTGGCAGAGGCTGCACTGGGGGCCGTGCCCCAAATCGGGCTGGGGGAGGAGAGCAGTGGGGAGGAAGGGGGGACGACAGCCTCTGGTTCCACCCCCAACCCTCTGCTGCCCCTCCTGAGGCCATGTGGGAAGAGAGTAGGCACAGTGACCAGGGCTCAGGAAGCTGGTAAAAGCGGCAGCTTCCTACGCCCGGCCCCTGTGCTAAGCAGGAGATGGGTGTTCTCGGCTTAAAGCCCCGCGGCACCTGCCCGCCGCATGGAGCAGAGAGGGGGCCCCAGAAGAGTGTTAGCGTGACCCCAGGCTGCACCACCGCTGTAAGCGGCGCACCTGGAATGTGAACCCAGGCTGTCGGACTTGTCAGTCCAGGCCGAGCCGAGTTTCAGAGAGGTGGTGTGGCCTCCTCGCAGGGGTGCGGGCTCCAGGGTCAGACCCTGTGCAGCACAGATCCACGCCGGGCCTCCCCCTGGGCAGGTCATGAGCCTGCTGGGCCGGTTGCTTCCTCCTGCCCGCTTTCAGCCTTGTCCTGGGTCATCTAGGGCAGCGGACAGAAAGTGCTACGAGAGGGGCGGAGGAAAGGCGGCGCTGGCCGGCAGGGGGCGCGCTGCCGCTGTCGGGCTCTCCAGGTGAGGGCAGGGACCGCGCTGGAGGTGAGGACCAGCTCCAGAGCCGCTCAGGGCAGACCCGCCTTCTGACTCGCGCTGGTGAGCAGACAGCCAAGCAAGATCCAGTCACCCCGATGCCCCTCAGCCCACGCAGGGGCCCAGGGGTCTCAGAGCCAGATGACCAGAAGGGCTTGGTTTGGCGGCTTTGTTCTGGACTTGACGTTAGCTGGGATCTTTTAAACTGACCTAAATCCTCCTGGGGCTTCCCTCCTTCATCTGAGCTTGTTGGAGTTGTTCCTTCTGATCTTGGTGTGAGAGATTCTCCTCATTTCTAAACCCACTTCCCCACAGCTAAGAAAATCTAGTTTAGCATCACTTCAGTCTTTGCATTGTGAAAGTAATGGCTTTTCTTTTCACTTTATGGTTGGAAATTTACGTTACAATGTCAGACGTGCCTTCTTAAGTACACAAGCACTTCCCTGTGCCCTTCCCAAATCCCCTGCCCCCGCCCCATGATTGAGAAGTATTTTGTAATTACAGAAACTTCTGTTTTCACCAGAAAAAAAAAAATACGAACTTTGGGGGCAGATAGTACTGTGAAGACTTGGGTGGGGGCGGGGACCATGCCATGCAGCTAGTTCTTGGCCTCGCTGAGACTGGAACGCGGGGCACCTGGGTCTCGGCCCCATATTTGTGCTAGAATCTTCTAGAATATGCCTCATTTTCCCCAAAGCATTCTTCACCAAGGCCCATTTTTTTCCCTCTGTTAGGATTACTATTCTAAAAAGAGGGCATTCCACTATCCCAGAAATTGGCAGAGGCCATGTCAGAGCGGAAAAAGGAGTCTCCACTTATTTGTGAAACAGAAAAACGAGTGCTTTCAAACTCCAGAAGAGTTAATATGAGAATGAGAAAAGATATGTCACGAATTACTATGTATAAAATAGATGAACAACAAGGACCGACTGTAAAGCACAGGGACTACACTCAATTCCTTGTAATAACCTATAATGGAAGAGAATCTGAGAAAAACGTACATATGTATGTATGTGTATAACTGAATCACTTTGCTGTGCACCTGCAACTAACACTGTAAATCAATTACACTTCAGTAAAAAATTAAATTTTAAAAATTAAAGAAAGAAAAGACCCCTCTATCAATTGAGGGATCAGTGTTTATGCAGAGCCCACCCTGCATATGTGGGCATGTAATAGGCATGGTATCTATTTACAGGCTGCTCTCTGGCTATCTTTGTCACATTTATTTATTTTAAAATGCAGGGGGAGGGCATAGCTCAGTGGTAGACTGCGTGCTCAGCATGCATGAGGTCCTGGGTTCAATTCCCAGTGCCTCTGTTATAAATAAATAAATAAACCTAATTACCTCCACAACCCCCCCAAAACAATAAAAACAAAATTTTTTTTAATGTAATGATAATACTAGAGAAAGGCAAATCTAATGTATAGTGACAAAAAGCTGGCTGCCTGGGGCAGGAGGCGGGTGGGGCTCGCCTGGAAAGGCCCAGAGGAATCTTCCTGGGCTGGTGAGAATTCTTTTTCTTGACCGCTGTGAGTAACAGGCAGTGACATTTGTCAAAACTCATTGAACAGTGCCCTTGAAATTAGGCAGCATTTTATTGTAAGTTATGCCTCCGTAGAGTTGATTTTGAACATTTTCGTTGCAAAAGCAGTACTTGTTCCTGGTTGAAAGTTTGGAAAATATGGGAAAGCACCAAGGACCGTTTTGAAACCTGGAGTGTTGTGATTGCGTTACTAGCCTCTGGCTACTTGGGTGAATTTCTTCCTCACACTTTTCAAAGTGTGTATATATATATATATATTTTTTCTTTTCTTTTTTAAGTTTCTGAATTGTATCCTCCTCAGGCCCCACTTACTGGAAATATTTCCCATGGCATTAAAATATCCTTCTGCAACAGGGTCAGCAGATCTGAGTGGGGTACCCCGCAGTGTGCAATCTGTCCCCTTCGGCCGGACATTTAGCTTGTTTCCGACTCGCTCTCCTCCATCACACGGGGGAGGACATCCGTGGAGGTATATCTCACCCCTGTCCACTCTCGGAGCAGGAGTTACTGGGCCTGCGGTCTCTCTCCCCACGTGGGTCCTGTCGGCACCAGCCAGCAGACACTAGATCAGGGCACGCCAGGCTGGCTTCTCCTGGCACTCGGGAACTACCCAGCTCTGTCCACACTGAGGGAGGGAGAGGGTCCTCCCGACTTCACTGGGTGAACCTGACACCACGTTTAAGTCCCAGCCACCAGCAGTCACATGGCGGGCACAGGAGCTTGGATTGACAGCCTCTCTTGCTGTGGATTCAGACACCCCGCCACCGCCACCCCCACCCCCTGAGCCTGAGCCCCACCCCCACACCAAGCGGAGCCTGGGTGTGGTTGTGCTTCACTTTTGTCATTGCCACGCCAATGCTTCCCGGGACAGATGAACTCCTGCCAATATATGGCCATAAAGCCGATTTCTGTCGGTGAATTTTATCTTCCGAGTGACTCATCATCAAAACAGAACTGTATTCCAGCGGAAAATACCTCGTCCCGCCAGTGCAGCGGTCTAAGAAGGCTGCAGCGCTGCAAAGGGCACCTCTTCAAAGACAACAAAAAGCAGCTGGATGACAAGCCATGGCCCCGCTGATAGGGATGCCCTGAAAATCATGCAACTGATATCTTGAAATCAGAAAGTCCTGAAATTCCAGGCCTGCGACTTCCAACCCAGCTTTCACCAATGGACGGTTCTTCAGGCTTGCTGCACAAAGTCTCTTGTTTTCTCCCTCCAAAACAACTTGCTACGCTGCGTTTTCTCTCTGCCCCCAGGGGTTGTAGGAAAGCCTGAGCCCCGCGGGGCCAGCACAGTCTGCTGGACCCTCATCCTGTACGGATGCTGGGCTGGTCACAATGCTGGTGGCGGCGGTGGTGACGATGTTAGCGGTGGCTGACCCTCGTGAAGCCCCTACTGTGTGCCGAGAAGTGTGCTGGACCCTCGATGCTGTCGTGTCTGACTTTCACGGCACCCATTTTAAAGATGTGGAAACAGGGGGAGGGTGGAGCTCAGTGGTAGAGCACGCGGTTAGTATGCACGTGGTCCTGGGTTCCGTCTCCAGTACCCTCATTAAAAAAAAAAAATTTTTAAAAATCTAATTACCTCCCCCCCAAATTTTTTTTTTTAATTTTTAAAAAGATGTGGAAAGCAAACCTCAGAAACTGCACTCTGCCCAGACACACAAAGATAATAAACAGCAGAATTGGGGTTTGAATCCAGTTCTGTCTGAAGTTGTCTTTAAATTCTTTTTTTTTTTTTTTTGGTAAGGGGGTAGGCAGTTAGGTTTATTTATTTATTTATTTAACTGGAGGGACTGGGGATTGAACCCAGGACCTCGTGTACGCTAGGCATGCGCTCTACCACTGAGCTGTACCCTCCCAACCAAGTCATAAAATTCTTAATCATTACACTGTATTTATTTTTGACCACAGCAGTACTATTTTTTAAAATTGAAGTATAGTTGATTCACAATCTTGTGTTAGTTTCTGGTATATAGCGTAGTGATTCAGTCATATATATATATACACACACACATATATATGAATTTTTTTCATATTCTTTTTCAGAGCAGGTTACTACAAGCCACTGAATACAGTTCTCTGTGCTACACAGTAGGACCTTGTTGTTTACCTTATCTGTACTAAACTATAATTTTTTAAAAAGAAAGAAGGGAAAACCCAAACAGACTCTTAGAAAGCTAAGAGGCCCGCCCAAATTCAGAGCCGCGTCCTGGCGTCCCAGCCCCATCACCTGCCTAGGGTCATCTGAGCCCCCGCATTGATTCCAGCAAGATGGCAAGAGAGGTACCCTCTTCCCAGGAGCCCCAGTTCGGTCACACGTGGCCGGTATTTCTTGGTGTCATTATTGCTCTGCCACCTGTTTCCTCCGAGACACATCTCCTCGGAGGTGAGGGACGCATCTATACGGTTGGCAGCCGGGCGCTCGGCGCCTTGTGCAGATCCTGACACGTTGTCGGTGGTCAAGCAATACTGTGTGAATCACGTAAAGGAACCAAGGAGTGTTGGTGTGGCCGTGAATTCACTGGATTCGCCCTTTTGTCTGTCCTTTCTTTCTTCATTCTGTCCATCCTTCCTTCCACCCTCCCCTGGCTTCCATCACCATATTGGTTTTTCATTGATCTGCCAAGCCTTTCTGATGGGTCAGAACTCAAGTGTTGGAGCCTCTTCCTGCCCTGTGGTTCCCCAGAGGCAGGGCTCCCTGGGCTGGGGGAGTGTGCTTGGGGCATCCAGAGGTGCAGACAGGGAGGCCCCATGCTGGATGCTTTGGACCAGAGGGCTAGCACAAATGAGAACTTTCCCCAGAAGTCCGAAGCAGCAGAACAGCCTCTGGTACTGTAATCACATCTCAGGCAGCGCCGCTGGACTCTGAAATGCCCACTGTCATTTTCACCGTGCGCTGGGAAATGCTGCCATTCCTCGGAGAGAAGTCTGGTAAGAAGGGAAGACTGCTGGTGTCAGGAGAGGAGGGGCAGCGACAGTCAGACCCAGCTGCTTTGCCAAGGCTCACGTGTGAGACCTCATCTCTGGAGAATGGGCTGCAGTGAAGGCCGTCATTGCCCAGAATGCGTCCAGCAGCACCGAGAGCTTGCTGTTGATCCACTTGACAGATGAGAGACTGAGGCTCAAAGCCAGGCTGGTGGTAAAGACCCACTGATGTGTAAGGGAACAGGCTCCGGGAAAGGAAGGGAACCAGGTCACCAGGGAGTGGACTCCTCCTGCCCAGCCCTGCTGCCCTCCAGGCCTGGGTGGCGATGGTCAGGCAGGACAGATATCCCCGGAGGCTAAGCTTTATATGGTTGAAGGTACTTTGTACGTTGAAGGTACTATTCCAGGTCATTTGAAATGGATGGGCTCAGAATTCTAGGCTTGGACAGGACCAGCAAGATGAATTCCTAGAAGCCCCTTATCCCTAAATGAACAAAATAAGGACCAGACAGGGAAAGTCTTGGCCCAAAGACACCCAGCCTGTGAGCAGCAGAGAGGGGATGAGCACGCACTCCATTACAGCAACGTTCCCTCCCTGCACACACACACACACACACACACACACACAGCGTCCAGTGTGACGTTTGACCTGCAACAAAGGCTTTTTTTAAAGGAAGCTCCACACGTGCTGAAAGCCCCTCACTGAAAACACCTGCCTAAGCGGACCGGCCGCCGCGGGGCCGGGGGCACGGGGACGGCGGCTCAGCGGAAGAGGGCTTTCCTTTCAGGGCGGCGAAATCGTCTGGAGCCGAGGATCACGGCGGGCGTGAATGTGCTGACCGCCGCGCTGGACTCCACGCGGCTTTTGTGCCGCGTCAATTTTACCTCCAAAAACGGGGAGGAACGCGTGAAGTGAGAGCAGACCGCTGCAAAGGGCACTGCTGGGGCCTCGGGGGAAGCCAGCTGTGGGCTGTGCGCTGGTCAGTCTGTGGTGGTCACATCCTCTGGGCTGGGTCTTTGGATTGTGGTTCCGTGGACAATGTCTTTGCTTGCAGAGAATTTAGAAATGAAAGTGTCTCATCCGCAACTAACTTCCAAATGGTTCGGGGGGGAGGATGTAGCTCAGTGGTAGAGCACATGCCTCGCACACATGAGGCCCTGGGTTCAATCCCCAGTACCTCTGTCAAAGAAATGAAGAAGTAAACCTAATTACCTCCCCCCGTAAAAAAAATAATAATAATGATAATAAGTAAATAAATAAACTTAATTAAATGGTTCAGAAAAGCAAATGTGTGTAGGAGATCCCAGTCATCAACCCCATTTTCCAGAGCAGGAAGCTGGGGCCTGGGAGGCCGCATGGCTGGCCCGCTGCACCCCAGCGCAGCACCAAGCAGGCCGTGGAGAAGTTGGGCTATTTTGGGTTTTCCCGGGGGCGTGTCTCCTGGACGAGCAGGAGTCCTGTTGCGTCCCGATGTCACAGGCTCACAGGCACGGACAGACTTTCCTTCCAGGCAGCCGCTCCTTGGGGAATGATCCCGGAGCTTCTCCGGTCCCTGAGGGACTCTATCCCCGTGCCCTCTGTGCACTGGACAGTGGCTCAGTCTGTCTTCAGCTGGTAGCTTCCTTTCCATCATGAGCAATGCCATTTTTATTTTTGTTTATTTTTTAATTTAAAAAACTTCATTTCATTTGTGGAATTTTTTTGCTGCATTTTAATTTTACTTTCGGAGGGGGAGGTAATTAGGTATATTTA
Source organism: Camelus dromedarius (assembly GCF_036321535.1). Taxonomy (NCBI): domain Eukaryota; kingdom Metazoa; phylum Chordata; class Mammalia; order Artiodactyla; family Camelidae; genus Camelus; species Camelus dromedarius. The sequence continues at coordinate 3,706,348 of NC_087447.1, read as the reverse complement.
TTTATTTACTTGTTCACAGAGGCACTGGGAATTGAACCTAGGACTCACGCATGCTGAACACGCTCTTCCGCTGAGCTCTGCCCTCCCCCAATGCCGTTTTTAGAAGTGGGAAATCACTTTTACAAGTTTCCTGGTTGGGTCTCGTCCTGTATTGGACAGTCAGCCCTCCTTTTAGAAGGAGTCACCCTCATATCTGACCTGAGAAGCAAACCCGTGCCCAGACCACAGGGAACAGCCGTCTCAGGAGTAAGAAGATCGTGAGAAGGCCAACTTTAGCCCAACGTTCCAGAACATTCTGCACTGTTTATTACTGTAGTCACCGTTGAGCTGAACGCTGCCGGCACTGAGCCAGACATCATGTCCGAGCGTGTGCACGCCCGTAAATGTGCATGCGTGTGTATAAGTCTGTGTGTGCACACTGCGTGCACCTGCACATGTGTATGAGTGTGCGTGCATCGCAGGCACCTGCACACGCGTGTGAGTGTGTGTGCATTGCGTGAATGTGCACGTGCGCCTGTGCCCTGTGCCTCTTGCTGTGGCAGCTCTGAGGGTGTCGTCTCCGTTTCACAGCTGAGGAAATGAAAGGACCTTTGCCTCTTTTACAGAACTTACAGTAATCATCATCAAATGATGATTTCTGCGATTGGCTCAGGATTTCCCTCTGCCTGGTGTCTGTAAGCTTGGAGGTGTTGGTCACTACCATACCCCCCAGGCCCAGCACGGCTCTGGCATGTCCCTGGGGTGATAAATGTCTGCTAACTGAAAGCAGGGAGAGGAAGGGGGGTGAGGAGGAGGAGGGGCGAGAGCGGCCTCCCCAGGCTTGGGCTTCCAGCCCTGCCTTCCGGGCAGGTCAGTGGAGACCAGAGGTATTTCGGTTTTGAGGCATTTAAACAGATGCTCCGAGCTCAGTTCCGGCTAGGGTTTCTGGCTGCACATACCACAGATCAAGGGGGTTGGAGATTCCTTCCATAGGCTCCCGCTGTGTGCATGGGGACCAGCACGTGACCGGGCTTCCCCATCCAGGAAATGGGACGAGACCCGGACGAGGAGGGCGCATGACTACAGAGGGGCTGGGGAGCTGCTGGAGGCTCCCACGGCCCCGGGTGGGCCAGGGCACGTCTGGAGGGCAGGTCCCCTTGGCCCCTACCCAGACCTCTTGATGCACTGAGGCTGCCACAAGAAGGCGCCTTTTCCCAAAGCCCCGTCCAGGGCTGCTCTGGACCTGGACGCTGCCAGGCAGCTCCTCCACCCCACCACTCAGTCCCCTGGGGTTGTGACAGCCCTGCCGTCCATCCCAGGCTGGCCCATTAGCTCCTCTCAGGTGACATGCCCCCTCCCCCGCCTCCTTTGTGTCTGTTCTGGCTCCTGTTTCCCCACTGGCAGTCGGACACAGCATGTGTGCGGGGCCTGACCCAGGCTGCGTGCTGGATCTCCCCACAGCCCCACTCCACAGACAAGGAGACCGAGGCAGAGGACAGCCAGCTGCCTGGCCCTCACCAGCGGAGGTGGAGGGGTGCCCCCAAGCCCTGCTCGTCCAGCCCCACCTCCTTTCTCCCCTTCCCCTCGACTCCCCCCTCCCCTTGTATCCATCATCGCACCTGTCCCTGTTCTCACCCTTCCCCGCAAATATCCATCCAGGGCCCTTGTTCAAGTCTTGACGTCACCCTTGGGTTCCCACGGAACAGCACTGGTGAGGTTCTGGTCCGTGGACCCGGACCTGTGAGCACCCTGAGATCTCACATCCAGCTTGTCCGGGAAGGGTTGCCCCTTCTCCAGGCTGCTCGTGACCCTGGGAGGCCAGGTGTCGGTCCTGAGGATGGACTGGTTCCTCCTCGCTGGAGGCTGGCCTTGGAGGGGGCCTGGCTGTGCCCGGCTGGCACAGGCCGCTCCTCACCAGAGGCCCAACTCCACGCTGGCGAGAGGTTGACTTGAGCCTGGGCGCGGCCGTGCAGTCACCCAGCCACTCACTGTGGGAATTTCCCTTAGGGTGTGTGGATGTGGGGGAGTCCCCTGGGGAGACGCTGGCCACTGGGCAGTGGAGGGGACACGTAGAACACCTGGCCTCTGGGGGACGGAGCTTCCTCTTCCACCTTCAGCGTCTGAGCCCCACGATTTTGTGTGTCTTACTGGTTCCTTCTAGAAGCTTCCTCACAAGACAGTTGGAGTCACTGTCTCTGTTCCCCTTGAACTCAGAACCAGTGACCCTGGATGTGAAACTGGGCAGAGCCTCGGATCCTCTGCCCCTTCCGATGTGGGGGTCTGTTGCCCGGGAGTGGCACCTCCACCTGCCTCCCACCAGGTCACAGGAGATAATTCCCAGGAAGGTGCTTGGCCTTTGATCTGCTTTGACCACAAACTGCCACACCCCCAATGGCCATTTCTGGGCACCTTCGACATGCCAGGCTTCACAGCCACCTCGGGTCCTCACACCTATTCAAGGGCGCAGGTATCCCTGCTCAGGGCCACGCTGCTTATAAGCGGTCTCTCGGGACTCAAAGACAGGACCACAGGACTCTGCATGTGTCCTGGGGTGGCCGGAACAAATGACCACAAACTGGGCGGCTGACACACAGAAGTCTGTTCCCTCACAGTCTGGAGGCCAAAAGTCCCAGATCCACATGCTGCAGGCTGGCTCCTTCTGGAGACTCTCAGGAAGGATCCTTTCAGGACTTTCCCAGCTTTGGGGTCCAGGCATCCCCGGGCCTGTGGCTGCTTCTCTCCAGCCTCTGCTTTATCGTCTTGTGGCTTCTCCTCTTTTCCCTCCTCTGTCTCCAGGCTCCCTCTGCCTCTCTCCTGTAAGGATGCTTGTCCCTGGATGGGGGCCCACCTGGGTAATCCAAGACGCGCTCATTTCATGATATTTCACTGAAGTCCACCTGCCAAGACCCTTTTCTAAATAAGGTCACATCATGCACCGCTTCTGGGAGGAAATAGCTCCTGGGGACACCACTGGTGCCCCCATCAGGCAGTGCTATCTCCCGCTGTCCCGCTGCAGCGCTCTGACCCCCGGCTGAGGTGCCGCCTTCTTTGCCCTGAGAGAGGAGTAGTGGGTGGCTGGCCCAGACTGTCCTCCAGCAGAGACAGGGGACACACCTGTGTCGTGTGTCGGGGGTGGTAAAGGGGGTCCTCTGGGTGGAGGCAGCATGGAGAGAGCCAGCAGCCCCCAAGGGTGGCCACAGACTTCACCTGGGCAGAGGCCAGGGGTGCTTCTCAACACTGCTTCACTAAGGGGCTCCCCTCCTGGGGGCCGATGGGCGTACTGGCTAGCTCCCCTCCATCTTGGCAAGCTCAGAAAGCACCCTTCCCCGGCCCCCTCCGCCCTCGGCCCCGGAACATCACTGGCACAGTCCCACTGGGCCGAACCCCACCATTGGAAGCTGGACCCCAGCTTCCCACGGTGGGCAAAGCCTGGGGAGAGAATCCACGAGTCTGAGACAATGGGGAAATCTACGTATTTGGTGCTACAGATGCAGTCAGGTGAGCGAAGATGCACCCAAACTCTCGTGCCCCCAAATAAAATCCTCGCCATGTGAGGCTGCACAGGACACCCGCTAAATACACAGCAACATTCTGATTATGTGAAAGCAAAAAGGGGCGAAAAATTTTAAACGTGCATAGATTCCCTTCAAAAAATAATTCACGCATTTTATTTCTGTTTTTGTATGTCTCAGCTTTTCCCTAGCTTTTCTCTACTGGAAATGGAGAGCTTTAAAATCACAGCCCAGAAGCTATTGAACTGACCAGCACTAGTTCTGAGGTGCAGACTCGGGGCCCCACAGACAAAGGATTCCTACAGCATGCTTGAGTGACTCCAGTCGGTCAACAGTGAGTGACCACATGTGGGGACGTCCGTGCAGCTTCAGTGGTCAAAGGTGCGCAGACAGTGCGGTCTTACACGTCCCCAAGTGTCACCTTCCTCCCAAACAATCCCCAGGCTCTGGTACAATGGCCTGATGCTCAGGTCCCACCAGCCGGAACCTTCTCGACGTTTCCTTAGAGGGTCAGAGGGGCTGCCCTCTGGGGATGGAATCCATGCCCGACCGCCTGCCCACCTGGCTCCCAGAGGCTGTGACCTCCATGCAGAGCCAGGCTCTCCAGGCCACTTTGTGCTCCCAAAGGGGGCTTTTAACTTGGCTTGCTTGCAGTTCACAACGATGCCTCCTCCAAAGGGCTCCGTGAAATTCTCGGAGACCCGTCACACCCAGCGAGTCCGGGAGCGCTTTGATTTACGAGACAGATGCTTGCCAGCTGACACTTGGAGAGACTCAGGGAGGCGGGGAGGAATTAAATAAGAATAGGGATGTCAGCTCCCAAAAGGTGGCATATCTCTGCTCTCATCCCTTGACGCCCAGTGTGGCTCAGAAGTTGGGACCGCTAATGGGCGGGGAACAAACTGGGGGCTGCCGCCGGTGCTTCTTCCAAGGCGGGAGGGGGCACGCCCTTTATGGTTCCAGGGCCGGCTTACTGGGAGGCCGGCAAAGCCCAGGTGCTCCTGGGTGTGACGCTGACCTGCTCTGTGATGCTCCCGGGCCTCTCCGAGCCTCTCCAGCCTCGGTGTCCTCCTCTGGAAAGCAAGGCTGCTCTGAGCAGGGAATGAATGAGCACCTGGCACATAGTAGGTGCTGCTGTTTTCCAGTCCTGTCTGCCAGCAACCCAAGCGGGCCACTGGAGAGGGGCTATTGCCCTCCCCGAGGGCTCCTTCCAGGATGAAAATGCTTCTAGGAAGGATGGATTGGAAAGACACCCGGGCCTTGGGAGGCTTTGTTTATCAGCTTCCCCGTCTCTGTGAGTCGGGGCCCTGGCCCAAGGCCGCTGTGCACAGTGGCACAGGTTGTGCACTGCACAACTCCACGGATCTCAGGGTGATGCAATCTGGCAGCTCCGTCTTAGATAACCAGGCTCAACCACAGAGGTGGGAAGGGGGAGAAAACAGACACCAGAACACCTTCTACCCTAACAGGGCACGACACGCCACAGTGTCTTCATCTGTATGTTCATTTACTTAGGATGTCTCCCCTGCCCACGACTGACAAGGGCAGGACCTGGCCCCCTGGAAATCGCTGTTTCCCCAGCTGTAAGGTGATGGCCCTGCTCTTCACCTGTGCCTGGGTTCTGAGCAGCCGAGGGAAGACCCTGGGACCCCAAGTGCAGATCTTCAGTGCAGAAGTGGATATAGAACGGGGCAGGGTGGGGGTGCTTCCAACTCAGGGCAAACACACGCCCAGCCTGGCAGGGAAAAAGGACCGGAGGAAACAGCCCAGAAGCACTGGCACTGGGTGGGGGACCTGTGGTGGGCTCCCCTGCCCTTTTCTCTTTCTTTTTTCCCAATTCCCATGTTTTCTCTAAAGACCATACACTACTTTTATAAAGTTTATTTTTTAACTTTTGGAAGGGAAGGAAAGATCATAAAAATGTGTAAGAATCTGCACGGGTAAATTGGTTAGTCTTGTTCACCATAGTAAAAATAGAAACCAACTTCAGTGTCCAGCTCTTAGGGACGGTTTGGGCCTCACACCGAGAGCAGCCATGCAGCCGGGAACAAGGTGTGTTGGCAGAAACTCATAGCCCTTCATCAGACCAGGCTCCAGAATGACACCCTGTGTTCTGTGTGCGTGAGCCTGTGCTGATAATAAAACAAACATGCCCTGGGTGGCACAATTAAACAACAGGGAAGGGCCCAAGACGAAGCAGAAACGCAGCCTCTCCACCCACGCTGAGCCGCTCCACCGCCAGCAGATTTTGGCCAAGATGTCTCCTTTCAGAAATGTTCTCTGTATACACAAGCACTTTGTGGGGAGCCTTTGGTTTTGTATCTGTATCGACACAGACTGACCCCCACTATGATTTTTCAAAAACAGATGGAGAGCAAAGGCTGGCCTAAAAGACATGGCTGGCGTCCTTTGGTGCAGGAGGTGCTCGGTATGCCGTCCGACCGCCAATTCCACTGCCCAGCGGACCGCCCTCCCGCGGACCCCTCCTGAGCAGCTGCGTTCCTAGAGCTGCTTCTGAAACAGTCCAGAGGTCTCTCTCCGGGCGGGGGGTGGGGGTGGACAGCCACGCTGTGGACTATTACACATCAAAGCAAGATGAACGACCTGTAAGTTCATGCGGCCGCAGGAGTAAACCTCACAAACAAAACGAAGAGGGACAAGGCAGAACACGGGGAATAAAACTGGCATTAAGCAAGTCCAGGTTAAGGCAAGGAAATTATTACTCTTTTTAAGATTTTTTTTTTTTCTATTAATGGAAGTACTGGGGATTGAACCCAGGGCCTCATGCATGCTAAGCACATGTGCTACCCCTGGGCTATACCCACCCTGCCCCCAGGCAAGGAGATTATCATTGCAAAAGTCAGAAGGGAGTGGAGGCTGGGCGGAGGCCGGGTCGAGGCAGGAGGAGGTTCTGGGTGCCGAGAGTCTGCCTCTTGCCTGGCTGTTGGTCCTGTGGGCCTTTGCCTTAAAATTATTAGTGAAACTGTCCTGTTCTGTATGCACTTTCCGTATGTATGCTAGTTTCCACAAGAAGAAGAAGAAAGCAAAAGGGCCCAAGGAGAGACTCCAAATACGAGCTTGGCTTGTCTCTGGAAGGTGAGACGCTGGGCAATTTCCGCCTTCATGTTAATAAAATCATAACCATTCACTGAGTGCTTGACATCTGTCATCTAATTTAATCCTCACAACAATTTTGAAAAGCAGCTTTTTTTACCCCCTTTCACACCAAAAAGAGTCTGAAGCACAGAGAGGCGGGTGGTGGTGCCCAGAGAGGCGGGCTTCTCGCTCCCCTCCTTCTGGGGGGGCCACGGGCTCTGATGGCTTTACTTCAAAAATGACCGTAGGTGACTTCTGTCAACACTGCCAGAAAAGGGGCAGGAGGAAGGGCCACCACGGCTCGGCTGGGCTGGGGGTCCAGGTGGCCAGACCTGGGCTCCCCTGGCTGCCCTGGCCTAGGGGCCAAATGGCGGGGCCACCAGGCTGTCCAGGGGCTGCTCCCTTCCTCAGTGCTACAAGCAGGTTGTAAAGCACTTTGGGGGCCAATTGGCACCAGGGCAGGGAATTGCACCCTCGAGGTGGTTCGTGACCCCATAAATTGCCCCGAGGTGGGAGGCAGCTGGGAGGCCCCAGGAGCAATGCAGCCAGTTCACTGCGGGCTGTGACTCTTGGAGGTGCTGCATTCCGCAGGGCTATGGCTTTCGGCTCCGGGGGAGAACCTGGAGCAGAGGTGGACGGGGATCACCCTCTGCAGGAGGAGGAGTTGTAGACTGGGAGCCTCGCAGGGGGCACACACATCAGAGAGACCACAGCAAGCACCCGCGCCTTCTGGGTGGTGTCCAGCTGACCAGGAGCGTGGGCGATGTTGCCAAACAGGCACCGACCTCTCCCACCGGCCCTGCCTGCTTCCGGGGCCCACAGAAGCACCAGCATTCCCCGACGTGGTGCCTGAGCAGCTCCTGTGTGCTGGGTCCTGGCCGTCCTGACTTTTAAGGGATGTAGGGAACCTCACAAGCTCCTGTTTCCAAGGGGAACCTGAGGCCCAGAGAGCAAGTCTGGCTCAGCGAGGTTGAGCGGGGCTTGGGACCCAAGGCCCCAGGTTCCTACACGGCCAATGCCCCCACTAGCCTATAAAGTGTCTTTGTGACTGACAAAGGGGTGTCCTAAGTCTGGTAGACGCAGCCCTGCACCGGGCATCCAGCTCGGTGGGCAGACCGGACTTCAGGCGGAGGAGCCCTTGTGCAGGACACAGCCTGTACAACTGCACAGGGCAGACCTGCCTGGACTTCTGTGCATGCATGCGTGCTTGTGCGCACTTCTCTGGACACTCTGCTCAGCACTTTCATCAGGTTCTCAAAGGGATCCGTGACCTCAAAAGGAGAAGGACCTTCAGAACACTGGGGATCCCCGGCAGCTCCCTGAGTCAGTTAAGGTCAAGAACGCTTCTCCAGCCTTTGTGTCAGGCCTGCCTGGGGTTGGGGAGACATGGCGGCTGTGGACTGCCCACGAGCTTGGATTCCTTCTTCCCCATCTGTGAAAGAAACAGTGCACCATCGAGTCATCCAACACTTAGAGCGGCACTACCAAACCGCAGGTGCTGGGACGACCCTCGGCTGGGAGAGAGGAGACTGAGGCTCAGATGGGGGGAAAGAACTTGCCCAGGTCCAAGCAGCAGGCAAACAGTGGTGACAGTCCCTGCCTCTTGCCTCCCGTCTGCACCAGGGGTCCCTGTGGCTCAGGCTGCCGGGGTCTCGGTGGCTCCAGAGCTGATGCCCGTGGAAGTACACGAGGACACAGGCCTGCAGCCCGCCAGCCCCCGCGGGAAGTGCAGGGGGCTCCTGCACGTGAGAGCCCCTTCCCGCTCGGTCTGAATCGCCAGGGTCAGGTTTAAGAGCTGGAGGTCAGAGGCTGCCCAGGCCCCCGTGCCAGGCCAGAGGGCTGACCTTTATGTGACCAAGTTGAAGCCTCCAGGGACCTGAAGAGGGGCTTCAGACCCCTGGCCGCCATCTGAAATGCTGCTTGGGGGTTGATCCTAATCACCCCTAATTTAGGGGCCAAGTGGCCAATTAAGGGGCCATTTGAGAGTCAGAGAAGCAGAAGATGAACTGAGGAGATAGATGAAGCGCACCTGATGTCCTGCCGCCCAAGCTGGTCACAGGGTTCAGCCCCAGAGGGAGGGCAGTGCCTCCTCCCTCAGCATCCAGGGACCCTGGGGGCCTGTGTCCCTCCCCCCCGGGGCTGCTGAGGGCCCTGAGGGCCACCAGCATCCTGATGGCAGCATTCCCATGAGGCTCTCTGCAAATCGAGCCCCCTGATGCCTCTTGGTTCCTGTCCCCTCGCTGCCTGCTCCAAACCCCCAGTGTCTGAACCCCCATCCCAGTGCCTCGGCTGCACCCAAGCCGCCAGGTGCCCAGACTTGTCCATCTGAACAGAGCAGAGTCCCTGCCCTCGTGGAGCGCCAGTTCTAATGTGCATGTGCAAGCGAGTGTGCATGGATGTGTGTGTACAAGAGAATTTGTGAGTGTGTGTGCAAGTGCATAGTGCAAGTATGTGCGAGTGTGTGAGAGAATGCACGTGAGCGTGGGAGGATGTGAACGTGTGTGCCCCTGTGTGCGTGTGGCAGTGGCGTATCCAAGAAACAAACAACAAATCCACAATCCGTGGAAACATCAGACGGTGCCACCCCCTAAACTGAGTGGCTTCATACCACCGTCTCTGGGGTGGAAATTCCGTGTCCAGGAACTGAGGACTCTGCCACGTCTGCTCACGTGGCCCACTGGGCTCCCCAAAAGACTTTGTGCACAGGAGGCTGGGAGGTGCCCATGGCCACCCAAGCTTGTGACCAGAGCCTGGGTGCCTCAGCCTCCCACCCCCATGCGGCCCCTCTCCAGCTGCCTCCCCTTCCAGGGCTTCGGTCTCCCCCTAGCCCGACCTCTTTGGACCTGAGCCCACATCCCGAGTGCTCAGGGCAGGGGCATGGACCTCACCTCTGGGGAACATCACCTCTGGAGAACATCGCCTCTGGAGGGCTTCACCTCTTGAGGGCATCAGCTCTGGAGGTCATGGTGGGCATGTTAGAAAAAATCCACCCCAGAGGAGTTTTCCATATCCATGAGGGTCTGGGGCCCCTGGCGAGGGGACATTTGTGCAGAAAGCTGGAGGAAAGGAGGGGTGTGCCCTGGGGTGCCCAGGAAGCCTGTTCCAGGGAAGCTCAGAGGTCCCGGAGTGGGAACGGGGAGTGCGGAAATGGGGGTGAGCAGAGAGAGGCGGGGTGGAAGGGGCCCGGGGACCAGACCTCCTCATGTCTCCGAGGCCTTAGAGCGCTGGCATCTGCTCTGAGGCAGGGGTCCCAGAGGGCCAAGTACAGGAGGGAGCAGGCTGGGTGGGGCGGGAATCCACAGGGAGGAGGTGCAGGTGGATGAAGGGGGCGGTGGTCAGAGGTCCATCCAGCTGAGGGCTGAGGGGGGCCACTGCACACCCTGCAAACAAGTGAGAAGCAAATGCGGCTGGAGGAGGGGTCGAGGGGCTGGTTGGGGCTTCACGTGGGATGTCAGAGCAGGTCTGCTGCTCGGGACGTGGAAACTGGGGGCAGGAAGGGAGCCGCGTCCTGGAGCCCCTGGAAAAGGGCTGCCAGCAAGAGTGGCCTCAACAGGGACAGGAGGCGGGAGGGGACGGATGGCGGGGAGTGACTGTACACAGGCTCTCTTCCAAGGGCGCCGTGTTCTCCGTGAAACCGCAATTGCAGTTATCAAGAGAGACTGAAGAGGGGAGGGATGATGGGAAAGGCTCTTCTAGAAGGTTCTGTAGACCAGGCTGCTTCAGCTCAGAGAGGTTGGGTCACTTGCCCAAGGTCACACAGCAAGGACAGCATGTGGGCTGGGCATCACTCTCCCAGCTGGGGAACTGTCCCTGGAGAGCTTCGGAGTGGAGCCTCGGAGGGATGATGGCCGATCCCCCCACCGGGCCGTCCTCACTGTTTCCCTACTCCTGGCGGGACCCTGACCTCCTCACCGCCCCCTGAGGCAGGAATGAGGACAACCAGCCCTGGCCATGGAGACTCCCAGCATCACCCAAGCGTGGAGGAAAGCGCAGACTCTAGCTGGGGAGCAGAAGGTTCTGGGTGCTCAGCAGGTGCGCTTGCCTATGCCACCCCATCCCTCGGGTGCCCGCTGGGCAGGCCCCTCCCGCGTGTGCGGGGGGTCCTGGGGCAGAAGCCACGGCATTCCCTGCACTGGCCTAGCCTGGTCATGGGCTGTGCACAGAGTGGGTGTGCACTGGGCGCCTCCCTAGTGAGTACATGAATGAATGGCACGGGGAGGGGGAGGGCTTGGTGTAGAAGAGGAAGGAGACGGGTCCCAGCTCAGCCACACTGCAGCTGTGTAACTTTGTCTTGGGTGACCAACTGTCAAGGGGGACCGAGGGGGTCCCCAGGACACGGGACTTCCACTGCTAAGACTGGGTTGACTCATCACCCTATCTGTGACATAGCCAGTGAGCCTCAGTGCGCCCCTGTCATAAACCAGGGATCAAAGCCGCAGCCGCTGGAGGCCATGCCTGTGAACCGCCTGGGTCTATAGACAGAGGGAGACCCTAAGTCTGTGTTTTTTTTCAATTGAAGTACCATCAGTTACAATGTGTCCATTTCTGGTGTCCAGCACAATGTCCCCATCATGCACACACATACCTATGTTTGTTTTCATATTTTTTTCATTAAAGGTCATTGCAGTTATTGGACATATTTCCCTGCGCTATACACCATCTTTATTGAAATAGAGAGGACCCCTAAATCAATGCTGGAACCACAGCTTGGCCAGGAAACACACCACTCCCCTGCTCCCCAAAACACACACCCACCCCCAGCCCTGGATGAAGGCGTTACCCTTCTATTACCGTGACAAGTGTTCCTCAGCCCACCTTGCTGACAGGGGTCTCAAGGGACAGCAGAGGCCAGGGCCCGCCCCCATGTCCCGGGGACCAGCAGGGTCCCTCCCACACCCCCTGTGGCTTTGCCACCTCGGGGTCTTAGCAGTTGCTTCTTGATTGAAAGTGATTTGTTTTGGCTGAAAGCAATTTGGTTTTGAGGTTAATTTGATTATCTCCTGGGGGGTGGGGTGTGTGTGTGGCTTCCTACCTGCCCCCTCCCCAGGCTGCTCACAATTACCATCCATTACCATAAAGACCCTCTTCAAAGGGCAGGCCCCTCCCCGCCAGGCCAGCCCATTAGGCTGAGCCCCTGCGGGCTGCAATAAACTTTCTGACGTTAAATGATGGCTGAAGTGTCAGACACAGGTGACGGGAGCTGGGCCCTCCATGGTTTATCAGGGTGAGATGCCTGCTAACTGGGATCCCCAGGTTCTCTGCAGCTCTGTGCAGCCCCCAGCACCAGACCCCAGAGGCAGCGCACAGGATCGGCACTGACTGCCCACCGTCCACTATATCAGGCTCCCAAGTGAGCAGGCCCTCAGAAACAGTCTCCTGGATCTTCTCGAAAACCTGTGAGGCCAGGTCATTTGTGCCCATTTCACAGATGAGGAAACTGAGGCTCAGAGAGGCCCTGCCCAGGTCCCCCAGAGAGGAAGTGGAAGATAACAGGATTGAGAGGCAGAACTGAGCGCCCCACACTCCATCCCGAGACCATGGAAACAGGAGTCACCCGGTGTGCGCCCGCGGCTCGCTGGCCAGACCCCTACAGTCCCAGCACCTCATGCAAATGTCAGGGCTCCAAAGGGATCAGACCGCAGAATGTGGGAAGAGCCCAAAGTAGTTGGGCCTCTGTTAACCAGACACCTCAGGAGTGGCCAGGATCCCTGGAGGAGAGTGGCCTCGGGCGCTGGGAGGAGTTGTGACCAGGCTGGAGGACAGCAGTGTCTAGGCCCTGCCAGCCAGTGCCACCCACTCCGTGGCTGGGAGCACTGGGTGATGACGTCCGGTGCCTCCTCCCAGCCGTTCCTGGGGGGCACCATCCATCTTCTGAGACTACCTGCAGAGGCTTGAAGCCCCAGCCCCGGGTGACATTTAACTCTGTTCAAACCTCAAAAATCCACTAGAAAAAGGAGAGGACAGGGAAGCTGGCCTGTTCTCCCTCGGCACCAAGTCCGCCCTCCACTACGGCAGCCACTGTTTGGGTGGTGCCCCGGGAAGAATAAAAACCTTTCATCGACGCACTGGCGGCACAAGCGCGCTGGAGGAGTGTGCAAGACGTGACCTTTCGCAGAAATTCTCCCTACTCCACCCGCCCAAGACTCTGCTGCCTTTTCTTGGGGCTTTTCCGGGGGTTTCCTTGGAACCACTTCTTTCCCTCCAGTTGGAACGCCTGGAAGGACAGGCCTCTGTCAGGGGACCCCCATTGGGGGGCCTGGGCCAGGGACCCTCTCAGGTGTCCCCTCCTTGAAGATAAATTGAACCAGCATCCAGCATCAGCTTCCCATTCAGGGTACAGGTGTCCTCCTTGGAGAATCGAGACCCAGTGCTGCTGCCCACCTCCCCCACCCCCCACCAAACAGAGCCTGCATGGGTGGGGACAGGGGAAGCCAAATATACATAGAGGTGAAGTCTGGGGCAGGATGAAATCACAGTTACCTTCATTTCCTGGCCAACTTTTAGGGTATTTACAGGATCACTGGCACTCTGGTGAGCTCTTACTACAGGACAGACCACCCCAGAGCTTAGGGGCTTAAACATCCCATCGATTTGTTCACTGTCCTGCAGTCTGCGCAGGGCTGGGAGGGCTCCTGTCCACTCCAGGAGGTGGGCTGGGCCACTCCCATGGGTGCCTCCAATTGGGAGCTCAGTGGGGACTAGAACTTCCAGGATGGCTTAACCCACATAGCAGGTGCCTCTGCGGGGCTGGCTGCATGGTCTGGGGGCTGCTGGGGCCCCTCTGTCTCCCTGCGTGGTCTCCTCAGCAGGGGCACTGGACCTGAAGGATCCCCCAGAAGGATCATGGAGGCCGGCGGCCCCTTAAAGCCTAGGATGGGAACTGGCCCAGGGTCACTTCCGCCACATTCCATTGGTCGAAGCCAGTTCCAGCCCAGCACAGATTCACGGGACAAGGAAGTAGACTTCACCTCATGATGGGAAGGGCAGCAAATAATTGATGGTTTGGGACTTTTTCCTCAGAATCCTCCGTCTGCCCTGCTGATGGCTCATACTTTTGGTAGGTCTCCCACTTTGCCAACACTGTTTCCTCCACTGCCTCCCACGCCGAGGCACTGTGGGGGCCCCAGAGGCCGGGGGCCCCCACTGCAATACTCTCACACGGAGGGAGGGAGTTCGCAGGAGGCTTGCACGGGGGGACCCACTGATGTCGGCTCTTGGCCCTGGTGCAAAGGTCCAAACGGACCAAAAGTAAGTGGGGCTCAGGAGAATCAACCAAGGGGAGAAGGAGCCAAGGTGGGCAGGTGGGGGAGGGGCCCCATTCCAGCATCATCCAATTTCCTCTTTTTTTAAATTGAAGTATAGTTGATTGACAATGTTGTGTTAGTTTCAGGTGTACAGCAAGGTGATTCAGTTACACACACGTACATACACACATATTCTCTTCCAGATTCTTTTCCATTAGGTGTTATTACAAGATATTGACTATAATTCCCTCTGCTGTATATGAGGTCTTATTGTTTATCTATTTTATATACAGTAGTGTGTATCTGTTAATCCCCAAATTCCTAATTTATCCCTCCTTCTCAGCCCCCGACCCCCGGAGGTATATTTTCAGTTATGGACCAATCTGGCACCTGACGAAGACCACAGACCCTGCTTCTCTGAATAACATTTTCAGGTTTTTAAAGCAAACTGCATAGGCTGACGATGGCAACCAGTGATACTAAAATGCTGTTATCAAAATATATCTGAAATATAAACTGGTGACTTAGTCAAACCCATGCTTCTTTATTGATACTTTAAATAGCAAGATCTCATGGATCTCGTGGTGATGACAGTGATTGACATTTCAAGATTATGCAACAACCGTGATATGACATGAAAAGATCTCAGGATGACGGTCAACAGTGTTAATAGACAGTGGGTTCCCTCATGTGTAAAGGAAGAAAATGGTCAATTTCATTAAGGTTAGAAAGAATAAATGTCATCTTTTTTTCTCTTCCCAGCTCAGAAGGCCCATGAATTCCACCTACAGGTTCCCGAGGGGAGATGGGATGATGGGACGGGGAGGGTTCATGGCGCCGTCTGATGGTTCCTTCCCAAGAGGAGGTTATGAGCAAGGACCCATCAGCCCTTCTCTGCTCTGGGATCCCAGAAGCCTCCTTGGCCCTGCAGGGCTTGGGCCAACCCTGTCTGGCTTTTCAGAGTCCCGGAAGCCAGAAGTCCAAAATCAAAGTGTCAGCAGGGCCGTGCTCCCTCGAAAGGCTCTGGGGGTGGGTGCTTCCTGCCTCTTCCAGCTGCTGGTGGTCACCCGCACTCCTAGGCACTCCTTGGCTTGTACATACATCTCCCGATCTCCGCTTCCGTCATCACGTGGTGCTCTCCCTGTGTGTCTGTGTCTCTGTTTTCTAAGGACACCAGTCAATGGACTAGAGCCACCCTAATCCAATATGACCTCAATGTACTGATTACCTCTGCAAAGACCCTGTTTCCAAGCAAGATCACACAAGGTAGTGGGCTTGGGACTCGAGAATATCTTTGGGGGACATCATTCCATCCACAACACCGGCCTTGGCCAGTTACAGGGGACCGGAGGAGTTGGGGTCTCTAGAGAGATGCCCCATCTTACAGGCTGCGGGGAGAGGCGAGGCTCAGAGGGAAAGAAAGGACTGATTCAAGCTTCCAAAATGAGTCAGTGGAAGAGTCTTAACCGCCTCACCCACTGCAGGACCACTAAGGCCAAAAGTCTCAGTCATTGCTCTGCCCCAGCACCTAGCTCGTGCTTGGGGTGCAGTTGCTGCCCAGTAATAAGATCTGATGAATGAATGAACAGAGATCGGGTCCCTGACACCACCAGGCCAATGTTATCACTGTCCCGTGGCTGTTGGCCTCATGTTATCACCAGTGAGTCGTAATTACGATAATGCCAGTTTCTGTAACAAACTCAATGGTATAACGTAATAACAGTTTATGTCTTGCTCACCTGACTGTCTCCTGTGGCTGTTCCTCTGGTGGAAAGCTACCTGATGACTCACAGATCCAGGTTCCTTCAGCTCTGGGCTCCACCATCTCCTAGGAGAGGGATGAGCAAAGTTTTTCTATAAAGGGATAGATAGGAAATATTTTTGGCTAAATGAGGCCCAGTTGTTTCTGTCCAATGTCTCAAGCCTGCGTCGCATCAGCACAGCAGCCAGAGATGATACAGAAACAAACAGATGTGGCCAGAGGTGGCCCATGGCAAGTCAGAGCTGGTCCATGGGCCATCATTTGCTGACCCCTGTCCTAGGGCCTCAGGGTGATTTACTTTCCACTGAAAGAGAGGAAGAGAGAGTGTAGAGAAGTCTTACCAGTTTTTTAATCATTGTGGCTCTTCCACTCACATCCTATTGGCAAGAAGTAGTTATAGGGCTCCACCCAGATCTAAAAGAGGCTGGGAGATATACTAGTGGGTGGACAACAGCTCACCAGCTACAACTTGACACTGTGGATGATGCAGCAGTCAGGAAAGCCTAGGTTATGCTGCAGTAATGAACATCCCCCAAATCTCAATAGCTTGAAATGACAAACCTGATCTTTCAGTGCCTGTGTCCATCCAGGGTTGGCGGGGGGACTACTTGTTTGCTGCTCAGAGACCCATACTGATGGAGGGCCCACCTCCCCATGTGCTTCCATGGTTACAGAGGCAGGGGCACCGGGAATCACTGGTTCTTAAAGCTTCTGCCCTGAGTGGCCATTTTAGTAGTCAGAGCAAGTCACATGGCCACATTTGGGTTCAAATGTTACCAGGTTCCCAGAATGAGAGAAGTGAGTGTGTGTGTGAACAGCTCGGTCGCAGCCACAGAGGGACCCTGAATTTCTGGGTGCAGCAGACTTCTCTGAGCCCAGCCATCAGCAGGCGCATGCCCTAGGAGAAAGAGCCCAGGCTTACTTGTCCTTGTCATCGGAAGTCTAGGCCTGAATCAGTTTCCAATACAGGAAAAGCCACTACAGGGGAGGCTGCTGGGAGCTGAAGACCCCAAATATGGACAGCTGTGAGTCCCATCTGGTGCAAATTTGACTTCATCCTGGAAAGAAGGCAGCCCCCGAGGGATGGCAGCTGGGGAGAGACATGATTGGTTTTAAGAAGACACACTGGCCCAGTGGCCAACGTCAAGTGTGAATTAGTGAGAATCTTTTCAGTCGTAAGTGAAGGAAAACTCAACCCAAACTGTTTAGGAAAAAGAAAATGGAGGGAGAAAATTATTGACTCATCCGACCGAGAAGTAGGTGGAGAGGACAAACTTCAGGTCTCGTTTGCTCCAGGAGTTCAAAGGGTGTCACTAAGATCTAATTTCTTTCTCTCAGGCTCTTAGTTCTGCCTCCTCTTGGCTGGTTCCAGGCCCAGATAATTACTTCTGAATGATGTAGCCCCCGGCCCCCGTGGACAGGGAGACAGCGCCTCCCCAAGTCCTACTTTCCACAAATTGGATGAGCTTGAGTCACGAGCCACCTCGGAACCAGTCCCTGCTGGAGGGGGAACGGCATGCACTGGTCGGCCAGGCCTGGGTCACATGTCCCACCACGGGACTGAAAGTGGCAGAGGGGGCTTTCCTTATCACATGAAACCCTAAAATAAAACGCCACCTCTGACATCACAGCTGTGCCCCTTGAATCACAGTCCTGACCCTTTCTCTGGCGTTAGTTTTCCCCCTAGCACATTGTACCATCTGATCTGCTATATGTTTTTGAAAACTTGTTCATTGCATGTCTTCCCCACCAAAACATGAGCTCCAGGAGGAGCAGAAATTGCTGTCTGTCTGTCCACTGCTGCCCTCACACAGTGGATGCTCAGGAAACGACTGTCGAGTGAATGGATGAATGAACGAACCAAAAGTAGCTGGCAGGCACCATGAGGATGACAACAGTGGGCTTTCCTAACACGGCCTGGATGCCACACGTCGATCGTCTCAGGGAAGCCCCCAGCAGCCCTCCCCAGTCTCAGATGAGGCTCAGAGAGGAGCCGTCACCTGCTGGAGGACACACAGCATGTGGAACCAGAGCCGCCTGAATTCCAAACCCACATTCTCACCCATCACGCGCTGCCTCCATGGGAGCTCCCCGGGCAAACAGCGGGCAAGGGGGGGTGTACCCACCCTAGGATCAGCTGCCCAAGAGGACCTGATGAAGGTATGCCCTTCCGGACTCTTTGAGACGGCTGATGGAAGTTTAAACTGGCAAGAAAACCAGCTGGCGCTACCTGGCACAGGTGAGGGCGAGTGCATCCTTCACCCGATGACTCAATTCCTACGTGTAGGCGCCCTGGGGAAATCCATGCACTGCAGCACCGAGAGAAGAGCAGGACGCGCGCGTCCCCTCCCCCCGGGGGAGGGGTTACGTGCTTTGTGCTGCGGTCCGTGTGCGGCAGCGACGGATCTCACGTGTGCACTATCGGGTGAGAAAAGCAAGTCCCCAAATTCTGCCCGGTGGTTACTCCAGGGGAGAGAGGGCACCTGCTGCGCCCAACTATGGGTGGTGTTTTGTTTGTGAAGCTTGGTGGTAGGTATCTGGGTATTTGCTTTTTGCTGTTCTTTATACCCACATATGGGTCACGTGCAATGCCCTGTGTACAGACGTCCCTCAGTGTCCCGGACCCTTCGCCAATACCAAAATCCTTGGATGCTCAAGTCCTTTATATCACGGTGTAGTATTTGCATATAATCTGAACCATCTTCCTGCAACTTTAAATCACCTCTAAATCTCCTGTCATACCTAACACGCTATAAATGCTATGTGAATAGTTGCAGGCAGGCAGCAGATCTAAGTTTTGCTTTTTGGAACTTTCTGGAATTTTTTTCTGAGTATTTTTGATCCTCGATTTGTTGAGCTGGTAGATACAGAGCCCGTGATACAGAGAGCTGACTGAACGTGGAAATGTTCATGATTGAAGAGATTCTGGTGGTATCTGTGCTCAGGCTTGCACGTAAATCACACGTGCGCACTGGTACCTGCCCACGCCTTCACGGGCACGCCCACGTGTGCACTGGCCCTCACACGTGCACGCTCACATGACACACTACTGTCAGGCTTTCAGTCCTGCCCATCGCCCCCCAAGAATGTCTCCAGTCTCCCAGGCTCCAAGCCTGATGTGCCTCGAAGGCTGGGCTCCCCCGAGAAGGGGTAAGAGTCCTGGTGGGCTGCTGACTTGGGCCACGAGCCAGATGTCGGCATTAATGAGTTTTGTGACCCTATGAAACAGACAGAAAATGCTGGCCCTGTGTGTCCGCATGGGGGAGACACAGTGAGACGTGGAGAGGATTTAGACAAATGAAATTATAGTCCAGCTGCCGGGCATGTGGCCAGGTTAGCCTCCCAGCTCCCAGGAGGCTGGGCCCAAAGGCAAGTCTGGAGAATGAAACCACCCGTCAGTGTGCGATCCTGACGCCCGGGGTCCCTGAGAACATCTGGGTCTTCTCACCTCCCCGGTAGCCAGCCTCCAAGGCGGCCTCCGGTGCCCCTGCCGCCTGGGATCTGTGCCCTTGTGTGGTCCCCGTCCCCCGCCCTGTAGCAGGGCTGCTCTGAGCGGCTGGCAGAAGTCACAGTGTAGGACCTCCCAGGTGTTACTGCCACCGCCTTGCTCTCTCTTGGGTGGCTTGCTGCAGGGGACACCGGCTGCCACGTCATGAGATTACTCAAGCAGCCCCGTGGGAAGGACCATGTGGTGAGGAGCTGAGGCCTCGTGCCAACAGCTGTGTGAGCAGACCCCCTTGGAGGCACAACCCTCAGCTCCGGTTAAGCCTTCAGATGAAACAGCTGCCCCAGCTGACGGCTTGACTCCAACATCATGAGGGGCCTTGAGCCAGAAGCCTGCAGCTGAGCTTCTCCCGTATTCCTGGTGCAGAGCTGCTGACTGTGGGGGTAATAAACGCTCCTTGCTTTTTTTAGCCTCTAAGTTTTGGGGTCATTGGCTAGGCATCAATAAATAACTAATCCAACACCCTTTCCATTTACTGAACGCTCACTGTCGCACATCCTACAGAAATTCTGAAGGCGAGTATAACGGTCCCCATTTCATAGATGAAGAGACTGAGGTTCAGAGAGGATCAGTGACTTGTCAAAGTCTGTACCTCAGGCAGGAGCACAGAGCCATGCTTCAAGCCCAGATCTGTCAGCTCTAAAGCCTCTTCCCTGTGTGCTCTGCTCCTCCTTCCTTCCCTTGCTTAGGAAGCAGAGGCTGCTGTCAGATGTCAGGCCTGGATTTCTGCTGGGACGTTTCAGTTGCACAGAGAATTCTTTAGCATAACAGTATTTTCTATTAGTTTCCCAGGGTTGCCATGACAACTGAAAACTTAGAGGCTTAAAAACCAGGAAATGCATTCCCTCCCAGGTCCAGAGGGCAGAGTCTGAAATCAAGGTGTGGGCAGAGCCCTGCTCCCTCCGAAGACTCTGGAGGAGGGTCCTTCCTGCCTCTTCCAGCTTCTGGGGCTCCAGGTGACTCCCGGCTTGTGGCCGAGTCCCTCCAACCTCTGCCTCAGTCCTCACACGGGCTTCCCTCTGTGTGTCCATCTGTGTGTCCTTTTCTGTCTCTCGGTCGTTGGATTTAGGGCCCACTCTAACCCAAGACAACCTCCTCTTGGTCCTTACCTAGTTCCAACTGCAAAGGCCCTTATTCCAAATAAGGTCACGTTCACAAATAAGGTTCCAGGTGGACATGAACTGGGGGAACACTATTCAACCTACCGCACCCTGGTTTGGTGTTTTGTTTTTCGTGAAACATCAGCGATTCTCAGTGACCCTGCAAGGAAGGTCTAGTATTATGTGACACTGACAGTTGTAAGACAGCGCGGCCTGGGGACCTGCCCCAGGCGTCCCAGCCAGCAGGTGGTGGAGTCGGGCTCCTTGCCCCGGGCTTGCAACCCCGCGGCCGCACAGCGACGTCCGGGCAGCCTGTGCGCTCCCTGCTCTCACTGCGGCCAGGCCTCCCCTGGACCTGCAACGGCTCGTGCTGCGGGGGCCGCGGGAGTCGGGGGGTGGGGGGGAGCTCTCCAGGCGGGCTCCGAGGCCAGCGGAACCTGGTGATGATCGGGGAGCCCTCCACGCAGAGTTCCCTCATGGTCCATTAAAGGCAAGTTGGGACCGAATGATTACAGGGAAAGTTCAACTGGCTGCTTCTTTGAAATACACAAAGGCTGCTCAGGTAATGGGCTCGGACTGGCCCGTTTGAAGTGGCAGTCCTCCTGGGAAACATCTGGCAGGCGGTGCCGCCCGCACTACAAACACGCCGGGCACAGCTGGCCCTCAAAGGCTGCCCGGGCCAAACACCGGGGCCAGCTTCTGCTTTTTTCTTTGGTTTGGACTCGCCCCCAAAATCTCGGATGCTCCCTTGTGCCTTGCTTTGTGGTGGTGGTGGGGTGGGGGGTGTCTTTCTTTTTGTTTTTCTCTGAGCCGAACTTCAGAGAATATTAACACCAAAGAACCAGTGTCGCCTCATTAATTCAGGATTAGTGCCGAGCCAAGTGATTATTGTGGATTCTCACAACGGCTAAAGAAAATTCACAGTCGAGACCAGAGAACCACCCTGATCAGAGCCCTGTTGCAGGAGTCTGGGAAGCATTTTAGGGCTCAGCAGCCCCCCACATCTTTCTAATCATCCATGTATTGAACAAATGTTCACTAAGTGCCTACCATGTGCCAGACAATGGGGAATAGCAAGTGCAAAGGCCCTGGGGTAGGGAGAGCTTGAAGCATTGGAGAGCCAGCCTGAAAGAGCAGCAGGGCTGGAGGGTGGAGAGCAAGGGGCAGCAGGTGGGACAGGGAGTCACAGGACACAGCAGGGGCCCAATCCCCTAGGCCACATGGGTTTTTGTTGGACAACACTGGAGTCTGGGGGCAGAGGAGTGACTAAAGTTTTAAGCACATGACTGTGAGTGTCTAGTTCCTCAGATGGCTTTCCCAGAAAGCACAGTTGGACAAGGAGCTCCAAGCAGGGCCCATGTCTGACTCTTGTCCAAAGCCGCGGCGCACACCCCAGCGGCTGGCGCACAGTGGGGCTCGTCAGCTTACCAGACTGGTCAAGTCCACTGCAAGGGAGCAAGGCATCAAAGGACCCAGGGGTGTTCTCCAAGGTTGTTAGAGGAAGAGGATGCGGCTGGTTTGGAGGGGACTCAGCCCCTCCCTGGGAGAATGCCCTGGACCTCTACCGCTGAAAGCAGCCAGCACCCCATCTCAGCGCTGGCGGGAGGAGACCAGCCACCCAGAACGCAGCAGGGCGTTTGGAGGGAGTGGGGCCCGGTGCACAGGACTGTGGCATGCCTACTGTCCTCCCCTCGTGTTCCTGCAGCATCCCTGCCTCAGCCAGTCTTCCCAGACCCTCACGTGGAGCCTGAGCAGATGCCTCGCAAGTGAGTGAACAGGTGAGTGATGAGTGAGCGGAGAGTGAAAGCTGTACCACTGGCCCATGGAGGAAAGTCGTTCACCGTCCCTGGCCCTGGAGAACCTTCCCCCAGTCTCTCCAGATCCCTCCTTGGCTTCCGGCCCCCTGAGCAGGAAGCGACGGTGACTGGGAGATATGCTGCCCCCTTGAACTGGGGAGGGGCTTCCCCAATCGCCCCGTCCTGGAAAGACAGACAGCACCTGCTGAGTCTCTCCACACCGCCATCTCCCGGGGTGGGCTGGCAGGACCTCCAGGACACTGTGACGCTTTCTGCCATCTGCATCTCTGAAATGCTTTCTGGTTACAAAAGTTTGCTGTGGACATTTCAGAGACAACCGAGGATGCAGGTGCACACAGACACACACGCATCAGGCCCCCTACGGCCTCCGCACCCAGAGACCGCCAGCAGGAGAATTTTGGTGTCCGTTCTTCCAGAACGTCCATGCACAGTCATACATAACTAGATTTTCCAAACCTTTCTATCCAAACCAGACTTTTTCCCCTTAATATCTGGGGAACAACTTTCTGCATCATTTAATGTCACAGAATCTAAATGTGCTGTCATTCTACAGCCCCTTCGGGAGGGGTGGGGAATGGTTCCTCCTCTGAGTGTAAATAATTTTCTTATTGTGGAAAACACGAGGTTGACCATTTTAACCATCTCCAAGTGCACAGCTCAGTGGCAGCTAGTACATTCACGATGTGGGGTGGCCACCACTCCTAATTCCAGTACATTTCCCTCACCCCGAGGAGTCAGTCACCACACCCAACAGCAGCCACTCCCCACCTCCCCAAGCTCAGCCCCCCACAGCCCCCCATCTGCTCTCTGTCTCTGCCGACTGACCTGCTCTGGGCATTCCATACAGATGGACTTCTATACCATTTAGCCTTTTGTGTCTGTCTTCTCCAACATAGCAGAATGTTTTCAAGGTCCATCCATGTAGCAGCTGGTGTCGGTAATCCATTCCTTTTTATGGCTGAGTAATATTCTATTGCATGGGTAGATGGGATTTTGTTTCTCTGTCCATTATTTGGGCATTTGGTCTGTTTCTAGCTTTTGACTACCGTGAATAGTGATGGATGAGCATCTGTGTGCCAGTTTTTGTGTGGACGTACATTTTTACCCCTTGTTTTCATTTCATAGCCCTGGGAGTGGAATTGCTGGATCACGTGGTAACTCTGCCTTTAACTCGCTGCAGAACCACCAGACTGCGCTCCATGGCAGCTGCCCCGCTGTGCGTTCCCTCCAACACAAGTGTGACAACTCGTGTGCTGTGGTCACACCTGCTGGAGGCCAGCCTGGAGGCTGAGTCGCAGGTGGAGGCGGCAGGGCAGGGTGGCCTGCTTTCACTGCCTGGTTGCTCTCCAGAAAGTCTCAGTCCCCGCAGGGCTCCCTCTGGACGACAGGCACCTTGAGGGTATGTGGATGGACCCAGTGACCCGGGCACATCCTGTCCCTCTCAGGAACCTCATTTCCACCTCTGGGGTCTCATCTGGCGCTATGTTTACAGAGGTTACCTTGAGAGTCAGTCAGTTTTTCCCGGGGGCAAACTTGGAGGGTCAGGGCTCCAGCAGGGGGCCCCGGCTCTAGGGCTGGAGGCAGGGAGGCTAGCCTCGGCAGGGTGGGGTTGGGGGAGGGCCCTCTAAGCACAGGCTCTTCCTGGACAATTCCTGGTCATATCCAGATCTCCGATCTCTGTAAATTGCTAATGTGGAGGCTGGGAGGTGGACAAGGATGGGAGGCAGACAAGGGAGGGGATCGGAGCCGAAGGCCACTGGAGGGGACGTGTGAGTCATTTCAGCAGGGACTTCACCAGTGTGGTCACTAGGAGCCTGGGATCAGATGGAGAGGAAAGAATGGAAGAAGGGGAGTTTGGAGTGTTCCAGACAGAGTGAGTGAGGTTGCTCCTGGGCAGAAAGATGCTTGGAGAACATCGATGCCCCCTGCAATGGGGGCGTGGGCAGGTCCAGAGGCCACAGGTCACCACCATGCAGGCCCTGAAGGAGAGCAGAGCTTAACAGGGAAGGACAAGAGCCAAGTGGAGGCTGGTGGTCCCTGTGCCAGGACAAAGGGCAGGCTGGCTGCGGCTGCAGGCCAGAGCCTGGGACGAGGTCCTCCACCAGCATCCAGCAGATCAGTGCATCCCTTCCTCTGCCCTGAGAACAGCCTGCCATGGACACTGCGGTGCCCCGGTGCTGCCGGTGAGGGGACAGAAGAGGGCCAGCCACAGGGGCCTGTCGCTCAGAGACTGCCCCCCCACCCCCCACCGGCCCAGCCTGGCCTCAGCGCAGTCCTGGTCGGTGCTCTGGGCCATGTGACCTTGGCCACCTCCTTGCTTCCTTCTTTCATGGTTGTCGCTCCCATCCGGGCCCGAGGGAGTTACTGGGGACACTTTGCACTTCAACAGGCGCTTTCATCTGCAGGCCTTGGCGGCCTCCGCAAGCCTGGCTTAATTAGGGCTCCCAGCACCCCAGCCTCCTAAGTGCTGTTTTGCAGCTGGATGGCGTACAGAACAGAGGGATTAAGTGATTTGTCCAAGATTGCACAGCAGAGCTGGGCAGACTCTGCCCCCCTCCCCAGGGCGGCAGGGCTCTCCGGGCCTCTGCCTGCCACCCTCTCTCTCCTCCTGTTGGGTCTCATCCTCCTGGGCCCCAAGCTCTCAGCTGATGGCCTGCGGCCCCTGGACATCCAGGCTGCCCCCTGCTTGCCAGCAGCCAGCCCACGGGCGAGCCAGGCAGGGGACCTTTCCCGGATGGGGTGGCTGAAGGCGAGGGTGGATCTCTGGGCCTGGAATCTACTCCCATGGGGCCCCGGAGGGCTGCTGCTGGCTCGGGACCTCTGGGCACTAGACCCAGCAGGGGTGAGGGGGCTGGGCAGAGAGGCATGGCTATGGGGAGGGGGTGAGGCTGGCCTCTGTCCTGCTGGGAAATTCCTTACGTTCTTTGGGTCTGTGAGCTCATGAGCAAGTGTGGTGGGTGCATTTTATAGACCGGAAAATAAATCATTCATTGAAAAGGAGGAAAACAAATGCATTTCCAATCTGAAGGGGCAGTGGCCATCAAAGTTAAGGACAGGGAGGAGGCCCGGCTGTCTCCATGAGCTGGGCCACGTGGTATTTGCAAAGAACAGTTCCCCGCTCTGTCCGCCGGCCTCTCCCACCTCCCCACCCGGCTCCTCTCTGGTCCAGCCCCTGACCTGCAGCCTGGGTGATTTCAGGAGCCTCCAGGCTGGTCAGGACCTCATGCATGCTAAGCACGTGCTCTCCCACCGAGCTCCACCCTCCCCCCGCCAGGGTGACCTCTTACAGCGCAAGTCATGTCAGGCCCCTGCTCTGCTCCAAATCCTCCAGTCGAAGCTCACATCTGCCTCTGCCTCTGCCCTCTGCTCCCCAACTTGCTCCTGCAGCCACCTGTCTGTGTGCTCCTCCGAGCCCAGCCTCCTGGGCTCTGTCCTGGCTGTGCCCTCGGCCTAGCGCACCCGCCCCCTCGATCCACCTGCTGGTCTTGTTCCCACATCAGTGCTCAGAGGCCCCTTTCTTTCTCAGCAAGGTTTTCCCCACCTCTCAAATGAAAATCGCAGCCCCGGCCCCTGCGCTGTGCACACAGCGGCACCCTCCTTGGCCCTTCCTTCTGGGATGCTGTATTGTCTTCAAATTTGTTTTGTTTATTGCCTGTCCCTCAAACTAAGACGTAAGCTCCGGGGCCAGGCTGCCTGGCATATTGTAGGCAGCAGGAAGTGTTTGCTCCGTTCCCCAGGGCCAAGAGCTTTAAGGGCGCCCTGCAGATGGGGAGACGCTCAGAGCCAGCTACGAGGCAGTTTGCTCAGAATCGTGAATCAGGCGCATCCCCAGGAATGGGAGAGAGACTCAAGGGTAAGGCCAGAGCCGGCACATCCCAGGGCAGGCGGGACAGCCCCGAGCCCCGTCCTCAGGGAACGGGAGGGTTGACCGTTGATCTGCCTCCTGCCCCACCAGGGTTCAGAGGGCAGTGGTCCAGCCAGAGAGAAGGAGACTCCAGAAGACAGGAGAGCAGAGGGGCAGGAGTTAGCAGAGCTTTTGAGCAAAGGCCTCATCTGGCTGTGCCCCGGGTGATCCTGGGGAAAGTCAGGGGCAGAGATGGAGGAGGGCCCTCAGGACCCTTCACTGTGCCCGCAGCACAGACACATGTGATCCCGGGCCCTGCAGCTCAGCCCCTCAAGAAACGTGGACCTCTCCCTGCCGGTGTGAGTGAGCTGCAAAAGGGTTCATGCACAGCGCCTCGGTCAGGACCACCCAGAAGTGGGACCCCCACAGATCAGGCCAAGCCAAAGCTCAGGCTGGGCCCTGCCTTTCCGGTCCTCGGTCCTCGTCTTCAGGGTCACCATCCCTGCAGAAATGGGTGCAGAAGAGTCCCTGCGACCTGAGAGAAGAGCTGGGGTGGGATGGCCAGGCTTAGCTAGTAAGAAGGGCACCCCGTTCAACTCGAATTTCAGATAAATACTGAATAACTTGCTAGTATAAGTATCTCCCCAATTCAGTATAAGGATGTCTCGTGCGCTAAAACGTCTGCTTCTTTGAAACTCAGATTGAACTGGGCATGCTGGATTTTATCTAACAACCCCGGAGGGGGCGGTACTTGAGCCTCCTGGGGCAAGAGGTCGAGGTCCGGGACTCCTGAGATTCTCAGGGCCAGAAGCACACAGTGGAACCAAGCAAGTCTCATTTTACAGATGAGGAAACTGAGGACGGGGGAGAGGGACTCACTGGCTGGGGCTGAGATGCAGGCACCCCGACTCTCTGTGCACACACCCAGTGCCTGCAGGGAGCGCGGACCAGGGTGTGAGCGGGACCCGAGGCGGGGGCTGCGCAGCCCCCGAGGGTCCGCGGCCTCACCTCCCACACCAGCTGGTGAGAGAGCCCTGGCACCCGCTGGCCGGCCACCCACCTGCCCGTCCCTGTCTGCCGGCCTTGGCTCCTGGCCCTGGGGCGGGTCTTCAGGCCCCTGTGCCCCTCACTCCCTCTGCCCCTTGCTTGTCAAAGCCCCAGCTACGGGGGACCCCAGAGGCCCAGCGTTTGCACATGAATAGGTGGAGATTTCCTGAGACCATCTTGCCCATAGAAATGCACATTTCTCACCAAAAGGCTCCAAGTCTGCTGACACTGCAGCCAGCTGCCCGCTGATCCTGCCCCCAGGAGTCTGCCTGGCTCTAGCCCAGAGTCTATGGGGAGCCAGGACCCTGCCTGGGAGCAGACCCTCAGGGCTGTGGGTAAACCACAGACTGGAAAATGGATGGTTGCCTATGCTCACTGTCACTCAGCGAACAGTGGTCCCATCCCTGCGGAGTGCCGGGCGCTCCTCCAGATGCCCGGGTTGCCGGGACCTGCTCTCCTGGGCTCGGAGAGGTAGGGGGAGGCACACACACCACACATGTGAACTTGGTGGTTTTGGCTGGGGGGCTGCGGTGGGGAGCTCTAGCTGGGGTCAAGGAGAGGTGGCTTTCAGATGTACAGGAGCCCGCCTGTGAAGATCTGGGGCAAGAACACTCCAGTAGGTGGTTCGGAGGGGGCAGGGAGATGAGGGGGCAGGGTGAGAGGTGAGGCTGGGGATGTGATAGGGACCTTGAGGGCTGGGTGACAGTAGCTGGACTTGCTTTCCTAGGATGTCTCTGCCCTAATGGCACAGACTGTCCACACCTGGCCTGGCTCCTCTGTCTGCTGAGTCTGGGCCGTAGCATCGGATGGGACCAGTCAGGCCAGCCCTCTCGGTCTCCATCCAGGCCCCAGGAGAGGACGGTTTCTCCTGACCCAGCCGGGCTGGCCAAGGTGGGGATGGGCTTCCACCTCCCCATCTGTATTGGATGGAATGGTGCCCCGCAAAGAGATACATCAAAGTCCTAACCCCCAGTTCCCATGAAGGTGGCCTTATTGGAAATAGAGTCTTTGCAGGCATAATTAAGGTAAGGATCTCAAGATGAGATCATTTTGGATTTAGAGGGGGCCCTAAATCTGACAGGTGTCCTTGAAGGGAGAACTAGAAACAGAGACAGAGGGGAGAAGGCCAGGTGACAACAGAGGCAGAGGCCGGAAGGAGGCAGAGGCCGGAGGGAGGCAGCCACAGCCCAGGAACGCCTGAAGCCCCCGGAAGCAGGAACAGGCAGGAAGTCATCCTGATTTCGGATTCTGGCCCCCAGAACTTGGGGAGAATAAACTTGTCTCGTCTTAAGCCACCTGGTGTGTCACTGTTTGTTACAGCAGTCCCCACAACACTCACATGCTGTCCCCTGACCTCTCTTTGGCCTGACCCGTGGCGATGAGGCTGAAACACCTGTCCATCTTTGCAGCCTGAACTACTTCTCCAGCCTCTCGTTGGGGAGAAGTGGTTGAGGGCAGTCTAGGGTTAAAGAGATCTGGGGGTCACGTGAGGGCCCTCCCACCAGCCAGGCAGGTAACGTTAGCCTGACGTTCCTCACCCATGAAGTGAGGTGACCACACACGCATCGCCCAGGGTCGGCGGGCCTGCCTCTCTGAGGACCCCAAACCAGGATTTCAGCAAAGCTTCCGAGCTCTGGGGACAACGGCTGGGGCTGGGCTCTAGTCACGCAGGAGCCCCCCAGGAGAGCGGCTGGGGGCCGGGGGCTGTTTGAGTCCATCAGCATTTTCTGGAGACAAATGCCACCCTAATCACGTTAGCTCTGAAGCACAAATCAGGCCCTGCCCTCAAGCTTGTTTCAAAGAGTCGGGGCTTGGCGGGTTCTGGGCTTTTCTCCAGGCACTGTTTGCTCCTCTCTCGGAATCTGCAGCCTCCTGGGCTGGTGTCAAGGAGCTGGGAAGGGGTCAGGGGCGTCCCCAGGAAGTGTGAGCGTGTGTAGGGGGCAAGGACCAGATCGACAGGGAGAGAGACCATCGCCCCAGCCAGGGCGCATCCGGGGGCCCGTGGCCTGGCCGGGGGGCCTGTGGCCGGGGGCCCGGGGGCCCCCACCTGGGTCTGGGTGTAGATGCGTTTTACGCCCTCCCTCACCTGGGACTTGCGGGCGCGTTGATGGTGACGACGGAAGACGGCCTCGCCTGCGGGGCTGCCGGTGGGCAAGCTGTGGAGGGGAGTGGGCGCACCTGGGCCGAGTGTCTCTCCCTCCAGCAGGGAGCCTGGGCGCAAGGGTCCCCCGGGCGGTGAGGAAACGCCTGCTCTGATGCCCACTTTTCAAGCCTCATCTTGCATCAAGTCTGCTGACTGCCCCACTGCCCACAGCAAGCCGAGTGGCCAAGCCCAGGTTCAAGGAGGAGCAAACCCCGCCCCCGGCTGGGAAAAATGAAAGTCATGCTCCAAAGGAAGACACGGCAGGACGGGGGGAGTCCGTGGCTATTTTCTCCATCTAGCAGAGCTCTTTTCCTTTTTAATTTCCAAGGAGTGGAAATTCTAAAATTCACCTTAGATTAGTTCATGGATTGCCTTATTACATTATAGTTTTCTTGGGGTAGAGGGAAACCCGGGTACATGATCCATCTATAGGAACATTCTGTGGAATACAGTCCACATGTATAACCTCTTTCTTTAGAGCACAGGGGTTTCTCTTGTTGATAAATGACTCAAATTCATATCCTTTATGTCTTTGCTGACTTTTTGGTCCTGCTCTAGTGTTTCCCAAAGTGCGAGCCATGGACGCCTGCTGGTTTGGAACCCAGAGCGGATGGTCTGCGGACGCAGCAGTAAGTCACCTGAATAACCTGCTGGTGCAGGCAGCTCATCCTCCCTCATCCTTCCGACTGGAAACAGGAAAGTCTCAAAGCCGCCCCCTCAGACCTTTCTAGGACTTGCTGATCCTCACTTTTTAGCTCGGAGAGAGCCAAGACACAGGCCGATGCTCTGGGGAGGACCGGTTTCCATCCGGAATTTAATCATGATTCTGTGTGTACAGGTCGCTCCTCATCAGTGTCAGGGGAGAGCAGTTTTCCAATTACAGGACGGATACAGTTTCCGCTAAATAAAAACTGAGTTGATTTCAAGAAAAAGATTAAGTAAATGATAGAACAGGTTACCCAGAAGTGGCAACCATCAGTCCAGCTGATTATTTGCATTGGTAAATAGGTTTCTTCCATTTCAAAGATCTGTTCCTAACCACACGTAACCACCTCCTGTCCAATGATCACCAGATGGTCAGATTCCATGTGTTCATTCAGTTATTCATTCAACAAGTGCACGCCAAGTGTCCCCTGCGTGCGCTGCCCTCCCTCTGGGGTACAGCGCTGACCCAGAAAGGCAAGGCCTGACCCAGGAGCTCGCCACTAAGAGGGGGTGGGAGCAAACAGGTATGTGCAGAAATAAACACAGTTCAGAGAAATACAGATTTCAGACAATTGCACACAAGAGGAGAGTGACCGGGAGGCCAGCTTATCTGGTGTGAGCTGAGAGCCTCCCTGAGCTGGGGCTGAGAGCAGGCCCAGCAGGGGCGGCGTGCAGAGGCCTGGGCACAGAACAAAATGGGGGCAGGGAGGCCGAGGAGAGGCCAGAGGTGGAGGAGGCAGGGTTGAGCAGGGAGAGGACTATAAGCTATTTCTTCTGGATGAGCCTTCAGATCTCAGACTCAGCCATCATCCTTTTTTTCTCCCCTAAAATCCATCTATTGAACATTTAAAACTCATTTTAAAAATTAATTGTTCTTCGTGCTCCAATTGCATCTCTTCAAGAGATGTCCTTCTTATTCTGGTCAGAGTTTCCACCTCCCGCTGGCTGGGCCTTCCTCCCCCGGCAGCTGAGGCCCCCTGGGCAGGCGATCATTTATCTTTTGTCGTTATCCTCCTGAGGAGAGGAGATGCAGAAGAGGAGAAGGGAAAGGGGCCACTCGTCCTCTCCCTGCTGACCCCATGGAGTGAGACTTTCAGCTCCTGGGCCCCTAGCGCAAGTGGCAGCCCCGTGCCAGTTCCTGGGGTCAGAAACGATTCACCCTGTTAAGCGGCCCCTCCTGGTCCTCAGGGCGCAGAAGGAACTGACTGCCATCCAGGAGACCCACCAGGATTTGCACTGGCCCTTGATGCTGCAGTTCCCTCAGGGCACCAGAAAATCCTGGATTCTTCCAGAAGCTCCCACGACAAGCAATCACTGTTCTCCGTGGCTGGCCCCAGCTCCCCTCCCAGAACCAAGGAAGGAAAATGTGCAGCCAGCCGGCCTGCCTGGATGTCCTGTGGTTTTGGGGAGCAAGTGGGCTGCAAGGGGTGTGCGCTTCCGTCCATCTTCCCCGCCTCTGTCAGCACCTGCTTCTGTTGGCTCCTGCTCTCTAACCAGCTCCCTCCCAACTTATGGTACAAGACAACAACCACTGTGCTGGGCTAACCACTGATTCTGTTGTGAGGAACTCGGACAGAGGACACACAGGACGGCTTGTCTCCCTTGCACGGTATCTGGAGCCTCAGCTTAGGGGACAAGCAGCAGGGAGCTGGAGTCACCTGGAGGCTTCTTCACGTGGGATGAGACGGCTTGAACTCCAGACATGGCCAGGAACGCTGCTGGACGCCGAGAACACACGGCCTCTTCACAAAGCTTGGGCCTCCTCCCAGTACGGCAGCGCTGGTCGGTGGGACTTCCGACGGTGCGGCTCAGGGCTGCAAGGACAAGGGGTCTGGTAAATCAAAGCTGAATCGCCTTCCAGCCCCGGAAGGCACAGTGGCTCTTCCACCGCTGGGAGCAGTCAGGAGCCCGCTCAGTCACAGGGGAGGGGACATAGGCGCCCAGATCTCAGTGGGAGGAGAGTCAAAGAAGTCATGGCCATTTTTGAACCTTCCCAGAGACTCATTCATCATTTTTTTAAATTAATGGAGGGACTGGGGATTGAACCCAGGACCTTAAGCATGCTAAGCATGTGCTCTACCACTGACCTATGCCCCTCCTTCTCATCCATCGTTTTATCCAAGAGTCTGGGCTTCTGCACAGACAAGCACGTGCCGGCAGGTCCTCGTGGAGAGGGTGCCCTGGGGTTTGGCTCCGTGTCTGCCCAGAGTGGGCAGTCCGCTGTTTGGGCCCTTTTGGGTATTAACAGGGTGCGTCCCAGTGCAGAGTGTCACTCCAGCCACCCTCGGGAGAGGGAGTTTCAGATGGGACGGGGTCGGGGGATGGCATTAAGTCACAGGGAATCTCACAGTGAAGACCGTCCCTTTCAGCCATTTTCATTAAGAGGAGAAAGTTTCTGTTTGGTGATAGTAAGTCCTTAACATATCTCTAACACTTGCAAATCTCCTTGGAAAAAAAAAGGGCAGCCCCTGGCTCAGAGCCTTCAGCATCTTGCAAGAATGTGCGAGCATCATTATGAGTTTGTTCTCATGGGTTACCTTCTGTGTGTGCTTGGGACAATGCTTTTCCATTTAAGCTGGGATTGCAAAGTTTTAAAACAATTATTTAAATAACAAAGGGATTGGTGGAAAGAAAAATAGTGGGTAAATAGAAGTACAGATGGTGTGTGGGTAGAGGGAAAATCACGGGGGAGGAACCCAGGACCCAGGAAGAAACGGCACCCCCAAGAGTTGTGCGGCAGTAGCCCTGGTGGCACCTGACCATCTGAGGTCCTGGAAGCCCTGCCTCAACTCTCTTAACCCTCCTGCCAGCCTGTGAGGGGGGCTGTTACCACTGTTTCCATCCTGCTGTCGCAGAGCAGAGTTCAGTGGGTGCAGCCTCGTTGCTCAGAGCTCACAGCAGGTGCAGGGCGGCAGCAGGAGTCCTTCTCGCCTTCCAGACCCAGGCTTTCCTCCTAGGAGCCCTGGAGCTGGGGAGTCCAGGACTGACAACACTGAGGGACATTTCAGGACCAACCTGGGGCAGCTCTAGAGATAGCAACTGCCTGGGACCAGACCAGAGGGCACTGGGTGTGGGCACTGGGGCTCCAGGTCCAGAGGGACCACTTCTGAGTGGTGTCCTGGCCACCGGGCCCCAAGATGACCCCAAAGGTGCAGGGCCTGAGGCTCCTGGTGTCATCTGGTCAACCCCATGCACATATATTTATGCATGCACGTGTGGATGTTGGCGAAGCACAGGTCACACAGCATCCCCAAAGGAAGTAATGGGGACTGAGATCTATGTGATTCTTAGTTTTGGTTTGCTGCATCCCACAAGGATGGCATTGCCAACACCACCCAGTCCCAGGCACCAGAAGTGTGGAAGGCAGTCCAAATGTGTGGGGTCTGGGGTCTAGGGGCAAAACAGCCAAAGGCCACCTGCCCCCACATGTATACACCAAGGGCCTTCTGGATGAGGCTGGGCCAGACGGAGTGAAAGTTGGCTCATGAAGTGAAACACGTCACACTACTTTGAACGTGATTGGATGTGACCACTGGGAAAGGAATCCCCAAGGCGTCTTGGTCTCCGCCCAGCAGCATCAAGGAGTAACCAACATGGTGGATGAGACCAGGGGGTCCGCAATGCTCCAGCTCCATCCCATCCCAGGGGACACCCTCCAACCTGCCCCCGCAACCCAGCCGGGGGTCAGGGAAAACGAAAGTCGTGGAAATAAGCATGCTGTCTACTATTTTGAAAAAAATAAGGGCCCCTGACCTGACACCATATACAGAAACGAACTCAAAATGGATCTTAAGACTTAAATGTAAGGCCTAAGACTATAAAACTCTTGGAAGAAAACATAGGGCAAAATCTTCATGACATAGGATTTGGCAGTGATTTCTTGGATATGACACCAAAGGTACAGACAACAAAAGAAAAAATAGAAAAAAGCTTATTATGGGATTATATGAAATTATGTGTGTGAAGCTTTTGAAAATTGTAAAACATGATAGAATTTAAAGAATCATTCAATTTAAAAAATAGACAAAGTGGACTTCATGAAAATTTTAAAATTTTGTGCATCAAAAGACGCGATCAACAGAGTGAAGAGGCAAGCCACAAACTGGGAGAAAATATTTGCAAGTCATACATTTAATAAAGGATTAATATTCAGAAACTTGAAAGTAAACAGTGTGATTTTAAAAATGAGCAAGGGACTTAATAGACATTTCTCCAAAATAAAGATCTTCAAGTGGCCGACAAGGACATGAGAAGATGCTAATCAGCGGGGAAATGCAAATCCAAGCTACGATGAGACACCACCTCACATTCACTAGATGCCTACTATCAAAAAAAAAAAAAAGACAATGACAAATGTTGACAAGGATGTGAGAAAGTGGAATTCTTGTGCACTGTTGGTGGGCATGTAAACTGTTGCAGTCACTATGGAAAACAGTGTGGAGGTTTCTCAAAAAAAATAAAATGACCATGTGCGCCAGCAATCCCACTTCCGGGCACGCACAGTGAAAGCTGGGTCCTTGCAGAGACATCACAGCAGCGTCGGTCGCAGCAGCCAAAAGGTGGAAGCAACCCAAGTGGCCACTGATGTTTGAATGAACAAGCGAAATGGGAATATTATTCAGCCTTAAAAAGGAAGGAAATTCTGACTCGGACTATAGCATGGATGAACGCTGAGCACATGAAGCTCAGGGAAAGAAGTCAGATACCAAAGGACAAATACTGTATGATTCCACCTACAGGAGGTCCCTGGAGGAGTTAAATCCATAGAGATAGATGATAGAGTGCTGGGTTCCAGGGACTGGGGGAGGGGGGTTAGTGTTTCATGGGGACAGAGCCTAGCTGGGGAAGCAGAAAGAGCTCTGGGGATGGATGGAGGTGATGGCTGCATAGCATTAGGAAGGAAATGCCACCAAGCCGGTACACTTAAAAATGGTTAAGATGATAGATTTATGTTTTATTTTACCACCATTAAAAAGAAGGGGGAGCCCTGGCCCTCATAGCTGAGTGGGGAAACTAAGAGTAGACTTGCTGGATGGGCTGACATCACACCTGGCAGTCCCACCGTTAGCCTCCAGGGGCTCCTTCACCACTGAAACCGGCCCCTGCTCTCCTGCCCGGCAGGGCAGACTGTGGACCCGACCCGGGGGGTGAGGACACACACTAACTTACACCTATGATCCCAGGAAAGGCTTCCCCCACATGCCTGCCTGGAGCACCTCGTAGGTACACAGGGCCATCCTGGGTCTGGGGGATATTTGGATGGTGAGCGAATTTCAGCCCGTCCCTGCCCTCAAAGATTCCAGTCTTGGGCAGACAGAGAAAACAGTCCCACGCAAATAATTATTTAATTCATCAATCAATTAATAACTGTGGAAGGATTATGAAGAACTTCTGGAGTGGTTGATGCTGGTCCCCACCCAGGAGCCCTTCCCAGGATGGTGCATTCATCCCAAAGCCGCTGATGGCTCATCACGCCCTGCTCCTTACCTTTCCCAGAAAGGAGCCAGCTTGCCTGGTGCCTGGGAGGGGCTGCTCTTCCCTGGGGCAACCTGCAGGCAGCTAGGGACAGATAAGGGAGTACCAAGCCAGGTCCCCGGCTCCAGAGCGCCCCGCCGGGTCAGGCCAGGCTGGACCCCTTGTGGTCCCGTCTTTCTCTTTCCTGGTCCTGTTCTGCTTTCCTCATCTGCTTCCAGGTTTTTCTGGAGAGCTCCCCCCTTGATTAACCCCTCGCTAGGGAACCCTCATCCAGCTTTAGCTTCTAGGGAACTTGCCCTGAGACACCAGGGAGCAGTCACGGGAAACGTGGCTCCGTTTGGGGTGAGACTCAGCCAGAAAAGGCGCTGGGGATGAGGACACCGGCTGAGCCCCCGAAGGCCAGACCCTGATCTTCCCAGCACTGAGCAGGTATCAATTCCTTTAGTCCGTACAGCAAATGGCCCTTGTGTGATTTAATAACAAATCAGAGTTAACTTGTATACTGGGTTGATTAGTGCCCTTTGAGTTCAAGTCCACCCAAGACGTTTTTTGAAACAGTCTTTGCAAATGTAATCATTTAAGTTGAGATGAGGTCATACTGGCTTAGGGTGGGCCTGAAATCCAATGACTGATGCTCCGTAACATTGACGGAAATGTGGATGGAGACATGAGGAGGCCACATGGAGTCAAGGCAGAGGCTGCAGGCACGTGGCCACAAGCCCAGGAGCCCCCGGAGCCCCCAGAAGCTGGAAAAAGTAGCAAGGACCTTCCCTTGGAGCCTCCGGAGGGAGCGAGGCCCTGCCTACACCTTGATTTCAGACTTCTGGCCTCCCGACGGTAAGAGAATAAATTTCAGTTGTTTTCAGCCACCTGTTTTGTGGTCATTTGTTAGGTCAGCCCCAGGACACTGAGCTGCGGGAAAAGCGTTCCAGGCTGGGAGGGCAGTATGGCAGAAGGCCGGCGGCTGAGCAGACAGTGCCTTCGGGCCCCAGAGCAGCCGTGCGGCGTGAGCAGGGCCGAGCCCTGGGGCGGAGGCGGCGGGGTGGCAGGGCGGCCCTGCGCGGGCGTGCACAGGGCCTCCGCACTAGGTTACAGGGGCTGGGCGCGCTGTGCTTTTCTCTCCCCTGGAGTCCGGGCTGGTCTGAGGGGTGTGCGTGACCAATGGCAGAAGAACATTCTGGAACTTTCCAGGCCAGGTCATAAGAAGCCATGGGCCTCTCTGAGCACTCTCCCTAGAAGCCGTGAGTTGCCGTGTAAGAGTTATGACCCCCTTCCTGCCCCAAGTTGAGTCCATCCAAAGACTGAGTCCTTCAATGCCATGAGAAGCAAAAGAATCAGCCCTTTGGGTCCTGTCCAAATCCCAGAGCCCCAGACTGTGAGGTTTAATCCAACGGTTGTCTTCAGTCCTGAGTCCTGAGTTCCAGGGCAGGCTGCTGTGCAGCAGGAAGCAACGAGAGCGGCGTCTCTGGCCACACGGAGGCTGCGATCTTGACCCAAACTGCGAAGGGGGGCTGTGGACAGACTTCCAGCAAGAGGGCTGGGGGACTGGACAGGCACGCTGAGAAGGCCCCAGAGGAAGGGACATCCGCTGGGGGCCGGGTGGAGGAGGCAGGCCAGCTGAGAGCCACCTGGGCCCATGCAGAGATGACCGGCACAAAGGGTGCTGCCCAGTAGGTGGAGAGATGGGTGAATTTCAGAGCCAAGGAGGCGAAACCAATTCTGCTCAGAGCAGGGACCGCAGGCCAGTGGGCAGCGGGGGGAGGGCACCCCAGGATCTGGCCTGTGCTCCTGGGCAAAAGGAGGGGCGGGCCCAGCCAGCCATTCTAGGGTTCGGACGTGCAGAGGGTGGAGTGCTTCTGCAGCCTCCGAGTGAACAAAGCATGAGGCTCAGGGAGGGGGGTGGGGCTGGGGGTGGGGGCTGGGCAGGAACGGTGTTCACTTGTCCAGCCAGGTGCCCGAGTCCCGGGCTCTCCTCTGCATCCTTGTGCACCCCCAGCGGTCCAGGGCAGGCGCGGTCCCCTGCCCAACCAAGGACATGGCCCAGTGCAGGCACCCCTCCCTCTCCCCACTTTGCTGTTGTTGATAACAATGTCTTTTATTGAAGTATAGCTGATGCATAATACTACATAAATTATAGGTGTACAATATAGTGAGTCACAATTTTTAAAAGTTATAGTCCATTTATAGTTATTATAAAATATTGGCTATGTTCCCCGTGTTACATACATTCTT
This sequence comes from Camelus dromedarius, assembly GCF_036321535.1. Taxonomy (NCBI): domain Eukaryota; kingdom Metazoa; phylum Chordata; class Mammalia; order Artiodactyla; family Camelidae; genus Camelus; species Camelus dromedarius. The sequence goes on along the minus strand of NC_087447.1, from coordinate 3,668,887 downwards.
GTAGCTTATTTGATACATAATAAGTTAATGTCTCTTACTCCCTGCCCCCTACCTCGCCCCTCCCCCCCGCCCTCTCCCCACTGGTAACCACTAGTTTGTTCTCTGTATCTGGCCCTAGTTTTTTTTTAGAGAAACATTTAGGATTCAAAAGATAAATGAAGAACAATTACAATTTATTTGCATCGAAGAAGGACTCTGAGCTCAGGACTCCTTGACCCATCACACTCTAGACCCGACAGGAGTGGACCAGGGCGGGCTCCTGGTGGGGAGGGAGGCCCCCAGGGTCCCCTTCTGAAACTAGGCAAGCCAGCACTCAGAGAAGACCCCGCCACGCCCAGATGAGGGCCTTTGTTCTGCACGACAGTGACTCCTAACACTGGGCTGGGAAGCCATCCCATCAGCACTGAGATAAAAAGGACTGGGTCGTAAAGACTGTAATTAAGTCTCAGGGAGAATAACAGTGCCGACAGGGGATGGTGACTGTTGTACCGAGCACTGCACACCTGCCTCCGTCCTCACACCTGGCCTGTGAGGCACAGAGAAGTCACCTTCCTCGCCCAAGTTCACACAGCTGAGAAGCAGGGAGGCTGGCCTGCAAGCCCGTTGGGTCACTAAGGAGGGCAGATGTGAGAACAGAACGGAGGGCGCGGTGCCCTAGGTGGCAGGTGGACTTGGAGAAACCCCAGCAGCCTCCCTTTACCCGCCCTGCGCCCCCTCTTTTATGAACTTGACGTCTCAGCACCCCCACTGCTCTGCCGCCAACGCTGACCAGCACCCCCTCCAGCGCGAGTCCTCCCCTCGAGCGTCTAGCCTCAGCCCGCTGGCTGTGTCCCTTCTCTGCCGGCCCCCGGGTGTCGAGATGGCCCCCTGACCCAGCCTCTCTGGCCTCGCCTCCTCCCTGGCCCCTTCCCCAGGCTCCGGCCACCCCGGCCTCCTCCGGGCTCCTCCAGGCACCAGGCCTTCTCCTAACGCAGCGTCTTCGCACCGGCTGTTCCCTCTGCCTGGACGGCTCCGCCCGCGTCACCTCCTACCTCAGCGCCCTCACGCCTTTGTCCGAAGGCCACCTTCCAGCGAGGCCGGGCTGCCTGTCCCCCCCCTTCCCCGGCCGCTGTCGCCCCCACTTTATTGGATGCTGACGCTCCTCGCCTGGCGTCATCGCCCTCCTGACCATGAGGCGTCCCCGTGCGCAGCAGCGATCTTGGTTCTCCTCACCTGCGTACCCCGCGCTCTTAGGGCTGTGTTGTCTTGGCACACGGTAGGCACACAACAAATACACGTTACGTGAACGAATGACTTGTCAGTCCCCTGTGGACCGAGCATCAGTCTACGCTGGAGGCTGGGAGGCCCAGCGGGGGCCGGCTCAGCTGACAGATTCCACAGGCTCTCACCCCAGAAGCCAGATGAGACCGTGCGTGTTTGGCCAGGACAGATCAGGACAGAGATCTTCTGGGGACCACGGGGACAACAGAGGACAGGGCCAATGCTGGGCATCATTCAAGGTTTCACTCGGTCCCCACCCCACCCCAGAGTGGATGAAAAATTACCCCTGTTTCGTCCCAAAGGGCTGCAGCCACGCATACCGCAAACTGGGTAGCTTGAAAAAACAAGAACTGATTGACCCCCAGTCCTGGAGGCTGGGAGCCCAAGGTCAGGGTGTGGGCTGGTTGGCTCCTTCTGAGGCTGCAGGAGGACGAGGGCTGGGCCTCTGCACACCCGCTGGTGTCTGAGCCCCTCTTAGGCTTACAACGCTCCTCCCCTCCCTAGGCTCCTCCCCGTAGCTGTCTCTACACCACCTGCTTTTTCTTTCTTTTCTTTCCTTTTTTAATTTAATTTTTTTTCAGGTGGAGGAAGGTAATGAGGTTTATTTACTTATTTTTGGAGGCAGTTCAATACTGGGGATTGAACCCAGGACCTCGTGCCTGCCAAGCACGTGCTGCACCACTGAGCTCTCCACCCCCCCACCCCAGTGCTTGACATGTTTTTAATGCACCTCCTCCATCACATCCCAGTAGAAACCAGTTGTATATAGGTATACAGTGCTCACAAAACAACCTGCACCTTTACTGTGATTGACACCCTCGTGGAATTTTCTATATGACTTTATTCTGTTTTCTTTTTTTTTGTACATGGCTAGTTGGGGTTCATTATATTGATTTCAAGACTGGTGGCGGTGTGTACTCAAGAATTCCCTTGAGTCACTCTGGGGACTTTACCCCCAACACGCAGAAAAGTGCGAATCGCTTTCGCCTCCATCGGGCCAAGGCAAGGGGCGCAGAGCTTTCGTTGGTCCCCGTTCCTTGGGTGGGGACAGTGTGAATTAGCCCATCGGGAGAATAAACTGCGAGATTCAGAGTCCTCACCAAGCTCGGTGACACTCACACCCCCCCAGGGTCCTGCCTTCAAGGTCACATTTGTGTGGACACAGCTGGCAACACCGCCCACCCCGCCCCAGCCAGGCGAGGCTCCCGGCCTCAAATAGACTCTGGAAGACAGGGGGAGAGAAGCAGAGCTTGGTGTTTCAAGGCAGGTTTTAATCGTTTGCAATACCTCTCCCAACTATTTACATGGGGTTCTTTTTAGAAGCGCTAAATGCTTTCCATTTACTCCGTACCTCAATGTGCACAGCACATAAATCACAACGTGGGTCAGCACCTGTATAAAACTACAGACAGATTCTGAAAACAGCAGTAAATACAGCAACCTCAGATCCCCCTCCCAGCAAGATAAGCACTTGACAATACTTCCAGGGGTCTGTTACGTCGCTAAACGCTTAAACCTGATTCGCTGAATAAATACAAGTCGCCAAGGGTGGCGGAATTCTGCACTCAAGACTTCTGAGTTCCTGACCATCTGATTGGACCCTGAGACAAGACAGCGTGCAATGTGTACGGCATTTAAAACAATCTGGTTTGCTACTAAGTGAATACAGTAAATACAGAACGACCGCAAATTCCACCCCCCACCCCCACCCCCCGCAATCAGCACTTTTGAGCATCACTCCTGGAGTCTAGGGCGTGGTTTAAAACTTTTAAAAACATTTTTATTATATTGCATGAACAGCAGTTTAAAATGTATGGTCCTGTCTTAAGTGGCTTCTTTCTTCTAGGCCTCAGATTAAGAATAGTATTTTAAGTAGATGATTTGCATTCGAACAAAGAGTTTTAAAAAGGAATGTGAAAGTCAAAAAACTCCAATCAGATTTTCCAGTCTTGCTGTCTGTAGACTCCCATAAAGTTAATTCTGGAGACAGTTCAGAAACATCCTAGGAGAGTATTAAAGTCTTGGCGAAACATTCGGAGCATTTCTGGTAGCAAGCTAAGGTCATTTTGTATAAACTCTAAAAAGTCATTCATTAAAATTAAATGTTTGCCATCACCTCAGAACTTTTTTTAAACATCACCAACCCTGCCTCTTCCATCTTTTGCTTCAACGACAGGGGTTACATTTGCAAAATATATAAAGAAAAATATAAGGTTACTTGGTGACCATATAGTGCACTCTAACAGCTGTCTGCAAATATTTTCACCATGATTATCCTTACTAAAAGTAAATCACGGGGTAAAGATAGCTCAAACGTGACAAGGTTCGAATGGGGCGCACCGACGCTATCTGCAGTCCTTTTTGGCTACAAATGGAAAAAAAAAAGCCACTGGGAATGGCAAACTCCTCCACCCGGTCTGTGCTTTCTGCAGATTTTGCCAGATGAGTGGCTTTTGAGCTTTTGAGGTAGATGTTAAACCCACTTAATAAGGAATGCAGCAAGAGAGAAGCAGCGTCTCCCTCCACGCAAACCGAACTCAGGGTTTTTGTACAATTACAAGGTCGTTCCACCTAAAATGAGTAGCTAGGTCTAGCCCGAAGCTTCCCAAACACAGGAAAGTGTGTGTGCATTTTTAAATATATATATATATGCCATTACTTATCAAGAGTATCTGCTATCACAAACTGTGTTTCATTCATAGGGTTTTGCTGGTGATTGTAAGTAACACCCATCTTGTCCATTTCCCACCTCCAGTGGAATATCATCCTTTGCATCAGATTTACCGAATTGCTTTGTTTATACCTTTTCCCCAAGGGCCACAGAGAAACATGGGCTGCAGTTGATCCAGAAAAAGAAAGCAGGAGTTTATAAAGTTGCCTAAGGGTCTCCCCCATCTGGTAGATCGAGGAAGATTGACTACAGCAGAGTTCAAAGGTCATTCTTGGCAGATCTAAAAACGGAGTGGCAGCAGTGGCCTCGACAGTGCACTTTCTGTACCCGAAGTAAACCGATATGTCCCGATTAACATCTCCAGGGCACAAAAGGGAGTGGGGCACTGGAGGATGCTAGGAACAGAGCCAAGACAGGGAGCTTCCTTAACTGGCTTCCAAAGCCCCAGGAAGCCTTTCCAGACACAGGGATGCTCACCACCAAACCACAGGGGACGGTGCAAAGCAGGGCTGATGTCAAGGTCTGATGTCATCGGTTTTTAATACACGGAATAGCAGCACACTTGTGACAACTTTTCGACAAGTTAAGTAAGTCCAGTAGAAGGGTCTCTATTGTTTCACCAGAAAAGTCAGGACTTGGGGGGTTTTCTTCCCCCAGAAAAATACAAAACACACCCACAGAACCATAAATAATTTGGTGGCAATATATACACATTAAATAATTAATTTAAATATCTTACACCTACTGTTGCATTAAACTGTCCATCCAGAGGCAGTGCACCAAGGTGTCCCTTGGCACCGCCTCCCCGGGGAGCTCTGCGGGTCACAGCCTGGGGAGGAAATGGGTGACCTTCATGGTGGGTGACACGCGGCTCCCCTTCTTGGTCTTCCCGTTTTTGCTTAGGGCAATGAACATGCCGGGGTGCCTGAAGCACTCATAGGCGTTGTAGTTGTTGGGGAGAAGGATTTCCTTGAACTTGCACTCGTCTGTGAAGAAAGGCTGCGAGGAAGGAGGAGCAGGGTCAGGTCGGGCTAACTCCTGGACAAGGGACCCTGGGGGCAGCAGTCAGGGACTCCTTTCCCTCCCCACCCCAGCCTGGCTGCAAGGTCTCTCCTGGGAAGTCAGAGGTGCCAAGACCTCCCCGCGGTGAGAAGAGGGACATGCCAGCCTGCAGCAGCTGCTGCTCCAGGCACCTGCCCAGCACCTGGCAGCCAGAAAATTTCATCTCTACTGTGTCCACCGTAAAGGCGGCAGTCCTGCCCACTGGGACCCGCCCCAGGGGCTACAGGGAGGGGTGCCCAACGGCAGCCTTTGATGGACCAGCAAGTCCCAGCGCATGGATGGCAGGAACACTGCTCCTGTCTTGGGGCTGCGCCTCTTGTTTGGGCTGGCCTGGGGTCACCGGCACTGCCTCAGGACATCGGAAGGGAACCTGGACGCAGTTCCACGATTCCCGCCTAGGGCGGCCTGGAAGCGTCAAGAGTCACGATCTTGCCCAGCTGCTCCGCCTGCCTCCCCACGCCAGGCGCCCCCAGCACCACCTCCCCAACCCCCTACTCACCGAGCCGTAGAGCTTGCCCCTGCTGCTCATGGCCACGAAGAACCGGCTGGCCACGCCGAAGATGCTCACCACTCCCCGCTCCACCGGCGAGAGCTCCAGCAGGCCTGGGGACGGGGCGCGGGTCATTCCCAGGCACCGGACCCTTGGCCCTCACTGCCCGACTTGGCCGCGGCCTGGCCCCCTCCTCCGCCTGCGAGCCTCCAAGACCCCCATTTCTGGGGTGCAGGTGAGTGTAAAAGGCCCGGCTCCCCGGCGCAGGCCGCCCCCAAGGGGTCCCCGGAGCCCAGCGGGCTCGCCGCCTGTCCCTCCCCGCGGCGTCCGCACCCAGTCCCGGTCCACAGGAGAGAGGTGGCCCCGGCGGCCCCCGAGCCCGGCCCCGACATGGGCGCGAGTCCCGGGCCCCCGCGAGTGCCAGCGGCTGCGCCGCTCTCCCTGTGCCCACGGGCGAAGGCGCTGGAATTCCGCACCCGGAGCCCCGACCTCTGAAGGCGGGGAGGCGGGGCTCGGCCGCCCCGGTGCGCAAAGCCGGTGGCTGCGGCGACTCCCTGTGCCCAGCGTGTCTGCGTCCCCGGCATTCCCACGCCGGAGGGACGGGACCCCGAGTCTGCTCCGGTTCCCCGAGCCCACCAGCAGGTGCCAGCCGGTACCTTCATGTGCGAGTTGGAAGGCGCGGCCGCTACCCCGGGCCCGGACTCTCCCGCCCCGCCCGCCCCACTCACTGTCGCTCGTGTCCGCGTGCACGCCGCCGATGCGGCCGTCGGGGAGAACCTGGAGGTGGAAGCCGATGCCCACGTTGCAGTAGAGCCTCCGCAGCCGCTTGATGCCCAGCAGGTAGTCGCCGGCGCCGCTCTGGACGGCAGCCTCCTTGGGCTGCGCGGCCACGGGCAGGCGCGCCAGCGAGCGCGCCACCAGGCTTTCCCAGCGGCGCTCCAGCTCGGCCTCCAGCGTGCCGTTGGGTGCGGTGGGCGCGGCGGCGCCCCCTCGGCCGGCCCAGGGCGCCAGCACGGCCAGCAGCACCGCCGGGAGCAGCGCCGCCGCGGCCGCCCCGGGCCTCGCCATCCCCGCCCTCGGGCCGTGCGTCCGTCAGCAGGTCGGTGCGCCCGGGAAGCCGGGGGCCGAGCTGCGCCTGTGTGGGGCTGGCGGGAACTCACGACCTGGGCTGGGGCAGGGAGCGAGCGGCCGAGGGAGGAGCGGGAGGCGAGCGAAGGGGCCCCCAGGTGCCGGGAGCTACCCGGGCTGCATGGAGAGGCGGGCAGCGGCGGAAGGACGCACGGCCGGGCCTGGGACCCTGCGGAGCGGTGCGCGCCTCCCTGCGCGCTGGGCCGGCCAGGGCCGAGCCGCTATATATAGCCGAGCGCCCCCCCCACCCCGCCCCTGCTCCCGCAGGGGGCCGTTCGCGCTCGCCTGGGCGCCCGGGGCGCTGTGGCGCTCGCGGCCGGTCGCAGGCCGCCTGCCAATCAGGGCTGGGGGAGGGGAGGCGGCCGGGGACGAGCGCCGCGAGTGCCACCTGGAGGGTCCCCGGCCCCCACCCCTGGCTTCGCCCGGCCCACGGACCTGTTTGTCCCGACCCTTGCGTCTCCTCCACTCCCGTCTTCCAGCCAAAGTTTTGCCTCTTGGACTTTGTGCCTGCCTGTCCCGTCTCCATGGGTCCTTTTCCGCCTCTGCTCCAGCGGCCCGGGTGCCGCCCTAACCCGGCATCCTCAGCTCCTGAGAAGTCACTCCTTGCGCTTTGCCTGTCAGGGACTCCCCAGAAACCTGCTCCTTTGCTGGGGCCCTGTGGACTCCTGGGAATGAGAGGTAGGTAGGGACAGTAAGCACCAGGGAAGACTGACCGTGGAAGGGAGAGTCTGGCGCTACCAGGTGGAGGGAGGCAAGGGCTTGGGTTTGGCCATCTGCCCTCTGGGTCGTTCAGGGATGGAGTTCTGTATACCAGGTGGAGGGATCGCAGAGCAGAGGGCCCAGGTGGGCGGTGCTGGGAGAAGATGGGGTGAGGTGTAAGGGTGCACCCGGTGGCCCTACACACACCCACCTCCGTGCAAGGACAGGAGGCAGGGGCAGGGACATCCACTATCCCCCTTCCCTTTGATTCTGCAGCAGGAATATTCAAGTGTCAGTGGCCAGAACCCCCAACCTAGCAGGGACCCAGGGCCTGGCTTCTGGAAGGCTCCCTTCCCCCACCTGTTGTCCCCGCCCCCCACTGTGCCCATTATGGCCTGATGGGGGTGGGGTCTAGCTAGATGCTGGCTCACCTAGGTGTGAAAATCCGTGTCCTCTGCGGTACCTGAGGAACTTTGCTGTCACCTCCCAACGGGTCCCGCCCAGCCACCACTGCAGGGGGCTTGGAGCCCACCCTACCCCTGCTGCCACCAGCACCTGTGACCGAAGACATCCCCAGGCCATTTTGGCCTCTCTGCCTCCAACCCCATTCCTGCCTAAGGAGTCCTGGGACCCGACTTCTGAACCCTGCCCGGGCTCATTCACGCCACGCAGGGGACCTAGGAGGTTTGAGGTCTCCAGCTTGAGGCCAGAAAGGGGGGCCACCCAGGACTCAGTGAGTGACTTGGCAGGACCAGCACCCAGTCTCCAGGCTCCTCAGTGAGTCTTTGCTCCCCTCTGGGCCGGCAGCCTCACCAAACTGGCCACCTGGGGCCAGGCCTCCCCCCCCCCCCCCCCCCCCCCGCTCAGGGCTGCAGCTCACAGCTACAAGGTACAACTCTGGGCTGCTTGGACCCTGGGCTCTTCTGACAGGCCTGCAGACCTGGTGCCAGGAAGACAATTCTAGACGGGGCCCAGGAGACCAGAACCTGCCCGAACTCTTCTCCTCTCTCTCCGTGTGGCCTGGGCAAGTCTTTCCACCTCTGGGCCCCTGACTCTGCATTTGCAAAGCTGCTTGGAAGACGGGATCCCCTCCCTCAGTCCAGGTCCACGTGGGCACCTCCTCTGGAGAGGGGCTACCCAGGCCCTCTGAGGTCTCCCCGCAGCTCCCAGACCCCCCTCGGGGAGCTCCCTCTCTGCCTCTGCTGTTTGCTGGTGAGCTCAGTGAGGGACCCAGGGCTGGCTCCTCTCCCAGCGCTGCCGTTCCATCTGCTGAGCAGGTGCCGGCAGTGACCGTCCCGTGGAGGGCAGGGGTGCGAGGAGCTGAGCCCTGGTTCCCCCTTCGCCACCACTCCCCGTGGGTCCCTGAGCCCGTCTTGCACTCGGCCAGCCTTGGCCTCCTCACCTGCCTGAAGGAGTCAGCAAAGGCTATGAGGGTTAAGCCAGGAACGCAGGTGGAGGATGTACCGGGGACACTGGCGGTGGTTATTTTCAGTAGACCCCCTCCGGGGCTCCCTCCTCACCCCTTGCCTAGTGGACACTCCCCGCTGGCCATCGTCTCTCCAACCTCGTACCTGGAAGCGGATGACTTCTCCCCTCTCGGGGCTTCTCTCAAATGTCAGCTACTCGGGAGACCTGCCATGACCCACCAGCCCCCCGCCTCTCCAGGCAGCCTCCTCTGACCAGTCCCTCTGGTTGTGGCTTCTTCTCAGCCCTTAAGGAATCTTTGTTTCTTGACTGACCCTTCCCTCCACTGGACTGTCCCCTGCAGGGAGCATGCCCCCATGTGCCTCGTTCTCAGCTGTGCTCCCTGCGTCTTCAACAGTGCTCGGTACACAGTAGGTGCTCAGTGGGTGTCTGGGAGTAAATGACCACCTGGCTCAGTGAGGCCTGAGGCCCCTCCACCTGCGGGCCCCCCGTTCCAGGAGCAGTGCCCTCCTGCCAAGCCTGGGATGCACGGAAGTTACGTGCGAAGACTCCAGGAGCTCACTGCCAGCTCCCCTGTGGGAAGCCACACTGTTCGGGGCTTTTACCCTTTTATTTGAAAGGAATAGTCGAACTAAGGTGACTAATTTTTTCCAGATCCAGCCAGCCCCCTTGAGGATTGAAATAGGCTCTGATGAACACTTGGGAACCTGGTTTCCCAAGGACCTGGGATATGGGGAAGCCGGCAGGACCACGTGGAGGCTCTGGGCTCTGTGGTCCCCACTTCAGGGAAACACTGAGTGGCCATCTCTGTTAGCCATACAATGTCAGCCTTTCACTGTTTTGTTTTGTTTTGTTTTGTTTTTAATGGAGATACTGGGGATTGAACCCAGGACCTCATGCATGCTAAGCATGCACTCTACCACTGAGCTCTACCCACCCCCAAAGCCTTTCCCTTCTGAACATGCTCAGCTTCTCCATCTGTAAAATGGGCACAACAGTAACTACTTTCAGGGGTTGTCAACTTCAACAGGAGGGTGTGGGCCATAGGAAAAGGCTGATCACAGTCAGCCCTTCAGACCGCAAGCTCCTTGGGAGTTGGTTCCAACAGGACCCAGCTAACAGTCCACGTCCAGAGTGTGTAAAGTAACAAACCCACGTTTTTATCCTATGGGAGGCTCCACCTCACATCGCCAGCCATGACCGGAAGGGGTAAAATGTGAGACTGAACAAAAGCTCAGAACTGAAACCAGCCAGTTCCCGCCTACAAACCATCCTACTGTGACCTACCAAAAAAAAAAAAAAAAAATTGCAATGTCATGTCTTCTGGGTTCCTTCTCCCTGGAAAGAGTGACAGGGCTTCTCAGAACAACCAGCCCAGCTGTTAAGAACTTACTTGGCTTAATAGTCATAATGATAATAAAAAGTGCCGCTTGAACATTCAATTCTAGTCCGTAGGGTGGAGCCACAGGGCTCAGCCTGGGGGCAGGGCTCCCAGGCTGCAAATTTTGCAAATGCCTCAACTGTTTTCTTGTTCAACTTCCTTTTCTTGGCCTCAGTGAGAAGACCCTCACCATAGCATTGAGGAGAAGGGAGAGGCCGGTGGTATAGATGTGTCTATGATGGCTGCAGCCCCCGAAGAAACAGTCACACTTTTTTTTTAAAGACCATTCAAAGAAAGGGAGATTAAGCCAATTTTTGAAAGTTTTTTTAATTGTGGGAAAAAATACATAATGCAAAATTTACCATCCACCACGGCTAAGTGTACAGTTGAGAACGTCCCCACTGTGAGACCATCCCCACCATCCATCTCCAGAACTTCTTCTTCCCAAACTGGAACTCTGTGCCCATTAAACACCAGCTCCCCATTCTCCTTTCTGTCTCCATGAATTTGACACCTCCAGGAACCACAGATAAGTAGAATCATGCAGTACTTGCCCTTTTCTGTCTGGCTTATTTCCCTGAGCATAACGTCCTCAAGGTTTGCCCACGTCATAGCCCGTGTCAGGTTCTCCCTCCTTGTTGAGGCTGAACAGTCTTCGATTGGATGGATGGAGCACATTGCGTTGATCCAGTCGTCCGCTGACAGACACGTGGCTTCTTCCACTTTCTGGCGACTGTCAATCGTGCAGCTCTGAACGCAGGTATGAAGATATCTGCTCAAGATGCTGCTTTCACTTCTTTTGGGTGTAGACCCAAAAGTGGAATCACTGGCTCATAGGGTGATTCTAAGTTTGATTGTTTGAGGAGCTGACTTGCAATCTCCCACTGTTTCTCATTTTAAGATCACCTTGATCCCAGAGCATCAAGGGGACGGACTCGGGGGTGACTCTGTTCCTACTTGATCCTTTCTCTTCTGTTGCTCTACTGTCCTCTCGTCCACCCTGGGCTCTACCAGCCAGGTCAGAGTGATAGGCACAGGGCCGGTTTTTACAGCTGGAAATCAGCAGAGCCATTTACCAGGCAGACGCACGTACATGTGGGTCTCTGCACATTTTAGGTACTCAAGAGGTGGGGAACGGGTTTCTTGGAGAATTAAATGAGGCCATAGGTGTTTAGCACTTAGAATGGGCTGGCAAGTGCCCACCTAGCACCACACAAAGTCTCTGTGGGTTGCCTGGTGCCACTGCCCTGCCCGAGCAGGTGCCCCGAGGACAGCGTCGCCCCGCCCTCCCCCTCATCTCCTGGGCAGTTTGCTTGGCTTCTCCGCATCCCGGGTGCACCTCCACACAGTTGTGGGGTTGATCAGAGGAATCAGACTCAGGAAGTGCCTGGTACGCTGTTGCCACTGTGAGCCATCAGGGACTGGCAGGACCTCTCCAGGTAAAGTCGCGCCTGGGACGTTTCCTCGGCCTGGGCACTCCCGGAGCCCAGCGCCATGCTGGTGGGCTTTGCGCTCACCCAGCCCTGGGAGGCGGGGCCGGGCTTACCGTCACCATTTCACAGAAGAATCAACAGAAGCTCAGAGCCTTTGAGCAGTGCGCGCAAGGTCGCTCAGCTGGCAAGCGGCAGAGGCAGGCCACACACCCTGACTGGGCGCCACCAGCCTGTCTCCTCATCTGCAAAACGGGGCTCGTGGCCCCGACCTTGTCTGTCTCCCAGGGTGTTAAGGGTCCAAACCATGCAGGTGGACATCTTTTGTCAACTCAAGGTGGCGATCCAGCTCCACATGCTGCAATCATGATCCCAGTAGATCTGTTCACTTGAAACAAACACGCAGTCAAGTGCCCAGCTCCCCACCTGCCCCTTTTAATACGTCAAATCAATGACAGTCAGAGCCAGAGAGACCCGCCCAGGGGCACTGAATCGACTCTCCGGCTTCCCAGCAGTCAGCAGGAGGCCAGAGAAGGGAAGGGCCATCCAAGGTTATCCCAGGTCCAACCCTCGGCATCTACTCCCACATTCTAGTCCTGGGGCTGCCTCCCTGCCTGGCCAGACAGCCTCTGACCTCCCAGGATTGGCATCATGAGGGAGGAGAGACTCCAAACCAGCAAACCAGCAAGAGGTCGCAGCTTGGAGACCAGGGGCCACTCCCCGAGGACACACACGGAGGGTCCTGGGGAAGGGAAACCTCCAGGGCACGACGCGGTGCCCTCGGCAGAGGGGACCGTGGAGCAAGGCCCACAGGAGAAGACACCTTGGTTCAAAAAGAGAGAAGAAGTCGGTGCTGGGAGGGGTGGACAGGTCTGCAGACCCTACACAGGGTTTGGACCCACTTCCAGGGGAGCTCAAGCCAAGCCTCAGTTCGCCCCTCGGGGCGTGGCCTGTGGGCTGGGTGGGCGGACCCCCGGAAAGGCTGGGAGGGGGCACCGAAGGTAGTGAGGGAGTGGCTCACCCCACCCCCAGGCTCAGGGTCCCCCAGCAGCCCTGACACGGGGGCCAGCCCTCTTCCCTGGCAACTCCCGGGGTCAGCCAGTGGCAGTAGCCTAGGCGTCATCCAGTCTCTGCGGGAGAAGACTGCCGAGGCTCCCCACCCGGCTCTCCCAGCCCACAGGCCCTAGGAGAATCATCGTGGGGGTGGTGGGGGTGGAAGAAAGGTCCTTTTAAAAGTCGGCTCAGGCAGCTTGGCTCCCCCTCCCGCTCCCCCCGCCTCTCCCCACCACCACAGCACCCGGCTTGGACTCTGGGCCTAGGGAAGGTGCTGGACGCCGTGCCCACAGGCTGCACATGGGCGGCATCTGTGCCCCAAGTGGGCCTCTTCTCTTGCCCTCTCTCCCTTCCAGGACAGCGAAGCTGGGCGGCGGGTGGGCTCAAAATATCACTTGCCCCTCCTCACCTATCTTGCAGAGCAATGATCCATCACAGGCCCTGCATCAAGGGGCGATGACTATACCCACTGGCTGCATGGGCGATGGGATGGGTGGGACAAGGTGGGCCCAGAGGCCGGCTCCTCCCTGTGGGGCTGTGTGGTCTTGGGCAAGTCACTCACCCTCTCTGAGCCTCTGTAGGTTTTTCTGTCAAATTGGGGCTATAATGGTGCTCACCTGGTAGGGTTTCTGGGAGGACTGAATGAAATGGGAGCCGAACAAAAAAATGCAGGGGTACAAGGGGGGCTGTGTTCTCTGGGAAGGTGGGGTTCCATAGCCAGGCCTCAGTTTCTCAGGACCAGTATGGAATGAGTCATGACCTGGTGTTTTATGGACCCCTGCTGTCTCTTCCCACGACCCACTGGTCTTCAGAGGCTCCGGGGGGTGAGGCTGACGGTGGGGCTGGGGGTCCTCTGCCCCTGCTTTCCTGCGGCTTCCAGGGAGAGGTGCTGTTGGGGACCAGACTTGGGGGAACCGAGGAGAGGTGTCTGCAGTGGCACCCGGGCAGGGAATCTTCTTAGATCAGACACTTTCCCACGGGGGTTCGGGCTCTGAGGGCAAAAACAAGACTTTGTTTTGGGTCCCATCCCTTCCCTGATTTTGTTCATAAAAAAGTCTGGTCTCCTCTGCCCTCAGGCACTTCTGAATTTGCTTGGCATCACCTGCCTAAGATGCTTCGGACTGTTTAAGGCCCCCAGAGTGTACCCCTAAAGGCCTGGATAAATCTGTCCTCCCCAAATATGGATTTGGATTGACCTCAGTTTGGAAAATATTATTTTTTCTTGAGAGACACGTGTGTTTCTTTGTCCCCCGGGACAGGCCATCAGAGGAGAGGACCTCAGTGGGGAGGGGCAGCCAGTGTGTCTGAGCCTCACCACTCAGGCCGGGCATCTGGCCCTAGTGGCTTCACTCAGCCCGTTTCTTCTCTTCCAGGCAGCAAGTGTCCACTAGGAACCCCAGCTCCTTTTCTCTTGTCCACCATCCTCAGTGTCACCTTCATGTACGTGAATGAGCTGACTCCCTTGTACTTTTCCAAGGTGAAATCCAAAATTTATCATTAATAGTTGCAAAGAACATACCCTCTAGTGTGTTTTAAATATTGACACTTTAAAGTAAAATTCTTCTTTACTCTTTTAAAGGATCCGATAGAGTCTAAAAAACCGTAGCAGTATGTTAGCTTTTATCTTTTACTTAAAAAAAAACTAACAAGTTTTACTCTAACAGCCAAAAATCATAAATCCTGGGCTTTTTTTCTCCGCATTTATATTTCCCCCATCAGTTTTACCCCAATTAAGGTAATTTTAACCTTGGAAACCTTTTTTGATCATTATCATAATTCTTGGGAACCAAAATATTTCTATGAAATGAAATATTTAAAAAATGAATTTCTTTTGACTATCAGCCTTAAACAGCCTTGTTTTGGATTTTGTTCGCATCACAATGACTATCACACACCATCAATCAAAATAGCATGTGTATAAAACCAAAAATGGACAGGTGGAAAGCACAAATAAAATTCCACTGGAAATGAGCCTTCATTTGATGGAGGACGGGGTGTGTTGTTTTTTTCCAATTATTTCATATAATCATTCTTATTTTTTGCTGAACTGACATGGGATTTGGCCTCAATTTCACTCTCATTTTCCATTTCTGTTGTTGTAAAAGCCAAGAAGCCTTTACAGAAATAAGTAGATGGGATGGAAGGTTTGTGATGGTGATGTCACTAGGGACTTGAACACCTGCCGAAGTGCATGTTCAAAATCACACACGATCTATCATCAAAAATGGGTTTTCCTGCTCCGTCTGCTGACATGTCCCCACTGGATCCTTTTCAAATCTATTCATGGCGAAGTCTCAGCAGCTGCCTGAGTCAGCCGAGGATTTATCATGAGTCATCGGAGTCACTTTTTCAGCTTCTGGAAAGTTTATCCAAAGGTCTTTTCACCAAGACCTGTGAAAGGACGCTGAATTGTGCCAGTCATTCTTCTGCTCAGAGGCACGCTGTTAAACCCGCTGTCACGGAGGGAAAGATGGAAAGAGCGGAAATGGAGAGGCTCCTGATTTCACTACGGCCGGGCCAATGCCGGTGGTGGCAAGCTCCCAACGTATCATACACTTACACAGGTTCCTTTCCACGCCTGGAAGCGACAGGCTCCGTTCATCCAGCATTTAGGACATTTCTACCACGTGACAACGTGATCGGCGATGAGGGCAGCCCGTGGGGTGAGAGGGCCTCGTCGGATTGCCGTCAGAAGACATCTGACTGCATTTTTCAGCTCAAACGAGCGAGTTGATATGTGCCTCCATAGCGAATTCCCTACCTCTGGCTTCTGGCTCTGGAGGAGGTGGTACATGGACAGATTCATCTGTAAACAGAGAGAAAGGGCCAGATCTCTGCCCTGAGCTGGGAGCCTGCGGTACTCAGGGACCTCTCTCTCTCAGAAGGGCATCTTTGTCAACTGTGTGGGACTGGGGAGACGAGGTCATGGACTGAAATTGTCCTGCCTCTGGCCCTCCACCCCCCCAGACGGCTGCAGCCCCAGGCCCCTGCCTTTCTAAGCTGCCCATGACCTTAGCAGGGGGCTGCTTCCAGGTCAGAGAGAGCTGGAAGGAGTGTCAGCTGGGCCTCCACCTTGTCCCTTTGCTTGCAGCCCTGAGGCTTTTGCCTGTAAGGAGATCGCCCCGGGGCAGTCTGGCCCAGGGCACCTGCCCAGCTGAGCTTTCCTTTCGCAAAGTGGGAGGAAGACCCTGTGAGCGGAGTGGGGAGGGGGCGCCAGCCAGGCAGCGCCCTCTCAGGGCGGGGTCCTGGGAGAGCTCGCCTGCAGCAGTGGGTCTTCTGCTCCTTCTGTTCACCAGGCCAGAGGTGATGGGGGCTGGGGCTGCATGGGTGGCCGGGGGGCAGAGCAGAGGAGAAGTTCTGGAGAGGCATTCCTTCCCCTTCTGGCCCAGCCAGCCTCGCTCACCTTTCAGACCTCAACTCAACCTTGACCTTTCGGAGAAGCCTTGCCTGACCTCTCAAGTCCAGTCCCCATCACAGGGTGTCCGTAGGAAAGTCCAACCCGGGGCTTTTCGAGAGCAGATGCTCTTAGCTATGGCACTGGGACAAAAGGGGCACACCTGGCCGTTCTGGGCAGACCAGGACTCAAGGACACCTCACCTGTGCTGGCTCCCATCCTCTGGGCTCTGAGTCCCCGAGAGCAGCCCGTGTCATTGGCTTGTGCTCACACTGCCTCCCAGGCAGGGACCCCGGCGCTCCCGGGGAGGGTGAGTGCCCTCAGCTCTCCTGGTGACTGGCAGGCTGGGTGCTGCACACTAGTTTCCTGGGGAACGGGGACACGGAGCCCAGCCCCTGGGTGGAGGGATGAGGGATCCCTCCCCCATCTCCCACTTCTTCCAGGCTCAATAAACAGCAGGAGGCGTTGCCCACAGCAGGTAAACTACTATTTCCCTATTCACCAGTATTATTATTATTGCTGCCTCCGCTGGTGGAAGGCACATTGGTATCTGTGGTCCATTCTTGGGGCTGCAAGGACCATCTGACTCTATCCCTGACTCTAGCCATGAGACCTTGAACAGATTCTTGCCCTCGGTCTTCCCATCTGTATAATGGGTACCAACGAGGAGGCAGATTCAAGTTAATGCCTAAAGGAATAGGCACCCCATTTGGCTCTCCTGAGCCAGTCCTGCTTCTGACATCACCCCATGGGGTCTTCCTGCTGCTCCAGGCCTGGGATGCTGGGCCACTAGGGCAGCCCAAAGGCCTTCCTGGGCCCCTGGTCTCGGTGACAAGAGGCCTTTTTCTGCCTCTGCTGCCGGCTCCTTGACATCCCACACGCCTGCCTCTAAGCCCGAGATGCACTTCTAAGCTGGGGCAGACCCACCCTGCTATTCTGGGGTCTTCTTTTAACTATTTTGGCAAAGACCAAATGGCAGCCTTCTTTAAAATAGATGCTCCCAGCCCGGAGGTCATTCGCTGAGAACCAGGTCAGACCCGGCCCGGACTCCTTCCCGGCAGCTCACTCGAGTTAAACCCAGACCCTGGCGTGTGTGACTACGACGAGGGCCCAACTGAAATACCGGTGGCGGTCATGGGCAGAGATTCAAATAAAATCTTCTGCCTCTAGCTTCTGTTCCACAGACGCTCTGCCTTTCTTTGTGAAATCACAGGGGCCAGGGGCCCGGAGCAAATCTGAATCTAGCAGCCCCCAGCGGGCCCAGCCAGCTCCCGTTCCGGGCCACACCGTGAACATGTGTCTGTAGAGAGAGGTCTCCGGCAGCCTGAGGCCCGGGAGGCCCGCATGGCAGCCACATTTCTAGACAACAGCTCTGAGGGATGAACCCCCCTTCCCTCCATGTCCATTGCCACAGGAATAAGTTGGCTCACCTAAATATTTTTGGTCCCTTAATATCATACACATGTAATAGCTGAGACTTAAAAAAGTTTGAAAAGGAAGGAAGAAAAAAAAGGAATTCCTACACTAAAGTGATGCAACATCAAATTTTATTAAAGGTCTCACGCTGCCGCATTCCGAAGACATCAAATTGCAAAGTGGTCCAGTTGTGTGTCCTGCCCCCTGGTACCCAAAACCATTGACTAAACTAAACAAGTCCTGTCCCTTCAGCTCAAGGGTTTCACTGAACATGTTACCAGTCTTGGCCTTGCCCTCATTCCCATCCTGGCCTTGGTAAAATGGTCTTGTGGTGGTGTCGGGCCTGCAGAGCAGGGGGATACTGTGCCCACGACGAAGCTCAGTAAGTCATTCGACAAACGTTGGCTGTGCTTCTGCACGTGCTGGCTCTGTTCCACGCAGGGAGACGTGGCAGAGATGCCATTACCATCCCTGCCTTGAGGAGCTGCCATGCCACTGGGAGAACTAGACATTGAGCTGGGAGTCCCCCCACAGGGTGGGAATTCAGAAATGGGATCAAAGGTCCTATGAGTGGGGCATGATGGCAGTGAGGGGCCCTGACCTGGTTGGGGGGGTCACGGAGGCGTCTCTACAGAGGGATCATCTGGTCAACCCGAAGCTCCAGTCTGGGTGGGGCAGGCAACCTAGACCAGGAGCAAGGCTTGGAGGTGAGACACAGGGGCCTCTGGGGAAGGTCGACAGTCCAAGAGGGCCGGCCTCAAGAGGCTGTAGAGGCCAGCAGGGCTTAAAAAACACCCCGGGCAGATCTGAGTGGGGGCGTGGGGGCTTTCTGTTAAAGGTGGACCCTCTGGCCCCTGTGAGCCCCCCGGTGTGGGGAGAGGGTCCGGGAAAGGGGTCTAGCGTGGAGGCAGCAGAGAAGGCATCACCTTTCACCCACATTCAACCAAATCCACAGTGGCTTCTGAGCCTCTGAGGGCCACCAACCTGTCTCCTCCCTGCAGCGCCTGGGGGGGCCTCCCAGGGATCAAGCTGGACCTTGGAATTTGTCCTTGACCTGCTCACCCACTGGCCAGCCTGGGCCTGCCTTCATCCTGTGACTACAGAGTAGGAAGTGTGTTGAGGGGGAGCTCGGGACACACAGTGGGGATGGAGACCTGGAAGCGGGGCATGGGGGTCTCATGAGCCTAGGAGGGGCATTTTTATCTTGACCGCAAAGAAAAGCCACTGGAGAACTACAGCGGACGATGGCTCCGGCCCAGCTGTCTTCCTGACAGAGCTGCCCCGGTGCAGGGCAGGCCAGGCACTGAGTTCTGGAAGGAGCCAGGTAGGCAGTGTCTGCAGCTTTAAGGGGCACATGGCCCCTGTCCTGACTGCTCAGCTCTGCCGGAGACCCGCCACGGCCACCAGGTAAGAGAGCAGGTGTGCTGAGGTCCAGGAAGACTTCATTTACCGAAATGGGCACTGGGCCAGCTTTGGCCTGGGGGTAGGCAGACCCCGGGCGGGGAGGACACGTTGGAGGGGGTGGG
Organism: Camelus dromedarius; assembly: GCF_036321535.1. Classification (NCBI taxonomy): domain Eukaryota; kingdom Metazoa; phylum Chordata; class Mammalia; order Artiodactyla; family Camelidae; genus Camelus; species Camelus dromedarius. The sequence goes on along the minus strand of NC_087447.1, from coordinate 3,649,952 downwards.
GGTGAAACCCAGAGGGAACCAGGAGAAAGGGTGAGTTAGCCACGGGCGTTCGGGGCGGACTGACACCTGAGCTCAGAACCCTTGACGCCGGTGACTCTCCCTCTTCGTGTCCTGGGGTCCCGCCCACCCCCACTTTGACCACGTGACTTTGGGGTGAACTGTTGTCACCCATCTTCCCAAGGCAACGTCTTCCAGGGCCGTCGGCTCTCTTTTTGCCTTGGGTGCTGCACTGGTGGTTTTCTTTTCTTTTCTTTTTAATTGAAGTGCAGTCAGTTCACAATGTTGTGTCAGTTTCCGGTGCACAGCACACAGCAGTGTGTCGCCTACTCCTTTAGTTTTCCAGTTGCCCTGACAAGGACAGTGGGCCCTGGCGGCTTGGGAACAAACTCAGCAGCTGTTACTGGAGGGGATGGGAGCATAGTGATGGGAGATGCCTGTGAAGCTCCATTCCACTCACCACCTGCTGTGTGAGCTTAGTCAAGTTGCTCACCGTCTCTGAGCCTCAGTCCCCACCTCCCCCCATGGTAGGGATTCAACAAGAACAAGGAAGGCAAGAGTCCCAATCTGATCAGAACAGGGAGGGTCTTTACTGGAGGCAGGGTCTGGCACTAGAATGCAGCCTGGGGGCCTGGGGCATCTTCCACAGCACAGATGCTCCAGGCCAGGGTGAAGCAGGATTCTTGCCATCTTCTGTCACGGCCCTGGGCCCCGTGACTGCGACTCTGCTTCCCAGGACCTGGGGCTCTGTGAGACTGGGCATCAAGTCAGCCTGGGATGTTTGGTTTCTCACAAACCATTGTGGTCCCAGGGGGCAGAAGCAGTGACCGTGCACTCAAAAGGGGCCCGGCCTCTGTCCATCTTGATCACCCAGTCCAGGAATGCAGCAGCAGAAAGGCCCCCGTGAGATGGAAGCCCCGATAGGTTCTGAGGGGAGGGGCTGCTTCCTTTGGCCGAGGGAGCGAGTCACGGTGAGTGGGCGACCACAATGCTGGAGGGGCAGTGGCTCCGGAAGCAATCCGATCTGGTCACTGCCTCTTCACCCTCCATGGCTCCCCATGCTGGACGGAAAAGCTCCCAACAGCCTTAGCT